>NW_016107469.1:2006581-2051397 GCF_001604975.1 Cebus imitator
AAAAGGTACTTATGGCTATAAAGGAAGTAAGGTGTTTGACATGGAAAAATTAGTATGAAATCATAATTTTAAAATATATGTATTTACAGACTGATATAGAAATAGCTATAGATCTATGCGTATACTTTACGTGTGTGCGTGTATAGTACACATATACACATAAACACACACACATACACTTCTTAACTCTGTTCACTGAGATGGCCCAAGAGTATATCACAGTAACAATGAGCACACCGAGCACTCAAATTGTAGCATGTAAAAGCAATTTTATATTAAATAGAAACAGTGCTCCTCGCAAAAATGGCTGACTGCAGACAGAGCTGAGCCAGGTAAAATACAAGAGACGCCTACAACTACTGGCAGAAAGTAATAAAGTGTTCAAGAATGATGCAGACTTGTTACAAGGACATAGGAACCTCCTTGAAAGGGCTCTCACTGGACAAACTGGGACGGTATGAGCAATACAATACTTAATGACAGTAACTGATTATAACCTGTTGAATAAAATGGGATTCCACAAGTCCATGCTGATATTAATAAACGAGAGGAAGAGGAAAGCTCTTCTTACATAGAATGTCAACTAATATAGACAGAAAGAAAACAAAACAGTGGTGTTTGGTTCAGCTAGAATTCATCAATGGATGCTAAAACTGAGGATGAAGACTTGATGAGAAAATAGGAGATTGGCATAATCTTACAATATGTTCCCCTAAAATACTATCAATTATAAAGAGAAAAACGGTGACATTACAGAGAAGAAACCTGTCAGACACCAAGGTGACCAAGTGATCAAGGTTATTACTGACAGTGTTGGGACAAGACAGTATCAGTGTACCCTGGTGTGATGCATGGGAAGAACATAGCATCATTTCTGTGATTCCTGCCCAAAGAGTGGGACCTGAACATGGCCACAAGGAAACACTCAAGAGACCCAAAATAAGAAGCATCACAGGATGTACAGCCCGTCCTTCCTAAAACTGTCTAGCACAAGAAAAACTGAGGAACTGTTACAGATTAGAAGAGACCGCCAGGTAAATGCAATATATGTTCCAGATAGGCTCTTAGACCAGAAAAGGAAAAAGATAAATTATTAGAACATTTGTCAAAATTTGGATGGTATCTGTGGATTAAATGGCACTGTGTATCATTTCCATTTCCTAGCCTGGAGAGTTGTATGGCTGTTATGCAGGTAAGTATTCTTGTTTTAGAAAAATACACACTAGAGTATTTAGAGATGATGGGGCATTGTATCCGCAGCTTGCTCTCAAAAGGTTCAGAAAAAGATGAATGAAAATGACAAAAAAGAGCGATGGAACAATTGTAGTGAAAAGGTTAACAGTTGGAGAATCTGCATTATGAGGATACTGGAGCTCTTTATGTTAAACTTTCAACTTTTCTGTTGGTTTAAGATAATTTTGAAATAAATTATTTTTAAAATACACTATATTTATTCACTCCTTTGGTCCCAGGGAAACCCATGAAAAATATTTTATAATGATTCTGCAATTAAATAGTTGCAAAAAAGCACTAATGGCAAAAACAATGCATGAATGATTGGAAGTGATTACTAATACAGCTGCTGCTTATTAAACTATGCTTCTCCTCCTTTGTGTAAAGCACATAAAGGTTTGGGAATTTTGTTCCCTGAGTGAGGGTCAGTTTCTGCTCAGCCTAACTGGGTCCAGAAGTATCAGAATATACCCTTCTTAGTTACCCTGTTGCTTATGTATTGCAGCTGCTGCCACCAGGGGCATCTATTCTTCTGCATGTGCAAACTGCACTCTCCACACCGGCAGTGGAGACTTTAAACTCTTTATTTCCTTCCTTCTTTTCCTTGCTTCAGTCAGCCTTTATTATAGGATACAAAAATTGTTCTCAATTTTGTTTTTTTTTTTAAGTCTCACTCTATCACCCAGGCTGGAGAGCAGTGGCATGATCTCGGCTCACCACAACCTCCACCTCCCGGGTTCAAGCCATTCCCCTGCATCAGCCTCCCGAGTAGCTGGGATTACAGGCACGTGCCATCACACCCATCCAATTTTTGTATGTGTGAAAAAAAAAAAAAATATATATATATATATTTTTTAGTAGAGACAGGTTTCACCATGTTGGCCAGGCTGGTGTTGAACTCCTGACCTCAAGTAATCCGCCCACCTTAGCCTCCCAAAGTGCTAGGATTACAGGTGTGAGCCATAGCGACCGGCCCATTCTCAATATTTAAAGAAGAAAGAAGCTAATACAGGGGATTAGATACTTACAAAAATCTTTGGAAGAGCTGGAGGAGTAGGTTCAAGGCTGGACTTCTAGAGTAGGGGTCCTCAACCTTAGTAACCCACCACACAGCAGGAGGTGAATGGCAGGCCAGTGAGCAAAGCTTCATCTGTATTTACAGCCACTCCTCATCTATAACATTACCTCCCGAGCTCCGCCGCCTGTGAGATCAGCAGCAGCATTAGATTCTCAAAGCAGCATGAACCCTAACTGCGCATGCAAGAGATCTAGGCTGTGTGCTCCTTATAAGAATCCAATGCCTGTTGATCTGTCACTGTCTCCCGTCGCCCCCAGAAGAGACCATCTAGTTTCAGGAAAACAAGCTCAGGGCTCCCAATGATTCTACATTATGGTGAATTGTATAATTATTTCACTTTATATTACAATGCAATAATGAGAGGAGGAGAGGGCACAATAAATGTAAGGTAATCTGTTTGAATCATCCTGAAACCACCAGCCCTCACCCCAGGTCCATGGAAAAACTATCTTCATGAAACCAGTCCCTGGTGCCAAAATGGTTGGAGACCGCAGTTCTAGATCAGAAACACGTCAGACCAACCCACCCAGGAAGCTACTACCTCCGCCTCAGTCAGAAAAGCAGGTGAAAAGGAGCCATCACCAGAACTGATGAGTTCAAGAATATAACCAATCTTGATGGTTATATTCTTGAACTCATTCTAGAAGCCACCACCACCCCTACTTCTGTGACTTCATACAAAGCAAGTTATCAGATATTGGAATACTTATGCAGAAAAACTCAACGTTTGCCTGACTGTGCTTTTTAGCAGAAAAAGCCAAAGAAACAAAACAATAAGCTCTACCTCATTTCTACTTCCCAAATCCCAAGTACGTGCACCTAACTGGGGAGACTATCTTGGATACAGACTAATAATTTCAAGGGAGTGTGGGAAACAGTGTTAGTTTTCCCGCCTCCACCTAACTGGGAGGTGCATCGGAAGGAGGTGGGAAGGGATGCTGAATTCCAGTCCACATCCACGACACTGCTCCCCACTAAAGACTGGTGCATATTATTCTCTACTGCTAATTTCAAGTGGCTGTCAGAACAAATCTGTTATAAATTATACTACACTTCCTCCTTGGTTTGTTAATGCTTTAACAGCAAAATTCAGCACACGCAGCCAGGACCATCTCTTACCATAAGCCACTTATATGTGGAAGAGGAGTTAAAACTCACTGAAAACTGAGAGAAAGGTAGCCGGGCATGGTGGCTCACGTCTGTAATCCTAGGACTTTGGGAGGCTGAGGCCAGTGGATCACAAGGTCAGGAGACTGAGACCATCCTGGCTAACACAGTGAAAACCCACCTCTACTAAAAATACAAAAATCAGTCGGGTGTGGTGGCTTGTGCACCTGTAGTCTCAGCTACTTGGGAGGCTGAGGTAGGAGAATCGCCTGAAATTGAGAGGTGGAGGTTGCAGTGAGCTGAGATCGTGCCACTGCACTCCAGCCTCGGCAACAGGGTGAAACTCCATGTCAAAAAAAAAAAAAAAAGAAAGAAAAAAGAAAAGTGAGAGAAAGGTATTATGATTTACATTTTAGCACACTTCGTGCATAAGGCTCAGACACTGTGACTCAGCAGCTATTCACTATCTACTGATTACAATTCTTTCACTATCTTCTACCCCATTTCAAATTATTTTTCTCCCTGTTTTAGTTCCAAATTTAAAAATAAGAATCATCTCCTTTTGTTGTAACAGAAAAGCATTTTACTTTTAATCAACAGCAGAGGGCTGCCTATTTCCAGATTAGTCTGTGAGTTTTAGAAGTGACACAGCTGCAATGCTTCCTTCCTTTAACAAAAGGGGTGTGTCTGTGTTCCAATCCACCTTTTACTTTTGTGATGGACCAGAAAATAAAAGGCAGGTGATAAAGAGATGGCAGCCACCACAGGAAAAAAAGTGGCTTTTGTCTTTCCCTCAGTCCGAGGCTAAGAATGTCTTTTTTGCCTCTCTATCCCTGGTGCCTAGCACAATGCATGGTTCAGAGCAAACAGTAAATGAATGTCTGTTGAATGAATAATCCAATTACAATGGAAGTGGAAGATTCTTCATCACCATCTCTCTTATCTTCCTATCTCACTCCCTTCCTCAATGTGGACAAAACAGACAGAGGGGGATAGAGGAAATTAGAGTCATGGAAATGACAGTGAGAACTCCCATAATGTGAACGGGATAGGCCCCATGCCATGAAGTACAAATCCTTCAGCAAGTTCAGGAAATCCACATTTCAAAGGGTGGAGTTTCTGGCCTTTAGCCCCAGTAGCTTACCAACCACCCGCTAACTGTCACACTTAGTTTTATTTCAGCTAGGCAGAGAGGTGATGATTGAAAACAGAGAAATTAATAAAGCAGATAATTAAAAACACTGATCATGTAGCAAGAGAGAAAACAGTTGGTGAATGACAGCTTTGGCAATATTTTCACTAAGATCAACTGGCTCTGCTGGAAGGAGGCGAGATGAGAAATTTGCCATTAGCAGGGCCTACCTGTGAATAACAACAGCAGGGAAAGAAAGTCCAAGACCAGCCTGATGGGGTTGGACACGAGCTTGAAGTTACCTGCATTGGGCAGTGTAGGTAGCAAGCAGGGAAATCTAACTGATAAGAAAGCGACCACAGGGGAAGTGCTGCATTATCTTCTGATCTGGTCTACAGAATAAAGGGGCCATGAGCTAGAATGTTATCTGTAGCTATAACACATTGACTATGGTTTCTGAGGGACTGTGAGCCGCCACCATTTGTCCATCATCACTTTGTTTCTCTTCTGGCAGCAGTAACTAGGAAATTAAATTCTAACCGCATCACGTAAGCATTTTCAAAATATCCTGAAATAACTTCTCTGCATAATAAATTTCCCACCCTTTATAAACAAAGAACTCTCAAGAGAAGTGTAAAACGTTTGACATCAAGTTACTGAGAGAAGGAAATATACAACTTAAGTATTACAATACCTAAGCAAGCAGCATAAATTAGGCTGAGGGATTTTCTGTTAATTGGGTCTAATGTTGACAACAGGTACAGGTGGTAGCTTAATAAGCCAACAAGAACGCAAAAAAAAATTGATTTTTTTTGACTTGGAATCAGTCCCACTGTTAGACTATACACAGCCTTTTCATGTCCCACCCACTTGCATTTTTGAGACAATCTCCAAGAACACAGAGAAGCCACATACATCATTTCCGACGGAACAACCTTTCCAAATGGTGTTACAGTATTTTTAATAAGCATAAGCTGAGAAGAGCCAGCTCTGCCTTCTTCAAATCCCAGAGCTTAACTTAGTTTTCAAAGAGAACAGATGTAGTAACTTCTTTATGAGGTATTTACACATTTTTGACTTTACTTTTTAACATCAACGATGACCGGAGAAACCAAGCAAGAACTTCACACACTTGACACTTGTTGCTGAGGAGGAAGAGAAAAATTTACGTTCCTGCTCTCCCAATCTTGTCTCTAGTTAGAGAATTAAAAAGGATTTCAGATAAAGAAGAAAAAACCAAAACAGCAAATGAGAATTCACTTAGAACTCTCCAGACCGAAGTCCGTAAAGTTAAGTTGGCCGGGCCTCTGCCAGGGCAAGCAAATCAACAGCGGGGATGCTACGACCGTCTCCCCACCCCTGGGAGCCCTGCATGCCAGGCGGGGGTGGCAGGAAGGGGCTGGCGCAGTGATGTGCGTCCCCCGCCGGCCGCATCGCCCCCTCCTCAACACTTCCTGAAGGAAACCGACAAGGAACTCGGCGGCCGCTTCGGAGTGGGCGGTGTGGACCCGACAGACTGGCTCCCTCCCGCTAGCTCCCAGCGCCCGCGCGCCGGGCCGCCCCCGCAGTCCTCGCGGCGCCTTGCGCGCTCTCCGCGCTCGCGACGAGAGAGGAGGGGCTGACAGCGGAGCGTCCGGCCGTGGCCGCCGCTGCTACCTCCCCGGGTCGGGCTGCTGAATAGCCCGAAGGGAAGCCCGCCCCGTAGCCCCGCGGCCTCCGCACCTCGTCCTCCAGGAGCCCGAACACCTCCACCGCGCAAGTTGCCATTTCCGAACGCTTCCCGCAAACCGGACGCGCTCGCCCCCGCCCAGGGCAGGCAACTGTAGAGGAGGAGGAGGAGAAGCGGGAGGAGGCGGGGAAGAGTTGGAGGAAGAGGAGGAGGCGCTCCCCCGGCGACAGCAGCGCCTCCCCCGGCGAGAGGGCGCTAGCGGCACCAGACAGCGCGGCGGGAAAAGGCCGGCGGTGCGCGCTCCTGGGGCTGAGCCGGGGCGCGCGTGGCGGGGCTCGGGCAGTGGGAAGGGCGCGCGTGGCAGGGCTCAGGTGGGAGGAGCGCGTGCGACGGGAGCCAGGGCGTGGGGAACGTGCGTGGCGGGGCGCGCAGTCGGTCCCCTCCCCAAGAGTGGGTGGGTGGTTGACGGCCCTGCGGGGGAGCTGGGAAGCACCGGGAAGCCAAGCTGCAGTGTTCCTCAGCAACACGTCTCACTGAGATCCAACCGGGAGCTCGGCCTCTGACTAGGCGCCTGGGAATCCGTGAGCTTAATCCCCACTTAAATCCCAAACTGAAAATTATAGTGCTTTCTTGTCGGTGAAGGCTGTCGATTCCAATTACAAGCTGGACCTTGGGACCGCCAGGGAAAGCCAGAGCGTGGCAGCAAATGGGGAGGCCTGGAGGTATCGCAGCAGGCTTTGACTCGGGATCTGAAATTCTCTCCCCAGGATTCGTAAACACTGCCAATTCCTAATCTATTTGCCGTCCTGTGGTCTGTCCACCAGTAACGTCCTGACCTGACCAGGAGTTGAGCCATTTTAAAGCCCACCAGTGACGTCCAACCTCAAGGCTGACTCTCTCAACCTGCTTTATCTGAGCATTGACCTGTAGCTCTACCAGACAGCAGTGAAAAAGGGGGAAAAATAAAATGAACTAGGACCTCCTGTAGAATAACCCCTCCTATGGAATAAGATTATGGAATTATCATGCTTTTTAATATTCCTTTCTGATGGGCTTTATAGTTCCATGATTACCGGAAGACCTTCCCCAAATAAGACATCCGTAAGAGTATAGGCCACAATTTATATCTTTTTTTATGCATTTGCATAAATTTGCAAAATTCTATAGTCTCAAAAACTAATTTTTATTTTCCTCAATGATTTCACAATAATTCTGATTTATATTTAACAGTTTAAGATGCTATGTGGGAACAAGGCTATAGCCCATATTACTGGCTTGTTACATAAGATTTTGTTGTACTTAGCTGGGCGCGGTGGCTCATGCCTGCAATTCTAGCACTTTGGGAGACCGAAGAGGGTGGATCACCTGAGGTCAGGAGTTTGAGCCCAACCTGGCCAACATAGTGAAACCCTGTCTCTACTAAAAACACAAAAATTAGCTGGGCATGGTGGCAGGCACCTGGAGTGCCAGGTGCTCCGGAGGCTGAGGCAAGGGAATTGCTTGAGCGTGGGTGGTGGAGTGAGCCGAGACCTCACCATTGCACTCCAAACTGGGCAGCAGACCGACTTGCCTCAGTTGTTGTACTTTATGTTCGGCAGTGTCCATTTCATTCATATAATATGTATCAGAATTCTGTTAATATACAATTCAGATTTCGTCTGTCATTTAATCAAACATGACTACAAAATTACAGAATGGTCAGGAATTGTTGGCTTACCTAAATCTAAAAAGACATGAGAGCATTAAGTTATTTGGTTTTTTTTGTTGTTGCTTTTTGGGTTTTTTTGTTGTTTGTTTGTTTTTGAGAGAGTCTTGCTGTATCTCCAGGCTGGAGTACAGTGGTGCAATCTCAGCTCACTTCAACCTCTGACTCCCTGGTTCAAGCTATTCTCGCGCCTCAGCCTCCCAAGTAGGTGGGATTGCAGGTGCACACTACCATGCCCAGCTCATTTTTGTATTTTTAGTAGAGACGGGGTTTCACTATGTTGGCCAGGATGGTCTCAAGCTCCTGACTTCGTGATCCGCCTGTCTCGGCCTCCGGAAGTGCTGGGATTACAGGCGTGAGATACCACGCCCCGCCAATTTATTTTTTAAGCTGTTGAATATCTGTGGTGTTTGTGGGGTAAGAATAAAATAATCTGAAAATATTGTGTGACCTTCTATTTTGGGAATAATATTTCCCTCATCTCTCATACATTTTTATGTTTAATTTCAAGTCAGTTAAGTCATTTGAATTTAAGTTAATTCAGTGTCATCTCAGGGCACAGTTACAAACAGGTGTAAAAACAACTTACGTTACTGCTACTAAAATTTAATGAATATATGATAAGTATATACAGCCTAAAACTGGTAATTTAAAAAAAAAATGGATAAATCCCCAAGGGATTATAAAGTAAAGCAAATTGGCCACTTGATGTAGCTAATATGCATTAGTGACGATACTTCTCAAGACCGCTGATTTGACTCATGATTTCTTATTCTGTCATTCTGAATATGAAATCTTGGAGAATTAAACAGGCAGCTACCAATACAAGATGAACCAGAGTAATTATTATATCCCAGCCAACAGCTAGGAGAGGACCCTAAAATTAAAGGAAGTTCAAATAGAGATGGTGATATCAGCTGGTAGTCCAATAACCAACAACCATCGAGAAAGCTGTTTAGAATGGAGGACTCTTGTCTACATATCACTGAACTATGCATAACTCTAATGAAGGCCTTTTGCCCACCTAGGCTGCCTTCAATTAGGTTTATGTTGATTTGGTTTGAGTATGCGTATGACCATGTGAGAGGCATGTGTGAAGAATGTGATATGGTACATAACAATTTATTCTGTGCCTCACACTTGTGCTAGGGATCATCCCAAGTAAAAGCCCAGGCAATTCTAGCAACCTCCAATGGCATCACCCCTTCCATCCTTCCATGTCTTGTTCTTGTGTCTTTTTTCCCTTCAAATCTGCCTTTACATGAGCCTCCAGACTGATTAAAGACCAAGAAATGAATGAAAACCAGTAAATCTGGCCTAGACTTTCTAGTAGTGTATGTACCTAACCCTTTTTAACTCTGCCTGTAGATTTCACTGTGATGCAGAAGTTGAAATTGTTTCTAGTTTTTAAAATATCACCCCTTGGGATAAAAATCCAAGGCTGAATGTAACAATATGAAAGGCAATGATATGAAATGTACTTTAATGTTTGTAGTTAATTCCCTAAGGGATACAAAAAAAAGTCTTGTTCAGAAGTTATCCTTTAATTCTCTCACTCTTAATACCTGCTGGCTGCTTCCTTTCTAATAGCTAGTTTTTGAGATGTTTAAGGTTCGTTTTTTCTTCCATTGCAAACTCCCTGGATGTCATCCATTGCCATTGCCATTAACGTGATTTCATCTACACTCTTTGTAGAGCCCATCTCAGATTCAGAGCTTAGTAGTGCAAGACATGTTACTATTTAATTTTCTGAAATCAACTAAGTTTCTACCTCCAGTGGTAGAAGACATAGTCCTAATCACTTCATTGGTCTTCCCTGACCCTCTTTTTGCTAAGCTGGATTCTAATTTCTAATAGGCTGTTGTGCTCCCTCATCTTGGTGATGAAGGTTCTCATCACTGCCTCCTGGCATTAGTAGATGTATCCTTGTTTCTGCTGGCCTCTAGTTGTGGACATGTTTATCAAGTAGAATTACAATGTCTGCCTGATAGTAACTCAAACCAGTAATATTTATTTAAAGACTCATGTTATATGGCTGTCTCATGTAAAAGTCTAGACAGTGGGCAGGCCAGGATGAATAGGGCTAGTTTGCTTTGCCAAAGCATCAGAAATTCAGGGATTTTACAGCTCACTGCTCTGATGTTTGTAGGTGTGACCCTCATCCTCATAGTCCAGAGAGTGGCTCAAACTTCAACCATTACATCCATGTTCCAGGTAACAAGGCAGAGGAAGGAGTAAACAAGAGAGTTCAGGTATCATGCTTATCTTTTAAAATGCCCTCCCACAAGAGGTGGGAAGTAGTGAGAGAGACAGCCAGGTGCAAGGCACTGGGACCCAAGTGTGTTCAGGAAGGATTTGCTTGGCGTAGTGATGATGGCAGAAATGGGAAATTAGTTATTTGTAGAGATGATTGATCCAATAAGTGAATATATGAATGATAACGAGAACCACATTCTTTACTGTTGAAGAAGGGAGTTACAAGAATGGAAAGAGAAAACTTGAATGAGTCTTCTGTTATAATGAAATTGGTGGTATTGATATGAACTCAAGTTTTTAATATATATATTTAATATATATAGACAGCATAGAAATAAATGTAGATATAAAACTGCTGCATATGCATACACACACACATGCACACACACACAAATATTTTCTACATTTGTACACTAAGAGGGCCTGGGAACAGTGACACCCCAAAAGCAATGAGCATATCTTGCATCATGCCTGTAATCCCAGCACTTTGGGAGTCCGAGGCGGGTGGATCACCTGAGGTCAGGAGTTCGAGACCAGCCTGGCCAACATGGTGAAACCCCATCTCTACTAAAAATACGAAAACTAGCTGGGCATGGTGGTGCACACCTGTAGTCCCAGCTACTCGGGAGACTGAGGCAGGAGAATCACTTGAACCCAGGAGGCAGAGGTTGCAGTGAGCCAAAATCGCGCCACTGCACACCAGCCGGGCGGCAGGGCAACTCTCCAAAAAAAAAAAAAAAAAAGAAACTGGGGCTCCTTGGAAAAATGGCTGATTCCAGGGCTAGGACAAGGCAAATAAATGTTGAGCCTGAAACATCTTGTTATACATCATATATATATATGTGTTTCATATATATGTGAAAGTAATGATGGAGACAGATCAAAAGGACATAGGAACCAACCTGAAAAGGTTCCCACTGGCCAAATATGGACTAACTTGAGCAACAAAATAAATTATGATAGCAACAGATTATAATCTGATGAATATTTCCAATACCCTGAGTCCATTACAGATATAAATTATAATAAATGAGTAAATTCAAAGTTTAGTGACAAGTGAAATTTTTATAGGGTTCAACACATCTTTCCACAAAGTACTTAGTTACAAAGAGGAAAATCCTGAAAGACTCCACCTTAATCAAAAGATCAAAGTGAACATTAGTAATGGGAAAAATCAGAGTCTTGCAACCCAGTGCATTTCCTACATAACTTGGGTCTAATCATGAGAAAACAAATCCAATTTAAGGAATGTACTACAAAATATTTGCCCTGTAAGCTTCATAAGTGTCAAGGACATAGAAGTCAAGACAGTTGGAGGAACTGTTCCAGACCGACAGAGATTAAAGACACTGCATTATGATTCTCTAGAGAAACAGAACCGATAGGAGGCATATATATATAAAGAGATTTATTATGAAGAATTGGTTCACACAATTATGGCGGCAGGCAAGTCCAATATGGGCAGTGTGGGCCTGCAAGCTGGAGACCTACAAGAGTGGATGGTGCAGATGAAGTCCCAGGGCCATCTGCTGGAGAATTCCCTCTTGCCCAGGGAGGCTGGTCTTTTTGTTCTCCTTGGACCTGTAACTGATTGGAGGGCAACCTGCTTTACTCACAGTTCACCAAGTTCTCCGATTTGACAAAAGTAACCATCGCAGACATGACAAAGGCAACTCATGATTCTGAGCCCTATTGCCATAAAAGACATGATTTGAGCATTAGCTGAAACATGAATGTATCTGAGGACTAGATTATGTAATAGATGAATGTTAATTGCTCACTTTTGATAAGTGTATTGTGGTTACGTAGATAAGTATGACTTTGTAAGAAGTACACTTGAAAGTATTGGGAGGTGATGGGTCAACAGTTCCGCAAAGTACATTCAAATAATACAAGAAAAAGTTCTTTGAGGTAAATTTTCGAACTTTTCTGTAAGTTTGGGGTTGTTTCAAATTTTCAAAAAAGAAGCAACAAAATTGTGCTGGTTAAAAATAAATGTCTTCAGTAGGGCAGGCATGGTAGCTCACACCTGTAATCGCAGCACTTTGGGAGGCCAAGGCAGCTGGATCACTTGAGGCTGGGAGTTGGAGACAAGCCTGGCCAAAAAATACAAAAATTAGCCAGGTGTGGTGGCTCACACCTGTAATCCCAGCTACTCAGGAGCCTGAGGTGGGAGAATTGCTTGAACCCAGGAGGCAGAGAACAGAAACCACACCACCGTACGCCAGCCTGGGCGACAGAGCAAGACTCTGTCTGCCTGCCTGTCTGTCTGTCTATCTATCTATCTATCTATCATCTATAAATAAATAAATAAATAAATAAATAAATAAATAAATGTCTTCAACAGAAGGAACAAGGGCCCTTTGGAGAAATGGCTGGTTCTAGGACTGGGGCAGAAAATGTACAACATAAGCCTGGGGCATGTTTAGTGCCAGACCCAAAGAGAGAAAGAGATGAAAGAGGGAGAAAGACAAAAAGTGATCAAACCCATGTCAGAGATCTCTCAATGGCCAAAGCAAGAGCAATTTAAGCAACAAAATAAAGTAGTATTGGATTGTAACCCAAAGTGTAAAATAAACAGATCAATCTGTGCTTATATAAATAAATAAGGGAGAAGAATTCTCTGTGTAGAATTCCGTATACATTTTAATAGAGATTATAGATACTCTGTGTGATGACTAATTGTATGTGTCAATGTTGGCTGCCAATGTAGCTGGTAAAACATTACTTCTGGGAGTATCACTGAGGGTGTTTCCAGAAGAGATTAGCATTTGAATTGATAGTCTGAGTAAAGATTACCCTTATCAATGTTGGCAGGGGGTAAGGGGAGGGCATCATCCAAACTTTTGAGAACCTGGATAGAAGGAAAAGGCAGAGGAAGGGAGAATTCTTCCTTCTTGAGCTGGGACATCTGTGTTTTCCTTCCCACCTTTGGACATCCATGCGCTAGCTCTTGGGTCTTCAACCTCAGGAACTTACACCAGCAGGCCTTTGGATTCACACTGAATTATATCACCAACTTTTCTCATTCTCCACTTTCGAGACAGCAGACTATGGGACTTGCCCTCCATAATTGTGTGAAGTAATTTCCCTTAAATCTCTCTATATCTATAAAGATAGACATATAAATGCACAGACAGGCGTGTAGACATGTCTATAGATCTGTGCAGATATATAGATATCCTGTTGATTCTGCTTGTTTGAAGAACTCTGCTTTCAAGGAGGGGAGTATCATTCCTCACTGCTTCAGTGTGGGCTGACCTTAGTGACTTCCTCATAGAGTCCAGTATAGAAAGCAGGTGAGGGAAATAGTAACTTTATGGTGGAGATATAAGCTATGTGATGAGGGGATCAAGGACAACATCAACAGTGATAAGTCATGTTCATAGTCTATCCTAACATGATGATGGTTTATCATGGAGTGAGAAGGGTACTTTACCTCTGTAGTCTTCCTGTTAAAAAGCTTTCACCCTAGTCCAATGAGAAGAACATCAGGCGAATCCCAGTAGAGAAACATTCTACACAAAGCTAACTAGTACTCCTCAAGATTGTCAAGATCTGTCAACAACAAGGAAACTCTGAGAAACTGTCCTAGCCAAGGGGATCCTGAAGATACATAATGTTTAAATGTGATGCAGTATCCTGGCTGGGATCCTGGAACAGCAAAAGAGCATTAGGTAAAACTAAGAAAATCTGAATAAAATATGGATTTTAGTTAATACTTGTTTATTGATTGTAGCAAATGGACCATACTAATGTCAGATGTTAGTAATGGGAAACTGGGTGTAGAATATAAAGTAAATCTTTGTACTATCTTTACCATTTTTCTGTAAGTCTAAACTGTTCTAAAAAAGAGTTTATCAGATTAGCTAAAGCTTAATGTTTTTTGAAAATTTTTAAGATTTTCTGCATTATAGTTTGACATATTTTGCAACATGTATTTCAACATACTTTATGTTTTTCCTTGCTATTGTAAATATGATGTCTTCTTTAAATTTTCTAATAGTTTAGTGCTGGTGTGCTGGAATACAACTGAATTTTGTATATTTACCTTAGTGTTAAACAAATTTGCTGGACTTTGTTATGTCTAAAATAATTCTTTTCACTTGTAATGTAGAAGTTCCTTAATATTTTGAATAATTTTGTTTTTTCCTTTCTAATCTTCTTAGCTTACGTTTTATTTTCTTACATTAGTATCCTTAATACTTAAATAGGCATGGTGATAACAGGTATAATTGTCATGTTCTAGGTTTTGAAGAGATTGATACTTGCTGTAGGGCTTTGCTTTTTGTTTTCATTTTTGGGCTTTTTGTTTTTTTGCTGTTCGTTTTTTGGTTAAGAAATTCAATTCTATTACTAGTTTGCTAAGATTATTGATCATAAATGGATGCTGGATTTTATTTAGCAATGCTTTCTTCATCTCTCGAGATGTTCTTTGTTTTCTTTTAATCTCTTAGTGTGGTAAATTTTGTAAATTATGGTATGATAGTTAAATTTATGTGTCCATTTGATAGGGCAAAAGGATGCCCAGATAACTGGTAAGATATTATTTCTGGGTGTGTCTGTGAAGGTGTTTCTGGAAAAGGTTATCGTTTGAATCAGTAAGCTGAGTAAAGATTACCCTTACCAATGCTGCTGGGCATCATCTGATGTACTGAGGATCCAAACAGAACAAAACGGGGAGGAGGGGAGAATCTGCTCTCTTCTTGAACTGGAACATCCATCCTCTCTGCTTTCAGACATTGGAGCTTCTGGTTCTCGGGACTTTACACATGCACTGGGAATCAAGCATTAGTTCTCAGGCCTTTGGTCTTGGATTGGAACTACACCACCAGCTTTCCTGATCACGCCTGTAGCTTGTAAACTGCAGATCATGGGACTTCTCAGCCTCCATGATCAAGTGAGCCAGTCCTTCATAACAAGTCTTTTTATACCTGTATGTACTACTGGTTGTTTTTCTGAAGAACCCTAATACACATGGCAATTAATTATGGTAAATTTTAGATATAAGGACATGGTCATTCTAGATTTTCCTAGTCTTTTCAGGTTTCATTTTAAATAATTTTCTTTTCTCCTCACTCTTTTCATGGGTATGTTAAAATAAGTAATTGGGAGGTCATTAGGCTCAGATAACTCCCTTACCTTGGGATCCTTCCTAAGCACATTGAAGCCCAATGTGTGTAAACAGTAAAATGTAATGTAAGCTTAACCAGTCAGCACCCACCAATTAACCTCTAACTGGAGACTTTCTACCAGCTCATACTTGAGTAAGGCAGTGCCTTGCTGTAGCCAGTCAAGTTATTTATTTCCTTCCACATTTGGCCTATGGAACCTTCTTGGCCATGCTGCTGGGGAGGAGCTCTCTGAACCTATTCTGGTTCTGCGTGCTGCCCAATTCATGAATTGCTCTGTGCTCAAACTCTTTAAAACTTTAATGTGCCTACATTTATCTTTTAGCAGTTCAAATCTAAGTACTAAAAGCTTATTGTGATAATGGCAGTGGAGAAGGGTATCTAGTGTTTTGTTGTCACTCTAATGGAATACATAGCTGTTCTCAGTTTGCCCTTCAATCTCTGGCTGGGGTTCCATCTCTAAGGGCTCCTCTGGGTCACTGGCCCTTTCTTAACCATTTTCCGCCCTCTTTTTTTTTTTAATATTTGTATTTTTTTTAATTTTAATTTTATTTTTTACATTATTGCATTTTAGGTTTTGGGGTACATTTGAAGAACATGCAAGATGGTTGCATAGGTACACACATGGCAGTGTGATTTGCTGCCTTCCTCCGCTTCACCTATATCTGGCATTTCTCCCCTTGCTATCTCTCCCCAGCTCCCCACCCCCCACCGTCCCTCCCCTATTTCCCCCCAACTGACCCCAGCGTGTAGTGCTCCCCTCCCTGTGTCCATGTGTTCTCATTGTTCAACACCCGCCCATGAGTGAGAACATGCAGTGTTTGATTTTCTGCTCTTGTGTCAGTTTGCTGAGAATGATGGTTTCCACCCCGTTTTAGAATTGTGAAAACTTCCAGATGCTGTCCTCTAATGCTTTAGAAACAGAGATCTTGGGGGCCGGACTCCAGCACACTGTCAAATAATCCATATTGTCATTTCTACTGCACCTGCTGCTGCAAGGCTATCCTAGCAAAAGGTGAGCTGCTTGGGGTTTATCATCTTACAGGGCTCCTGACAGGAAGTGGTGCACAGCACATTTTTCTTTAGATCAGAACCATTATTAGGGAATTTGTAATCACTGCCTCTTGATACTCAGCAGTGAAACTGTAGGCAGTAAGTAGAGTCCCAGAGACTCATCTGTATCTTCATCTCCAACTCTCTTCAGTTGGTAGGAAAACAGGCTTCATCATCATTCATTCTACCCAAATCTGTTGCTTATGGCATCAACTTTGGCTCTTGGTACACAAATGCAGGCTTTTGAAATAAAAATTTTTTTGAAAAAAACCTTTCTCTCAACATTTTTTTTTTTTTTTTGAAGCAGAGTCTCACTCTGTTACCCAGGCTTGGAGTGCAGTGGTACAGTCTTGGCTCACTGTAACCTCTGCCTCCTGGCTTCAAGTGATTCTCCTGCCTCTGCCTCCTGAATAGCTGAGATTACTGATATGTACCACCATGTCTGGCTAATTTTTATATTTTTAGTAGAGACAGGGTTTTACCATGTTGGCCAGGCTTGTTTTGAACACCTGGCCTCAAGTGATCTGCCTGCCTTGGCCTCCCAAAGTGCTGGGATTACAGGCATGAGCCACCGCACCTAGCATCAACATGTTTTTTTCTACCAGGAGTTTCAAAGCTCTATTTTAAAACTGATAAACTGAGCACTGACTCACCTTTCTCTTTTCGTTTCTGTACTAACAGTTCTAGCCTGAGGGCAGTAATCAGAAAGCCTCACTGCTGTCTGACTGGAGCCAGAGGAAGGGTGGCAGGATATTCCAGGAACCTAAGCAGTTATCAGCAATAGAATTTCACAATAACTTGCTATTGCTTCCACACCCTTATCTCTTACCTAAGCTTCAGACTTGTATTTCCCACAAACTACATCTGCCTGGATATCATGAAAATATATCAAACTAAATAGATCTCAAAACGAACTTGTCGTCATCCTGTATTTTGTGTCTCGGAAATAGCATTATTGTCTATTCAGTTGGAAAGGCTAGAAACTTCTGAGTATCTTAAAATTCATACTTCCTGCTCATTCCTACAACTTCTTCATATGACCAATTTGTTATACAATAGAAATTCTTTCCTCTTCTACCTAAGAATTTTTTTCTCATCTTATTGGTATCCATGGCTAATGTCAGTACACCCATCATTGTCTGGTAATTGGCCCAGACTGGTAGCTTTTTGTCTTTCTCACCCTATATCTTTTGAGACAAATGTTTGTATGCAGTCGTTTATTTTGATACACACTCCCAAGCAGTAGTGTGCTAGACTCAAGCCATACTGGCCTCCACGGTACAACTGTGTACACCTCTATGCAACTGCAGATTTAGTCATGTTTTGCTGGTAGCCTGAAATTAACTGTGGTGTGAGTATTTATACCATAGAAATCGGCAAACACTACAAACCAAGATAGTTTTTTTTTTCCTGGAGAGGCAGTTATTAAACATGTATTGGCACATGACTGAGCCTAGAAAACATGCGAGGGACTGAAAAGAGTAAAACAAGGAATGGCATAAAACCCAGGCAGTGATTTTAAAAGTTTTTTAGTTTCATTTACATTATTAACTTGATTTGGGGCTTGGTATCACTAAGAACCCTTGAGGAGCTATACAGAATGTATCTCAGAATTGTTCTACCAAGAAGAGAGTATTTATTCATTAGTTTTAATTACCCATTGGACAGGGGTTATTTCATAGGATGTTAATACTTGCAGATTTTCTTGAGTATTGAATGGCTGAATAGGCTCCTACGGTTATGTCCAACAGAAGTGACAGTGAGGCACAGGGGCAGAAAGCGAAATATAAATTAAGCAACTAAAATGAGTTGCTGTCTGGTTACATCTCTGCGCCTTTGGTTGCTGCAGCAAGGACTGGAGTAAAGGTTAGTTGAGAGGATATGAGGCAGAGTGCAAGAGGAATCTAATATATGTACAGATCTGCCCCACACTTAGTCCATTCTGCCAAAGAGTCTTTGAGGTGTGTCCGGCTTTTAACCTCTCCAAAAGACTTGATAGACAAGGGTTTGTAGGATAAGCCGTAGCATCTACTGTGTAACTGGTCTCAAGGCCATAAATGATACACATTCTCTCTCTCCTACCACCCACTCTCAGTTTTCCCATTCTTGGCCAGCACTTCAGCAAATCTAGGTTATTGCCTGGTGTTAACTCATATTTTTATTCCCCCAAAAATATGACTTGATAGTTGTGTTAAACTTATTGGGTCGTGGTTCTAATAAAGGCCCATTTAGAGTTGTCATTGGACATGCAAATACTAAAATATGCCCCAGTGAATCCCCCGAGTTCCAAACATACTCTTTCTTGTCTTTCTGGTGTAACTCAAGCATAGCTCCTATACATCCCTGCCAATAGGGTAATTACTATGTTTTTCTGTTGGTCCATTAACATGTGAAGCTCAAAATGACCAAGTGGTGGTCATGGCTTCCAGTACAGGGGCACCCTGTTGTGTCTCCTGGAAGAAGCATCTCTTCTACCCCATACTAGGAACTAGGATTCTTAATTCAGCAGTGCGTAAATTATTTTGTAGTTCTCCCTGAATTAGTCTGGGAGTTCCTTGAACATAAGAACTGTGTTTATCTTCCCATTGGCCACATAGAAGCCAGTCAACAGTTACATGAATGAAAGATGATATTTGCCAGAAACAAGGGAAAAATGCATATGTAACACTGATTTTTTTCCCTCATAAAATCTTCATATTTATCGATTCTATGCTGCTGCTTATTGCATATGACTCAATTCTACAATAGATAAACCATATCTATACCATTTATATGCTGTAGTTCAAAACCTTTGAGCAAATGCTGTTATTTTAGCTCCCAAATATAAAATAAACTAACAAAGTACATTCCATTTCAATTATTAACAATTTTTAAGTGATAAAATGAAAAAATTTTAAATATCAGTATTACAAAAGTGTTGCCTTTCTACAATAACTTAAGCTTTTAGTTAAAATGAGTAGCATTTGGAATTTGTCTGATATTTGCCTGAGTTATTAAAAAAACAAGAAAGATAATAACTTGAAATGCAAAATGCTTTATATAGTTCCCTTGAAAAAGAAAAGACGTTATGTTTCTGGGTTCTTTTACCCTAGCAATTTTTTTTTTTTTTTTGAGAGAGAGTCTCACTCTGTTGCCCAGGCTGGAGTGCAGTGGCAAGATCTCGGATCACTGCAACCTCTACCTCCTGGGTTCAAGCGATTCTCCTGCCTTAGCCTCCCAAGTATACCCTAGCTATTCTTAATTCTGAATAAGAGAATATATCTATAAAAGTGATTTTTAGTTAAATACGTAAGATATTGCTTTGTTCTATTTTAACATACAGAGTAAAAGCATTATAAATAAGGATTCCTACTAAAGGTCTGGTGTTTCTACACTTTATTTGAAATGACTCAAATGTGTGAATGAAAATAAGATTATCTCCTTATAAGACCAAGAAGAGAAATTTGCAAGCAATTAGAAGTGCTCAATATTATTCTATAGGTAATGTAATATGTAATTTATATGTCTTCATATGTAATATTTCTGTGGCAAATAAGTAGTTTTTAAGTTACCTACAGCTGCAAATGTCTAACATTTGAGAAAATGGTCTTCAAGTTTTTCTACCAAATACAGATTAACATTTTTGGTTTGTTTTTAAGAGATGAAGAGTGCTAAATGGCTTGAGGGCTTTGGAGAAAGCTGCTTACAAATTAAGCTAAAGGTCCTGTCTGCCTGTACAAACTTGTGTAGCTTTCAGTTGAAGACTCTGAAGAGCAGATAAAGATTTTGCAAGCAATTTTCATGATACATTTGTAGCATCTGAATTCTTCTTCTTTCTTTTGACTCATTCCTGAGACCAAAACTAAAGTAACTTCTGCTGTGATTTGAATATGTCTCCCAAAGTTCATGTGTTAGAAATTTAAACCTTGGTGCAACAGTGTTGAGAGGTGGGATCTTTAAGGGGTAATTATCAGTCGGGCATAGTGACTCATGCCTGTAATCCCAGCAATTTGGGAGGTTGAAGCAGGAGGACTGCTTGAGTTTCAGGAGTTTCAGACCAGCCTGGGCAACATAGTAAGACCCTGCCAGTAAAAACAATAAAAAAAAAAAAAAAGAATAAATTAGCCAGGCATGGTGCTGCATGCCTGTAGTCTTAGCTGCTTGGGAGGCTGAGGTGGATCACTTGAGCCCAGGAGTTCACATTTCTGTACATTTTAAATTACGCAACAGATATTCTGTTATAGCAGTACAGAGTTTGAGGCAGATATTGTTGAGGTTAAAATACTACCAGTCTCTGGGCGCAGTGGCTCACGCCTGTAATCCAAGCACTTTGGGAGGCCAAGGTGTGTGAATCACTTGAGGTCAGGAGTTCGAGACCAGTCTGTCCAACATGGTGAAACCTTATCTCTACTAAAAATACAAAATTAGCCAGGCATGGTGGCACACGCCTGTAATCCCAGCTACTTGGGAGGCTAAAGTGGGATAATCGCCTGAACCCAGGAGGCAGAGTTTGCAGTGAGTCAAGATTGCGCCATTGCCCTCCATCCTAGGCAACAAGAGTGAAACTCCATCTCAAAAAAACAAACAAACAAAAATCACTACCTGTCTAGTGTATGATAAGAATACAAAAAACAGCTTGGCATATCCTATTGAGAATACATACAGGATCAAAGAATTTTAGAATAAGAGGGCATTCCCTCATTGTATGTTTTAGGTGATGCCAAAGGATATAAAAGTTTTTATTGCAGAATAGATACAAAAATATTGACAGCAAATGTAATTTTTTCTTTCTGTTCAAGATTGAGCTTTTTTGATCAATTTTGTTTAGAAATGTCTTCCCTATTACGTGAAAAAGTCATATGAAACAATGTAAACTCTATACGACACAATTGACATCCATAGGTGAATAGCTTAAATAAACGGTGTATATTGATACTGTATTTTTCCATAAAGCTGCTGAAATGTATAAATTAGATGAGTATGCAACACAGCATCACAAGACAAAGTGTTGAAGCAAAAACCAAGAACCAAGTTGAAGAACAATGTATATACTGTTTACTGTAGTGAATTGTGCCCATCAAACTTATAACGATGGCTACTTCTGGCATAGTGGAGGGTGCTAGGATTTGGGGAATTAAAATAAAAAGTGACTTTAGCCTTATTTATAATGTATTAATTTTTTAAAAATGTTTCAATTTTGTCTTATAAAGTATTAATTAAACAGTGAAATAAAATAATTGTGTTAGTCTATCCTGATGCTGCTATAAGGACATGCCTGAGACTGGCTAACTTTAATTTTTCGAGATGGAATTTTGCTCTTGTTGCCCAAGGTGGAGTGCAGTGGCACAATCTCGGCTCACTGCAACCTCTGCATCCCAGGTTCAAGTGATTCTCCTGCCTAGCCTCCCGAGTAGCTGGGATTACAGGACCCCCCCACCATACTTGGCAATTGTGAATTTTTAGTAGAGATGGGATTTTACCATGTTGGCTAGGCTGGTCTCAAACTCCTGACCTCAGTTGATCCCCCTCTTTGGCCTCCCCATTACAGGCATGAACCACCACACCTGGCCTGGGTAATTTATAAAGGCTGGAGGTTTAATTGATTCAAAGGTCCACAGGACTGGGGAGGCCTCAGGAAACTTACAGTCATGTTGGAAGAGGAAGCAAACATGTCCATCTTCACATGGCAACAGCAAGGAGAAATGTGGAGCAAAAGGAGGAAAAGCCCCTTATAAAACTGTCAGATCTCATGAGAACTCTCTATCACGATAACAGCATGAGGGTAACTGCCCCCATGATTAAATAACCTCCTACTGGGTCCCTCCCACAACATGTGGGGATTATGGGAACTACAATTCAAGATGAGATTTCGGTAGGGATGTAGCCAAACCATATCAATGAATGAAAAATATTGTTACTACATTAATAAAGGGTTTTAATAAAACACATAGAATACTAGATGATATTTATCTGTTATATGACATATTTATATATTTTATGTAACATATTTATCAGGAGTAATCTAGCCAAAATTACTCCTGATAAATATGTTACATGAAATAAGTAAATTTAACTAAAATTACTCCTGATTCTTATTTGATAATAATATTGCAGGGAAATAGCTTTAGAATTAGAAAGAACCAGGGAGCTTTTTAGGATAACTTAAAATTTCTTTTTTCTTTCTTTTTTTTTTTTTTTTTGAGACAGGTCTCGTTCTGTTTTCCAGGCTGGAGTTCAGTGGTGCAATCACAGCTGCAGGGCTCAGGTGACCCTCCCACCTCAGCCTCTTGGGACTGTGTGTACTACAGGTACATACCACCATGCCTGGCTAAATTTTGTATTTTTTGTAGAGATGGAGTTTTGCCATGTTGCCCAGGCTGTTCTCAAACTCCTGTGCTCAAGTGATCCACCCACCTCTGCCTCACAAAGTTCTAGGATTACAGGCATGAGCCAACCATGCCCAGCCTCTTTTGGAAATTTAAATTTTTGATGTCAATTCTAACAAAGGACTTAATGATATCAAGACAGACAACTCAATAAGAGAGGCAAAATACTTAAACAGGCACATCACAAAGGATGATATCTAATTGTTCAATGAACATATGAGGAGAAGGTGCTCAATCATTAGTTGTCAGGGAAATGCACACAATGAGATAGCACTACTCACATATCAGAAAGGATACAAAATTTTAAAATGACAATACCACAGCAAGGATCTGGGGCAACTGAAAGTAATCATCTGCTGTTGGGAATGTAAATTGGCATAGCCTCTTTGGCAAGCTATTTGGCAATAGTCTACTAAATCTAAATAACGTGCTTACCTTATCCCCCAGCAATTCCACTCATGATGAATGAAAACATGGGTGACCCAAAAGACATGTGCAAGAACATTTATTTGTAGCTTTGTTTATAATATCTCCAAATTGGAAACAACCCAAATGTATATCAAGGGTATCGTATTCATAGAGCGGAATACAATAGAACAATCAGAACAAGTTACTGTTGTGTGCAACAGTAGGATATGTTGCTGTATGACAGATGCACCTGGCAGCAATAATATAAGTATATGCTTAAGAATGAACCTATGGTCTAAGAGGAATGTGTGTTCACAGTTCTGAGCTAAGGAACCTGGGAGTGGTCAACCCAGAGTTTCACTCCTTTTCTATGAAGGATATCTGAACCCCTAGTCCCTCCCTTGGAATGCAGACTGTATGTGGGATTGAGGCCCTTTGTTTTGGATTAAATGAAAATTGCTAGGTGGAAGTTGCTAGAAAGAGGACACCCAATGAAAATGCTATGTAAACTGCATGCTTTTAACAAACAGGAGTGGTTCTCCTGTCCAGCTGCTGCCACTGGACCATCCCTATTTGTAAGTTTTTCCAATAAACCCTATGTCTCATTTGCTGTCTCTACCTCTCTTCTTCAGCCTCTCAGACATGATACCATCTCTATTGGGGTCAATGTGGGTCTGGCCTGACAATTGCACAGACATAATGTTGAGCAAAGGAAGGTAGACATTAAAGCATACGGTATGGTTTCATTTAAATAAAGTAAAAAATGGGCAAAACAAATTTGTGATAGAAGTCAGAATAGTGAATACTTTTGGGAGGCAATGACTAGTAGATCACATGAAGACTCTAGGGCATGGACAATCTTAATCTGGGTGCCAATTAATGTGTACATTCACTTGGTAAAAGTTCAGCTGTATACTTCAGATCTGTGCAGATTTTATGTGTTATCCTTCAATTTAAAATGTTTTTAAGGCCAGGCGCAGTGGCTCACACCTGTAATCCCAGCACTTTGAGAGGTCAAGACACGGGATACCATGAACTCAAGAGTTTGAGGCCAGCCTGGGCAACATGGTGAAACCCCATCTCTACTAAAATTACAAAAAATTAGCTGGGTATGATGGTGGGTGCCTGTAATCCCAGCTACTCCGGAGGCCGAGGTAGGAGAATCGCTTGAGCCTGGGAGGCAGAAGCTGCAGTGAGCCAAAATTATGTCACTGCACTCCAGCCTAGGCTACAGAGTGAGATCCTGTTTCAAATAAATAAATAAAGTAAAATAAAATGTTTATAAAATAAAATCTCTTGCAGAGTTACATGGACACAGAAGGCAGTTAGTGCCAAGTGTCCCCTAAGATTGTGAGTTCCCCTTCTGAGGTTCCAAGAGCTCTTCTAGTTTCTTTCCTTCCTGAGAACTGGTTGTTAAGTCATTTTTTGATTCTCTTGATGATTGCAATAAAAATCTCCCCCAACGTAATGAGTCTTTTACTGAGAGCCACTTGAATTTTAAGAAGAAATTGATATTATTCTTCAGATAAACAGTCCTGCTTTTTATAAAAAAGACAACTTACATGTTAAAGCAGCAGAAAACATGTATCTCTCTTATACATGATAGAACCCTAACTGAGAACAATGGAATGTTTGACTATAAGCAAGAAATTTATATAACTGGCATCTCTACTACAAGGGAATGCCTTCTAACTTAATAGTAAAATCCAGATCTAAGATCAGAATTAAAAGAATAACATCCATAGTGGCAAGAGCGGGTCTGGGGGTCTGTTGCCAATTACTACTCTAGAGCACACTGATCAACATGATTAACTGAGCCTTAATATCCTTAGTACAACCAAGAACACTAGAATGATTAAAATTACTAACTTATAAGGAGAGTTCCTCTAAAGAGGGTGGATTCTGTTATAAGAAAGTCCCTTTTGTTCTGCCGAATACCTTGATAGGTTTAGGTATGCAAAATGAGCCTAGAGCTAAATTTGGTATTGAAGAGTTGAATTGTTCTGCATTTTAAGGAAAGAAGACATAGGAGTTCCTAGTATATTCAACGAGGGAATGGAGGTTGGAGGAAAAAAAAGAAAAGGGATGACATGAAGCTAGGGGAGAAATGGACAGAAAAAAAATAAATAGCAATCAAACCCTGGTTGTACACTCCTTTAAGAGTAAGAGTGTTTAACATTAAAGTTGTTTGCATTTTTACAACAGAAGCTCCTTATCTGTTCCCAAAATATTTGATCATATTTATTAAACATATGAATATCTCTTTTGCGTATGTTTCTTTTAAAGGTTGGTGTGATGTTCAACAGACAGCATAGAGTTCAATATACACTAGAGAGTGAGATGACCCCTAAACTGAACCAGAGCTAGTAATAGAAACATATAAACATGAGTACATCTAGTGTTCAAAGAAATCTAAGGGATTGCTATGAATTTCTATAGATCCTGGAATAATCGTTAAAGTCACTCTTAGTATAATTTCATGGGCAAGGAAAACTTCAATTGCTTATTGTGTACACAAGCCTTTACTGGGCTAGGTGCGGTGGTTCATACCTATAATCCCAGCATTTTGGGAGGCCAAAACAGGAGGATCACTTGAGCCCATGAGTTTGATACCAGCTTGGGCAACATAGTGAGACCCCATCTCTAAAATATATATATTTTTAATTACCTGAGTGTGGTGATGTGCACCTGTAGTCCCAGCTACTCTGGTGAGGTGGGAGGATTGCTTGAGCTGGAAGGTCAAGGCTGCAGTGAGCTGCGATGGCACCACTATACTCCAAGCTGGGCAACAGGTAAGACCCTGTCTCAAGGAAATTAAAAAAAAAAAAAAAGACTTTCCTAAAGCCTAGGTAATAACAAATAACCAAAGGGAAATAAACACATCATGTAACATCAAACTAGACTGTCTGGTTATTATGTTACTATAATAGGTCTATTGGCTGATGTGCATGGTAAGCCAATATGCCAAGACACCAGGTTGCAGCAAAGAGGTTTAATTGTAGGACTGCCACATAAGGAGATGGGAGGAAACCTCAAACTCTCTGAAGAGTTTGGGACTAGAGTATAAGGGTTTTGGAGTAAGCCAAGGCACGAAGATTGTTGCTTGGTTGAAGAGTGCATGGTGAAGTCATGGTACAGAGAGATGAAGAAATGATATTCTTATCCTGATTCAGTTAACTCTACAAGGATCTTAAACTGCTTGGCATCAGCTGTTCTGCTGGAATTCAGGATCTGCTTAAGCAATTCTTAAACAAAAGTATTAGGACTCTAATGTCAGAAATTGTATCTATCGTAAACAAAAGCTTTATGATTCTACTATTTATAGGTACAATGGGGGTGCAAATGGCCACTATCTAGTGTGATATGACTTTCAGTAACAAGGAAGTGGGTTAACTTGCAGACTGATTACTGCTTAATTATAAATATTTCTGTCCAGAATTCTTGTAAACCTCCTGAGGGTGGTATATTAGTCCATTTTCTTGCTGCTGATAAAGGCATACCCAAGACTGGGATGAAAAAGAGGTTTAATTGGACTTATAATTCCACATGGCTGGGGAAGCCTCAGAATCATGGAGGAAAGCAAAAGGCACTTTTTACATGGTATCAGCAAGAGAAAAAAAAAGAGGAAGAAGCACAAGCAGAATAATAATAAACCCATTAGATCTCATGAGACTTATTCACTGTCACGAGATAGCACAGGAATGGCCAGCCCCCATGATTCAATTACCTCCTCCCCCTGGGTCTCTCCCACTACATGTGGGAATTCTGGGAGATACAATTCAAGTTGAGATTTAAGTGGGTACACAGCCAAACCATATCATTCCACCCCTGGCCCTTCCAAACCTCATGTCCTCACATTTCAAAACCAATCATGCCTTCCCAACAGTCCCCCAAAGTCTTAACTCATTTCAGTATTAACCCAAAAGTCCACAGTCCAAAGTCTCATCTGAGACAAGGCAAGCCCCTTCCACCTATGAGTCTGTAATATCAAAAGCAAGCTAGTTACTTCCTAGATACAATGGGGGTTACAGGTATTGGGTAAATACAGCTGTTCCAAATGGGAGAAACTGGCCAAAACAAAGGGGTTGCAGGGCCTATGCAAGTCCAATACTGAGTGGGGCAGTCAAATTTTAAATCTCCAAAATGATCTCCTTTGACTACAGGTCTCATATCCAGTTAATGCTGATGCAACAAGTAGGCTCCCATGGTCTTGGGCAGCTCCACCCCTGTGGCTTCTCAGGGTGCAGCCTCTCTCCTGGCTGCTTTCACAGGCTGGCAGTGAGTGTCTGCAGCTTTCCAGGTACACAGTGCAAGCTCTCAGTGGACCTACCATTCTGGTGTCTGGAGGACAGTGGTCCTCTTCTCACAGCTCCACTAGGCAGTGCCCCATTAGGGACTCTGATCCCACATTTCTCTTCTGTACTGTCCTAACAGAAGTTCTCCACGAGGGCCTTGCCCCTGCAGCATACTTTTGCCTGGGCATCCAGGTGTTTCCATACATCTTCTGAAATCTAGGCAGAGGTTTCCAAACCTCAGTTCTTGGCTTCTGTGCACCCACAGGCTCAACACCATGTGGAAGCTGCCAAGGCTTGAGGCTTCCACCCTCTGAAGCCACAGACTATGCTGGCCCATTTCAACCATGACTGGAGCAGCTGGGACACAGAGCACCAAGTCTTTAGGCTGCACACAGCATGGGACTCTGGGCCTGGCCCACTAACCATTTTTCCCTCCTGGGCCTCCAGGCCTGTGATGGGAGGAGCTGCCATGAAGGTCTCTGACATGTCCAGGAGACATTTTCCTCATGCTCTTGGGGATTAACATCAGGCTTCTTGCTACTTATGCAAATTTCTGGCTTGAATTTATCCTCAAAATATGGGTTATTTTCTACTGAATTCTAAGGCTGCAAATTTTGTGAACTTTTATGTTCTGTTTCCCTTTTAATACGGAATGCTTTTAATAACACCCAAGTCACCTTTTGAATGGTTTGCTGCTTGGAAATTTCTTCCACCAAATACCCTAAATCATCTCTCTCAAGTTCAAAGTTTCACAGATCTCTAAGGCAGGGGCAAAATACCACCAGTCTCTGCTAAAATGTAACAAGTCACTTTTGCTCCAGTTCCTAACAAGTTCCTTATCTCCATCTGAGACCACCTCAGCCTGGACCTTATTGTTCATATCACTAGCAATGTTTTTGTCAAAGCCATTCAGCAAATTGCTGGGAGGTTTCAAACTTTCCCACTTTTCCCTATCTTCTTCTGAGCCTTCCAAACTGTTCCAACCTCTTCCTGTTAACCAGTTCCAAAGTCACTTCCACATTTTTGGGTATCTTTTCAGCAATGCCCCACTCTACTGGTACCAATTTACTATATTAGTCCATTTTCATGCTGCTTATAAGACATACTGGAGACTGGGAAGAAAAAGAGGATAAATTGGACTTCCAGTTCCACATGGCTGGGGAGGCCTCAGAATCATGGCAGGAGGTGAAAGGAACATTCTACATGGCTGTGGCAAGAGAAAAATTGAGGTGAAAGCAAAAGCGGAAACCCCTGATAAACCCATCATATCTCATGAGACTTATTCACTATCATTAGAATAACCTGGGAAAGGCCAGCCCCGATGATTCAATTATCTCCCCCTGGGTCCCTTCCACAACAAGTGAATTCAAGTTGAGACTTGGGTGGGAACACAGCCAAACCATATTAGGTGGCTTCAGTGACTTGCTCATCTGAGCTTCCAATCCTCCATCCAATTATGTTCATCTTAGACTTATCTCTTAGGAAACCAATCCTGGACACCTATTGTTTCAGTTAAGAGGCTTTCCACCTCAATTAACAGAAAATCAGCTCCAAACCTTAAACAGTGAAGTTGGCTATGTAACCAAATGCCTTGATGTAAGTAGATTTCTGGTACAATATTGTCATTGCCAGGCAGGTTCATCCTGTCCAATGCACAGACAAAATCAATCCACTGAAATGGCAGCATTGCAGTAGAGAAAAGGTTTAATTGACATGAGGCCAGCCCATGAGGGAAAACTTGGCTCAGATCAGTCTCTGAAGACTTGGAGGTTAGGACTTTTTAGGGAATAGGTGATGCTGATTGTTTGGGGATGAAATTGTAGGGGTATGGAAAGTAGTCCTCATGGGCTGAGTCTGCCTCTGGGTGGGGCCACAGGATTAGTTGAGTCATGAGTTCAGGTGGGGTAAATCTGAAAAGCATCTCAAAAAAAAACACACAAAAAAACAACCAAGTATAGGTTCTATAATAGTGTTGTTATATAGGAGCAATTGGGAAGGTCACAAATCTTGTGACTTCTGGCCACATAACTCCTGAGCAGCAAGGGATTAGAAACTATGCCTACATTTTAGCAGAGCTCAGGTGCCTCTCATAAGGCTAATCTTGAGGTCTTTTATTAGTTTTACAGAGGCAGTTTAGTTTTGGGAAGGGCTGTTATCACCCCTGCTTTAATGTTAAACTATAAACTAAATTCTCCCCATGGTTACCTTGGGCCACACCCAGGAAAGCCTGGGGACAGCTTGGCAGTCAGAAGTAAGATGGAATCAACTATGTCAGATTTCTCTTACTGTCATAATTTTGCAAAGTCAGTTTCAACACGATCAAAATTCTGGCTTGATTTTCTTGCAGTGTTTGAGAGTCCATTCTCCCTGTGTAGGCTTTGTTCTCAGGCTGGCTTCCCTCAAGGACACAAATTAAGCAACAGGTTCCTTTGCTTACATCCAATATGGAACAGTGAGATCTACCTTCTGTCATTATCACTCAAATGTAAAGCACTTTCCCAAAGGCTATCAGTAGCTCAAATTGTATTGGCCAACACTGAGGTACATTCTCATTCCTAAACCATTTGCTGGCCAGGGATGAGATTCCATAGCTAGTTTACCTTAACTAGTCCTTACTTTATGAGCTGAGGATGTTGTTATTTTCCCCTAATCCCAAAGGTTGGATAAGGATGGATACCAGAACAAAATTGGGGATCTATAAGAAGGAAGGTGTGGGAAATTGAATATAGGTAGGCACCAAAAATATCCACGATGTATATTTTCTGCCTGTCTTAATTCTTACATTATTATTCTTTTGATTTTTGTGGTCCAACTTCACTGGCTTTCTTTTGGGTCATCAAATATGCTTTGCTCCTTGTCACCCAAAGATCTTTGTTCAGACTCTTAGCCTGGAATTCTCTTCTCCCACTCTCTTTTCTGGTAAAATGCAACTCATTTGTGGTCTTTCCACTTAAAAGCCATTTCTTTCGTAAAACCTCCCCTCAACCCCTTCTACCTTATGTCCTTCTTCTTCCAACTCTAACTTAAGCAAAAGTAGAATAGAGTCAATTCTCATTATGCACACTAGTTATGTTCTATCAGGTTGCCCTAAACACTGCATCGGTGAATACTGAACCATTGCTCCTAGAGGATATAAAACGTTAGGTTCCAGGGAGCCTCTAGTCACAATTTTTTCATCAATGGATCACTACATAACCTTGTTTTATGTGTGTTTTGGTTTAAAGACATCTCATTTAATACCTATTGTTGATTCATTAACATTGAACTACCAACATGCTAACTCATGCCTGAACAAAGCTTATCTAACCCATATATTTTCTCTGTAAGGCACATCCCAGTTTTGTACTCAGGAACACTAAACCAAACAGCACTTTAGCACTAAGCTCGAGGGCCATGTTAAACAGTGAAATCACCAAAAAGCACAAAATGTGAGAAACCTGGCACTAAAGGTTGCGAAAAGGACATTTGTTTACAGTGTGAGCAGTCAAGCAAGACAGCAGAGGTCTTGTTGAATCTCAGCTGGAAACATGCGCATCAGGTGACTCAAATTTTTCACTACTCTGCACGTGTCAATGAATGATTGTAAAAGCGCTGTTGGGGCTCAGAAAGCAATATCCCATAGTATGGCACTGGCATGCTGAGTGCTTTGAATCGAAGGAGAACCGAGGTCTCAGTGACTTTCTCCTGTGCTCTTGTCTCTTGCCCTGCTTCCCTAAAGAGCAAGAGGGAGCTGTCTCTGATTTTCACTTATCTGTCTAAAAATGGATCCTCCAGAAGGGACTCATTTGTCCTGTCTCTGCAATCTTATTAGCTAGGTAATATTAACTATATCACAGAAGAAGAAACTAAAGATTGGTACTTACCCAGATAGACTTTGTCAAAAGTTGCCACCTATCCTTCTTCTTCTTCTTTTTTTTTCTTTTTTTTTTTTTTGAGACAGGGTCTCATTCCCATCGCCCAGGCTGGAGTGCAGTGGCACAATCATGGCTCAGTGCAGCATCTACCTTCCAGGCTGAAGGAATCCTCCTGCCCCAGCCTCCTGAGTAGCTGGGACCATGGGCGTGCACCTCCAAGCCCAGCTACGTTTTTCTTTTTTTGTAGATATGTGGGATTTTTCCACATTGCCCAAGCTTATCTCAAACTCCTGGCCTCAAACGATCTGACTGCCTCAGCCCCAAATGCTGGGATTACAGATGAGCCACTGCTCCAAGCCTACCTATTCTGAGGGCTGCTACTTGAGATATCTTCTCTGTATAACAAGACAACTTTGTTCACTATAAATTTCCTCCTGTCATCCTCTCATAACCTGTCACCACCTCCCCACAGAAGCCTCAAGCCCCTACTTCCTTCTGTGGCTCAGGATGCTGTATGTAAAAGCTTTGACCATCTAGCCCTTCTTTGAATCTTGTAATTTGTGGGGCTCCCACATGCATGCACATAATAAACTGTATGCCTTTTCTCCTGTTAATCTGTATACTGTCAGTTTATTCCAGAGACTCAAATTATCAAACCATCAGAAAAGAGGGGGAAGGTTTAAAATTGCCTTATAGTTTCAAGAGTCTTAATTTGGGGGTTACAAATACAGTTTAGCAGGTAGGCAAATTTGCAAATACAACATCGACAAATAATGAGGGTGATGTTTAATATTACGTGTCAACTTGATGGTAGGATGCCTACGTAGCTGGTAAAGTATTGTTTCTGGGTGTGTTTGTGAGGGTGTTGCCAGAGGAGATTAACATCTGAGTCAGTAGACTGGGAGAGGAAGACCCACCCTCATCAATGTGGGTGGGCACCAACCAATCAGCTGCTGGAGAGGCTAGAACAAAGCAGGCAGAGAAAGGTGGGATAAGCTGGCTTGCTGAGTTTTCTGGCTTTCATCTTTCTCCTATGCTGGATGCTTCCTGCCCTTGGACATCAGACTCCAGGTTCTCTGGGGATTCTTGGACTTACACCAGTGTTTTGCCGGGGGCTCTGTAGGCTGCACTGAGAGCTTCCCTACTTTTGAGGCCTTTGCACTCGGACTGAGCCTCTACTGGCTTCCTTCTTTCTCAGCTTGCAGACGGCCTGTCGTGGACTTCGCCTTGTGATCATGTGAGTCAATTCTCTTTAAGACACTCCCTTTCATACATACCTCTACATCTGTCCTACTAGTTCTGTCCCTCTGGAGAACGCTGACTAATACGGTGAGAATCAGTTGTATATTGCTGCATATACCTGGGTAGTCCAAGAAAGTAAATCTGATTCTAGGCATGACTAGATTTAGGAGTTTCAAGTCTGTCTCTGCTTTCCATTCCTCTCTTGCCTCTTCCACGGCTTTGTTCTTGAAGACGCTCTCTCTACTCAGCAACACAACAGCTACCAGTAGTCCCAAGTCTAGGTAGTTCTTAGTGTCCCCCTAAACACAGAAGACAGAGGCCATTTATCTCCCCAGCTGTATGTATTTAATCTAAGAGAAGAGTCTGATTGGCCTTTCTTGTACCTGGTCCTTCCTCTAGGGCAGGTGCAAGTGTGTTAGCCCCAGCTGAACTGGATGAACAGACTCCTTATTGGGATGAGGGGCGCTGTAATCAAAAGAAAGGAAAAGCAGCACAGTTGAATCTAATTAGCAGGCGTTAATTATACCTGGAACATTTTTAGAATTCTGTGAAATGAAAAATGAATGTTCCTTAAAAAATAATTTGAAGGGTGTAATTTAAATATATGTATTTTTTCATTTGGCATACCACTTGAAAAGTGTTATGTATGAAGTAGGCACTGTTTTAAGCACTTCATATTGTTGATTCTATCAACAACCCTATGAGATCGGTCTTATTTTGACTCTGTATTATATATGAAGAAACAGAGGCACAGAGAGGTAAAGTGAAGCATTCCCAAGGCTACAGGACCAGAAAGCGGTGGAGCCAGGATTCAAACCTAGGCAGTCTGACCACAGACCTGTCCTCTCATTTGCCATACTATGCCCGCTTAGTTTTTAAAAGTCAGAAAATAATTCAGAAACAGCCATGCACACAGATGAAGTATATCTTTTTTCCCCAACTTTTATTTTAGATTAACGGGGTACATGTGCAAGTCTGTTAACTGGGCATATTGTGTGATGCTGGGGTTAAGGGTATAAATAATCATGTCACCCAGGTACTGAACATAGTACCCAATAGTTTTACAACCCTTGTCCACCCCTGCCAGTAGTCCCGTCTATATTGTTGTCATCTGTATGTCCATGAGTATCCAATATTTAGCCCACACTAAGTAAGAATGTGGTATTTGGCTTTCTGTTCCTGTGTTAATTCACTTAGGATAATGGCTGCCTCCATGTTGCTACAAAGGGCATGGTTTTATTCCTTTTTTTATGACTCCATAATATTTCATAGTGTGTATGTATCACATTTTCTTTATCCTGTCCACCACTGATGGGCACCTAGATTGATCCCATGTCTTTGTTATTGTGAATAATGCTGCGATGGACATATGGATGCATATGTCTTTTGGTAGAACGATTTGTTTTCAGTTTTTCTGAGAAATCTCCAAACTTCTTTACACACTGGCCGAACTAATTTACATTCTCATCAACAGTGTATACATATTCCCTTTTCTCTGCAGCCTTGCCAGCAACTGTTATTTTTTGACTTTTTAACGATAGCTATTCTAACTGGTATGAGATGCTGTTTAATTGTGGTTTTGATTTGCCTTTCTCTAATAATTAGTGATATGAAGCATTTTTTCATATATTTGTTGGCTACTTTTATTTCCTTTTTGAAGAAATGTCTGTTCATGTCTTTTCTCCATTTTTAATGGGATTATTAGTTTTCGCTGGTTTAATTGTTTAAGTTCCTTACAGGTTGTGGCTATTAGACCTTTGTCAGGTGTGTAGTTTGCAAATATTTTCTCCCATTCTGTAGGTTGTCCATATAATTTGTTAATAACCTCTTTTGCTGTCTGGAAGCTCTTTAGTTAGGTCCCACCTGTCAATTTCTGTTTTCATTGTAATTGCTTTTGAGGACTTAGTCATAAATTATTTCCCAAGGCCAGTGTCCATAACGGTGTTTCCTAGGTTTTCTTCTCGTAGTCTTATAGTTTGAGGTCTTTAATTTAAATCTTTATTCCATCTTGAGGTAATTTTTTTGTATACAGTGAAATATAGAGGCTTAATTTTATTCTTCTGCATATGGCTAGGCAGTTATCCCAGCACCATTTATTGAATAGGGAGTTCTTTTTCCATTGCTTATTTTTGTCAACTTCGTTGAGATCAGATGGCTATAGGTGTGCAGGTTTATTTCTGGATTCTGTATTCTGTTCTATTGGTCTATGTGTCTGTTTTCATTGTGGCCTTACAGCTTGAGGTCAGGTAATGTAATGTCTCTGGGTTTGTTCTTTTTGCTTAGGATTGCTTTTGCTATTCAGGCTCTTTTTTGGTTCCATATGAATTTTAGAAATTTTTTTCTAGTTCTGTGAAAGATGATATTGGTAGTTTGATAGGAATAGTGTTGAATATGTAGATTCCTTTGGCAGTATGGCCATAATGATACTGATTCTACTTACATGTTTTTTTTTTTTTTCTTTCTTTTTTGAGACAGAATCTCCCTCTGTTGCTCAGGCAGGAGTGCAACCTCTACCGCCCAGGTTTGAGTGATTCTCCTGCCTCAGCCTCCCAGGTAGCTGGAATTACAGGCATGTGCCATTATACCTGGCTAATTTTTGTATTTTTAGTAGAGCTAGGGTTCTGCCATATTGGCTAGGCTGGTCTCAAACTCCTAACCTTAAGTGATCTGCTTGCCTCTCTCTTTCAAAGCGCTGGAATTACAGGCATCAGCCACCATGCTTGGTGATATTTATTCTTCTGATCCATAAGCATGGCATGTTATTCCTAGGTAGTGTGTGTGTGTGGCTATTGTAAATGAAATTGTGTTCTTAGTTTGGCTCTCAGCTTGAATGTTGGTATATAGAAATGGTACTGATATTTGCACATTGATTTTGTATCCGGAAGCTTTACTGAAGTCATCTATCAGTTCCCTAAGCCTTTTTGTAGCATTCTTAGGATTTTCTAGGTATAGATATACTGTCAGTGAAGATTTCTTTTTTAGTTTGAATGCCTTTTATCTCTTTGCTTTGCCCGATTGCTCTGGCTACCTGAGGGTTTTTTTTTGTTTGTTTTTTGTTTTTTTTAATCAAGAAGGAATGTTGGGTTTGTGTGTTTGTTTTGAGACAGAGTCTAGCCCTGTTGCCCAAGCTGGAGTGCAATGGTGCAATCTCAGCTCACTGCAACCTCCGCCTCCTGGGTTCAAACGATTCTCTTGTTTCAGCCTCCCAAGTAGCCGGGACTACAGGCACCAGCCCAGCTGTTGTTTTTAGTTGTAGTAGAGTCGGGGTTTCACCACATTGGCTAGGCTGGTCTCGAACTCCTGAGCTTGTGATCTGCCTGCCTTGGCTTCCCAAAGTGCTGGGATTACAGGTGTGAGCCACTGTGCCTGGCCGGGTTTTACTGAGAGCTTTTTCTGTGTCAATTGAGATGATCATATTGTTTTTGTTTTTAATTATGTTTCTGTGGTCAATTACATTACTTGAATTGTGTATGTTAAACCAAACCTTGCATCCCAGGAATGAAGCCTACTTGATTGTGGTGAATTAACTTTGATGCGCTGTTGGATTTTGCTAGTATTTTGTTGAGGATTTTTGCATCTATATTCATCAGGGATATTGGCCTGGGGTTTTCTTTTTCTGTTGTGTCTTTGGTAGGTTTTGGTATCAGGGTGATGCTTTGTAGAATGAGTTGGGGAGGAGTCCTTCCTCCTTTATGATTATTTTTTAATAGTTTCAGTAGAATTGGTGTAAGCACTTTGTACATCTGATAGAATTTGGCTGAATCCATGTAGTATAGGGTTTTTTCGGTTGGTAGGATTTTTGTTACTGATTCACTTTTGGAACTTGATACTGGTCTGTTCCCAGTTTCAATGTCTACCTGATTTAATCTTGGGAGACTGTGCGTTGCCAGGAATTCCACCATTTCCTCTATTTTCTCCTTTGTGTGCATAGAGGTGGTCATAATAGTCTCTGAGCATCTTTTGTATTTCTGTAGGATCATTTGTAATAACCACTGTCATTTCTGATTGTGCTTATTTGGATCTTCTCCCTTTTTATTTTGTTAATCTAGCTAATGGTCTGTCAGTCTTGTTTATTCTGTCAAAACCAACTTTTGGTTTTGTTGATTTCATTTTTGTTTTTGACATGGAATCTCTCTCTGTTACCCAGGTTGGAGTGCAGTGGCATGATCTTGGCTCAATGCAACCTCCACCTCCTGGGTTCAAACTTCTGCCTCAGCCTCCTGAGTAGCTCAGATTACAGGCATGCACCACCATGCCCAGCTTTTTTTTTTTTTTTTTTTTTGTATTTTTAGTAGAGACTGGTTTCACCATGTTGGCCAGGGTGATCTCAAACACCTGACCTCAAGTGATCTCTCCACCTTGGCCTCTCAAAGTGCTGGTATTGCAGGAATGAGTCACTGGTCTAAATTTCACTTCGTTTTGCTCTGATTTTAGTTATTTTTCTGCTAGCTTTGTTCTTGTTTTTCTAGTTCCTCTAGGAGTGATATTAAGTTGTTAATTTAAGTTTTTTTCTGACTGGGTGCGGTGGCTTACAGCTGTAATCCCAGCACTTTGGGAGGCCATGGCAGGCAGATCACCTGAGGTCGGGAGTTTGAGACCAGACTGACGAACATGGAGACACCTGTGTCTCTACTAAAAATACAAAATTGACTCGCTTGAACCTGGGAGGCAGAGGTTTCAGTAAGCTGAGACCACGCCATTGCACTCCAGCATGGACAACAAGAGCAAAACTCCATCTCAAAAAAAAAAAAAAGATTTTTTTCTAACTTTTTGATGTAGGCATTTAGTGCTATCAATATTCCTCTTACCACTGTTTTTGCTGCATCCCAGAGATTTTGTTATGTGTGTCTCTATTTTCATTTATTATTTATTTGATTTCTGCTTTAATTTCATTGTTTATCCAAAAGTCATTCAGGAGCAAGTTACATAATTTTCATGTAACTGAGGTTTTCAGAGATCTTGGTATTGATTTCTATTTCTATTCCACTGTGATTTGAGAGTATGGTTGCTATCTTTTTGAATTTATTGAGGCTTACTTAAGTATATCTTGCTATTTTGCCACTTCTATTTAATAGCACATTATAAAAAAGTATTATAAATATGACAAAGCATATTGCCCTGCCCTGGCCCCATTTCTTCCTCTTCTCCCCCTCCAGAGGCAACTACAGCTTTTTTTTTTTTTTTTAAAACTTTTAGTGCATATGCATGTATCCATAAAGAATCCACTAATTATTGTTTGTATCTCTAAATTAAACATAGTGTCATAGTTTATAGGTTCATTTTCAACTTGCTTTTTAACAGAATTTTTTGAATTATACAATTTGATACGTGGAAATTGAGTTTATTCATTTTATCTGTTATTATTCCATTGTATGAATAAAATAGAATTTACCCATTCCCCTACTAAGAAGAGTTAGAATAATTTTGGTTTTTTTAAACTAAACTAAATTTCTATAGTTTTATAGTGCATCTTGACATCTGGACATCTGGGTAGTGCCAGTCCCCTTCAAAATGTCTCTACTATTCTTAGGCCTTTGCTGTCTGAATTTTAGGATTGCCTTTTCAGATTACATAAAAACCCAAACATGAGTTTGATTTTGATTGGAATTGTATTGCTTACGCAGGTTAATTAGTGATAAACAACATCTTGATGGCGTTAACTATTCCTACTTAAGAACATGTCTGCCAGGTGTGGTGGCTCATACCTGTTATCCCAGCACTTTGGGAGGCTGAGGCAGATGGATCACTTGAGGTCAAGAGTTCAGGACCAGCCTGGCCAACATGGTGAAACCCCGTTTCTACTAAAAATCCAAAAAATTAGCCAGGCATGGTGGTGTGCCTGTAATCCCAGCTGCTTGGGAGGCTGAGGCAGGAGAATCACTTGAACCTGGGAGGCGGAGGTTGCAGTGAACTGAGATCATGCCACTGCACTCCAGCCTGGGTGACAGAGTGAGACTCCATCTCAAAATAAAAAAGAACATGGCAAACCTTTCCATTTACTTAGGGCTTCTTTAAACTTCAGTAAGTGTTTTACGTGGTATCAATATAGGTTTTGCATATCTTTTGTGGGATTTATTCATAGCTGTCTAACCAGCTTGGTTGCTTCTATGAGTGGGATCATTTTCTTTACTAACATTTTCAGATTGTTTGCTGCTAACTATGGAAATGATTGCTGCTATTGTGTGGAAATACAATGAATTTTGAATATTGTGCTTAAACCCACATTGCTGGACTCTTTAATTAGTTATCATGGTTGTACTATCTTGGATTTTCTGTGTAGATAATTCATGTCCTCTATGAATAGTTACCTTGTGCTCTTTCCTTCCAATCTTCATATTTTTTTCTTGTCTCACTACATTCACTGGTTCTTTCATGACAATTTTGAATAGGAACAGTGATGGCGGGCATCATTGTTTTATTCCTGAGTTTGAAAGTATTATTTCTATTATTTTATGATTAAATATGGTGTTGCCTATACATTTTTACACCTATGTTTTATACAGACCAGCAATTTTCCTTCTGTCTCAAGTTTGCCTAAACTTTTTTAAAACTTTGCCTAACTTGCCATCTTTAAATTTAGTAATTGGATTGAAAATATATATTTTAAATACCCTTGAGATTTTTCCCACATCGTTTGCTAATTTCCTACCAACCAAATCACAGACTTACAAGCATAGTACATCATTTCACTTGGTGTCAATTGGTAGAATTTTTTTCCTGCATTTATAAGAGGATTATATTGTGTTTATCCTTTAATCTGCTAATTTGGGGAACAACATTATTAGGTTCTCCTTGCATTTCTGATACAAATCCAATTTGATCTACAGTAACATACTTATTTGTAATCACTCTCATGCCACGCACGCATTCTATTAAATCTAGTGGCAGATCTTATTGCCCCTTCCTTCCTTCAAAATATACTCTGAATCTGACCACTGCTTACCATCTCTGCTATCTGAATTCAAGTCATCATCATCTGTTGCCTGGATTGAGTCATGATCCCTTCCCAGTCTGTCTGCTTCCACACTTGCCTCTTTATAGTGGATTCTCAAATTGCATCTGAAATGATCCTTTAAAAATGTGAGTTTGATAATGCTCCTTCTCTACCTGAAACCCTCAGAAAACTTCTCATCTTCCTCAGAGTAAATGCCACAGTCCTTTCAAGGACCCACATCTCCTGTTGCACTTTGTTGTTCCCGCTCACCCCAGGCACACTCCCACCTCAAGGCCTTTGCGCGTGCTCATTCCTCTGCCTCTGCCTGGGTAGTTCTTTCTCACAGATGTCTATGTATATTCCTATGTTTACATAGTTTTGTCTGTATATATACTAATAGATGTACACACATAGATTTTACAAACATACATTTAAACACACCTATTTATGTAAACCTACACATACCTCTCAACTCTTAGGTCTTCTTTGCTCAAACATCACGTTCTGCATATTTCTGATAACACTATGTAAAACTGCAGTCATGTTCCTCTGCTCCGTTATCTCCTTTCCTGTCTCATTTTTCTCCACAGCAGTGATTGTCACCTGACATACTATGTATTTTGCTTATTTGTTTGTTGTGTTTATCCCTAGTTCAAATATGAATAGTAACTTTAAGGTGGCAGAGATGTTTGCCTGTTTTCTCCATGATATCCCTGGCAAACCCACTCACTCAGTAAATAATCAAGAAATGAAGAGATTATTGTTTATGCTCTGTTGGCCTCAAAATCTGCCTCTATCCCTCCTCATTGCTGGATTCAGTTTATCAATATTTTACATAGGATTTGGGGAGCTGTGTTTCTTACTGTGAATGACTTATAGATTGATCATATTTTGTTTTTGTTCCCCTTTTCTCCTCAACTGTTTAGGAAGTTATACATCTTGTTTTTGTTTTTGCTTTTGAGACAGAGTCTCACTCTGTCGCACCAACTGGAGTGCAGTGCTGTGATTTAGGCCCACTGCAGCCTCAACCTCCCAGGCTCAAGCGATCCTCCCACCTCAGCCTCCTGAGTAGTTGGGACTATAGGCACATACCACCATGCCCAGCTAATTATAAATCTGATTTTTATTCCTTTGATAGTTATCCTTAATATGTTAACATGTATTATAGACTTAAAATACAAAAGTAATCATTTTTCTAGTCTCATCCAGAATAACACAAGAACCCTGATATCAGGCCCTCCCACCTCACATGTTCTGGTTGCTGGTAAGTTGGTTCTACCTTGTAGATTGTCGATGTGACTCTCATCCAAGGTGTGTCCTAGAACTATTATAAAGTAGACACATTCCTTGACTCTTCCTCTCCTTTCTGCATTCTTGCATAGTTTCTCCACCTGAGTAGAGTTTCATCTGAATCTGTACACTCTGGTTTTAATGCCTTTAAATCTTTTGCTATCAGTACCTACTGTCTATCACTTACTGTCATGAAAAAAAATTTATTAGCCTACTCACAATAACCAGTATGACTTAGAGTGTTATACCATCCAGGAGGAATTACATTTCAAATAAACCTATCAATAGATCATAAATGAGGAAGCTTTAATAAAATACTTATTTATCTGGTCAATGGCTCCCTAAAAATATGTGATATGAAGCCTGAGCAACATAGACATTGTATTGACAAAATGTAAAACAACTGGACAGGGTAGCACTTGCTGTAGTCATAGCTATTTGGGAGGCTGAGACAGGAGGATTGCTTGAGCCCAAGCGTCCGAAGCTGCGGTGAGCTATGATCATGCCACTGTGTTCCAACCTAGGCAACAGAGTAAAATCCTGTAGAGAAAGAAAAAAAAAGAAAAGAAAGAAAAAGTGATATGTGTTGCTAACTTCTTTTACACATTGCTTTTGTTTCATCAATAAGAATTATGAAAAACTGATTTGACCTTCTCAAATTATTTTTCCCCTTTATTATTTCTTATTCTTCCCTGCTTTTTTTCAGTAATATTCTTTTTGACATTTGCTAGCATTCAAAATATTCTGTTATCTCTGCATTTGTAATACAATATGAAACCAATATATCTTGCCTTCTTAGTTTATTAATGTTGATATGAATTTTGTCAAACCTGTATTTTTTTAAAATCCAAACAGCTGAGCAGCAACAGATGCTTTATTTTTGTACAATAACATTTAAATATCTAGTGTAATGTTTTGTTTTTTTTTTTTTTTGATATGGAGTTTCATTCTTGCTACCCAAACTGAAGTCCACTGGCATGATCTTGGCTCACTGCAAACTCCGCCTCCCACATTCAAGAGATTCTCCTGCCTCAGCCTCCTAAGTAGCTGGGATTACAGGTGTGCACCACCACACCCAGCTAATTTTTTTCTATTTTTAGTGGAAATGGGGTTTCACCATGTTAGCCAGATTGGTCTTGAACTCCTGACTTCAGGTGATCTGCCTGCCTCGGCCTCCCAAAGTGCTGGGGTTACAGGCATGAACCATTGCACCTGGCTAGTGTCATAATTTTTTAAAACATTGCTTATATATTTTGACAAAATGACACAATCTTAAAACTGCCCAAGTTAACAATTAAAAGTGCCTAGTGCTTAAAGCTACCCAAGTTAACAATTAAAATTTAATATTATTTTACTTATACTTTTTCATGTAGCATCATACTCTATTGATTATTTAAAGGACAACCTACCATATATTTATTTGTTTCTTGTTTTGTTTTTTGAGAAAGGGTCTTGCTATGTTGCTTAGGCTCAATTGCAGAGGCTATTCACAGGCCTAGTCCCACTACTGATCAGCACAGGAGTTTTGACCTGTTACATTTTTGACATTGACTGGTTTACTTCTCCTTGGACAACCTGGTGACTTCCCCAACCCAGGAGGTCACCATATTGATGCCAAACTTAGTGCATACACCTGATTGGTGTAGCGTACTATAGCCTGGAACTCCTGGGCTCAGGTGGTTCATCCCAGCCTCCAAGTAGCTGTGACTGCAGGTGCATGCCACCACACCCAGTAAGTCAAGGGTAACCACTCAATCCAGGATGGAGATTCCATCCCCTCGCCTGCTCTAGCATGTTTCTGCAACTCCTACCTTTATTTCCTGCATTATCAGGTTTTCCCTCTCTACTGGGTGTTTTCCCCCATTTAGCACACAAAATACCATTAACGTCACTCAAGAAACAGCCACACAACAAAAAATCATCCTTACTTCCCAGTTCTCCTTTCCAGCAAAACAAAAATAAACAACAAAACTCAAAACAAAACAGTCTACACTTGTTTCTAAAAGGTTTCCTCTCATCTTTCTTTCCAAATCTCTTTTTAAACTCATTGTGAACTTATTTCAAATGGTACATACTTAGGTAACAAACATTTTTTTCGAATTTTAAGAATTTTTTTAAAATGTGGGGTACCAGTGAAATAAGGTTTAACAAAAACGTTTATTGTTGCTGAAGCTGCCTGTATTTTTTATTTGTATATATATTTGAAAGTTTTCCACAATACAGTGTTACAGGAGTGTGCATTGAAGTCTCTCTAACACCCTTGCCCCATTCACCTCATCGCCTCTGTCCTCCACGTGAAATCACTTTATAGTTTTTTATGTATCGTTTCAGTGCAGATACAAGTAAAAATGAATGTGCTTTCTTTTCCTTCCTTTTGACACACAGGGCCTCACTCCCTCACTCCACATGCAGACTTCTGCAATTTGCTTTCATCATGTTACAATGCATGTTAATATGCTACCTTGTTTGAGTCACGTGTGTGTGTGTATATGTGTGTATGTGTAGTACAAAGGGTTGTGCACAATATTTCTTTGCTTTTCACTGAGACAAAGTATCAGATGTAAGAAGTCATGTTTGCTCATTTCTGCTTGCCAGCATGATTTCCACAATGCCCCTGACTCTGTGACTTTGTGCAGCCCTCCAAAGGGATGCTCTATTTTTATTTTTATTTTACTTTTTTGAGACCAACCTGTTTTGTCCAGGTTGGAGTGGAGTGGCATGATCTTGGCTCACTGCAACCTCCACCTCCCGGGTTCAAGCGATTCTTCTGCCTCAGCCTTCCGAGAACTGGGATTACAGGCGCAAATCACCACACCCAGCTAATTTTTGTGTTTTTAGTAAAGATGGGGTTTCGCCATGTGGCCCAGGTTGGTCTCATATTCCTGGGCCTAAGCAGTCCACCTGCTTTGGCCTCCCAAAGTGCTAGGATTACAGGTGTGAGCCACCGCACATGGCCAATGCTTTGAAGACAAAATAGGATAGGGCACATGGCTCCCAAGTCTCTTGCCTGAGTCAACATATTCCTTAAAAGTTAAATGACCCCAGTCTTTGCCTTTGCCTACACATAAGATAGCATCTGAGGCCAGGAATCGTGGCTCATGCCTGTAATCCCAGCACTTTGGGAGGCCGAGGCAGTGGATCACCTGAGGTCAGGAGTTCAAGACCAGCCTGACCAACATGATGAAACCCTGTCTCTTAAAAAACAAAAAAATCTGAAGGGTTAATGGTACACCTTTGTCATCTATAGCCAGATGTACTCTTCTCCTCAGACTCTGATGTGATTCTGTCTTAATGAAACTTCTGAGCACACACTGAACCTTACTATCAACAGAAACACTGCTTCAGAGCTGTCCCACAGACCCTTCTAACTCTCTCTGGGCTGTAGTCCTCAGTAAGACTTCTGAATACAATGAACTTTAATTCTTTAAAAGCTTGATTTTTGTTTTCCTTTAGCTGACAACATTGAATCATCTTTTAGTCCGTAGTCTACCTTGGAGGAACATCTAGGACTCTCCTTCTTCCCCCTCTGGACTCCTCCTTCTCTACCAGGAACCCTGGTTTTGTTCATCTCATGCTTCTCCCTCAGGCCCAGGCATTGTCCTGTAGTGCTGCAGTTTGATCTCTGAAGTCCTTTGTCTCCCTGGAGCAGCAGTGGACACGTGGTAGAGCTTTTGCATCTCAGGAAGGTTTCATTCCTGCAGATCGTGAGAAGTGAAGCTTCTCTGAGACAAAGCTTTCCTTTGCAGGTAGTGACCACTTCTCGGAGGCATCTTTGCCACAAAGTCTCACCAAGGAATTCTTTCCATTTGAAGGGAAGTGGGGGAAGGGAGGGGTGAAAAGGAAATGAGGATGTAAAGAAGAACAGAGGAGGATAGAAGTCAAACCTAGCCACCTATTTTAACTTAAAATGTTTGGATCAATTTTTATATTCTTTCTATCATTAACTTCTATTTCTGTTTATAGGAAATTTTATAAATCTGTAATTGTTTTATAACTTAAAATGTTACTTTTTCACTAAAACCAGCATCCGGAATTATTTTTTGCTTTTCCTTCTTTTTTCTTT
>NW_016107469.1:2051429-2062031 GCF_001604975.1 Cebus imitator
AGGGCCTCACTCTGTCACTCAGACTGGAGTAGAATGGTGTGATCACGCTTCACTCAGCCTCGACTTCTTGGGCTCAAGTGATCCTCCCACCTCAGTCTCACAGATAGTTGAAACTACAGGCCTTCACCAACACATCTGGCTAATTTTTATATTTTTTGTAGAGATGGAGTTTTGCAATGTTGCCCTGGCTGGCCTCCAATTCCTGGGCTCAAGTGATCCTCCTGCCTCGACCTCCCTAAGTGAAGAAATTACAGGCAGGAACCAGTGCACCTAACCACTTTGTGTTTTTCCGTAAATGGTTTGCTATTTTCTGTAGGAATTTCTTTTGGTATTTTAATCATACTACCTTAAATCTGTGACTATATTTGGAAAGATGCCATCTTTCTCACTGTGTTAATTGTTTTCAACCCAGAGTGTGATAAGTTACTGCTTCTGCTCAACTCTGCCTTTACCATAATATTGTTTGATTAGATCTAGTTGGCACTTTGTTAGGTTAATTGTATAAATGCCTTAGCACCTTAGCATGGCTAACATATACTGAATTATTCAAAAGAAATTTGTTAAGCGAAGAAAAAAATCAGAATCAGAATAACACATGCAGAGAAATTTCTTAACCATAAGAGAGTTTGAATAATGTTGCTGACAATCCTGACCAGCTTTACTGGGTTGAAGATTCCCATGTCCTCAGATAACACCATTGTGTTAATAGATTGACCGGCATGCACAGGCTCTGTTAGGACCCCTTATCTTGTGGTCAGGTATTTTGGTGCACATACAGCTTGTTTTGCTGGCCTTACATGATCTCTCCTTAGGCTATATTATTTTGTGATTCAAACCTACTTAGGTTAGGGCTTGGCTGTGCATGGTGGCTCACGTCTGTAATCCCAGCACTTTGGGAGGCTAAGACAGGCAGATTACCTTAGGTCAGGAGTTCAAGACCAGCCTGGCCAACATGGTGAAACCCCATCTCTACTAAATATACAGAAGTTAGTTGGGTGTGGTGGCAGACACCTGTCATCCCAGCTAATTGGGAGGCTGAGGCAGGAGAATCGCTTGAACCCAGGAGGCTGAGGTTGCAGTGAGCCGAGATCGCACCACTGCACTCCAGCATGGGTGACAGAGTGAGACTTTGTCTCAAATAAATAAATAAATACATACATACATACATACATACATGAAGATGTAAAAATACCTACCTAGGTTATTAGGGCTGCCATGTAAAATATAGGACAGTTAAATTTTAATTTCAGATAATAAATAGTTTATTTTAATAATAAGTATTCTCAAGTATTGCATATTTGAAGTTTATCTGAAATTCAGATTCAACTAGAGATCTCTAACATTTTTCCTAAATTTGCCAACCCTACCCTAGGTACTACCATTCAGTTTTACTTTCTGGTCTCAGGGTTATACCTACTTCAGAATTAATGTGCTGGTTAGTGAAGAACATTTTGTGGCTGGTCAAGTAATAAAAATTGCATATTTGAAGCATCCAGTGGCTTTCAGTATACACTTTCTAGTATATGACACATCAGGACAGAGACACGAGTCCCATCTTCACATCAGTGGTACAAACATATTGCCCCCATTCCAAACTCTACTAAGCAACCTGGTTTCTAGTAGTATCCCTGCCTGGGAACTCATCCTTCCCTGTTTCCCCCTGATTTTCTTAGCAGCTGTCCCTCAACAGTACGCTCTTGGTTTGTGTGGGACCTCAGACCTCCTTACTGTCTGTGGCCTCCTGCCATCCTCCCCTACTGCTGGGCTCTCTCACACTCCTTCCAGCCTAAGTCTTGTTCTCGTTTGCCCCATGTGATCTTTAAGAGCTCTGTGCCTCAGTCAAATTTGACTGTGAGAAAGAGATAGGAAGCCCCTGACACTCAGAGGCTGCCCTGGCACCCACAGTCAGGCCTGTGCGTTCTGCTGAACATAAACCATTTCACAGAACACCAGCAAGGCCATCCTAGGACCAGGATGAATCGAAAGAGAAATGAGACCACTTTGCGATTAGATCTGAAGATGGACAAAACACGAACATTTTCCTAGTCACAAAAACGACCAAACATGCCCCTATCCTGCCTAACATGAGTGCCTGCTGCTGCTTTACCAATGATCAGCTTAGATTTACTCTAGTCTTCCCTCCTTCTAGATGAGATTCATTAAGATGCCCAATCTTAGAATTACCTCTGGCTCCTGACAGCCTCCAGTCCAGAGGAAACTCCTACTTCCTTAAACTCTACAATTACCTAGCAAGAGCCCAAATCCTATAGTAATTTGGATGGTCTTTTAAATACCCCACGGTGACAGAGGCATGCCCCAGGGTGTGTGGTCTCCCCCGTTGCTTGGAGCACTAAACGCAAATTTTCAGCTGCAGGGGTGTTCCTGGGGGTCTCTGGCTGCAGAGCATTAACAACACCCAGCAACCCATGATTCAGCCTCCATAGTTGTGCCAAACCTCTATGAGCCTCAGTAGGGAAGGTGCCAGGTTGAAGAGACCAAAGAAGAGACCCAGAACCAGTGTGGGGTTTCTCTTAGGGACTAACGTACAGAGAAAAGAGCCCAGTGGTGATAGAATAGTCCAAATAACTGCAGAGCCCAGTGGCAGCAGGCTAAGTGGGAAAATCACAGCTGCCTGCAAACACCGTGCAGTTCATGTGGCATTTTTACTTCATACTATCCCCTTAACAGTCTCCACGTGGCAATCTTCATTCACCCCAAAACTCTGGGCCTCAGTCCACTGCATGGCCTGTGCTCCTTGGGATGGGATGGGGGCTTAGATGTTCCTCCTAGATAAGGAATGAATCTCTGGGTTGGCCACTCCTGGATTCCCTAGCTTTGAGCACGCAGGGAGGTGTATGTGCCATACAAGGTCAGTCTCAGGGTGTGCTCAAGTTACTGCTGTCAGGCAGCTTTACCTTTAAATAGTATTCAAAGCCACTCCCAGTATTGAGCAAATGCAGTGGGCATTTTGTCAAGATGTAGGCTGTGTGGTGGTCCCCACAGGGACCTTAGCTCTGACTCCTGCCTCACCAGTAGGGGTTTGCGGCTGGTTTAGAGGTAAGCTACATGTCTGCCCACCTATCAGAGGTCAGCATGGAAGATGGCATCACCATCCCCCTCACCCAATACCACCTGGCTGCTGGGGGCTGCTCCCCACTCTCAATGCTGCTGGTTTCACTATGATTGGATGGGGCAAATAATTTTAGAAGAGCTGAGTGCACAGCGGGCATTAACCACCTCATTTAAGAACAGTGGTTTTATACCTCTGTCCTCAAACTCTGGAGTAACAGACATTTCCTTGGTGGAAGTATCCACTTCTTTCTCAGTAATCAAAGAAGAGTAAGAAGAGATTTAGGCTCGGTATATAATCAAAGTGGGCACAGGAGCATCTATATTATTAAAGTTGAGGAGGGAGTAGTCCCTGTCTAGGTTATAAAGCTGAAATGGGTACCCTCAAATACCCACCAAAGTCCAGAATTCCACCACACAGATATGATAGTCTTAAAAAGAGTCAGGAGATGCCATGCTCTCCTGAGAATCAGTTTTGATTATCATATCTATGAGGTGAACTCCTCTCTCTGGCTCCAAACATAAACCTACCAGAAATCATCACCTGACCCCTAGCAATACTGGTTGGATTTCATTTTTTAAAAATTACTGCTGGCTGCTGTCTTGTTCCTACCCTATCTGAGAACTTGAGCCCTCAGCCTCTGTTAGGGGATGTGCTCACTTGACTTCTCAGTACACCAACACAGGTCTGTCTGTCTGTCTGGAAACAGATTCCAGCTGGTTTGTTGCTGGCAGCAGGGTCCAGCTGCCCCGACCTAGAGAAGCAGCTCTCCTATCCATGGCTTTGTCCCTGTGGCCCTTGCCCTTGTCTCCATGGACGTGGCTCACCTGCTTTCTTGGAAGGACCCATCCGCAGGATAGTACTCTCTCTTTTCTTTGTGCACCACCCTTTCCTTTGTTCTCATCTTCTCTCCTACTCAGTTTAGGTTTTCTCCCCCTTTGCCATGTCTTTTCCTCACCTCACTATTTTTTTCATCTGAATTTTCTAGTATTACTAACATTCAGCTTTTGGGTGGGAAAATAAGTCACTGCATTACTCAGAATTAAACTAGATGATCTCTAAGTTTTCTTTCAACACTACAATTTCATGATCCTTTGGAGCTCCTGTTCTCCCCAACTTCTACCTGCTAAATAAATAATCCAGTAGAACTTTCACTTTAGTTAGTACTTGACTCTATTTAGAGTTAGTTTAGGAGACAGAATAATGGCTCATTAGTTTCTCAGCCTCACTAATAAGCAAAGAAATTCAAATGAAAGCAACATCAGAGATTATTTTCAATCCATCAAACTGACAAAGATGAAAAATATCAATAATTCCCAGGGTAGGAAAAGTCAGTTGGCTGGTACTTTAGAATATATCATTCTAGAAAAGACTTGGGTACATGTATTAACATTTTAAATATGCATATTCTAAGTTTAGGACTTTATCTTCAGGCCAAATAAGCAAAATGTATATAAAATAATGTTAATTGCAGCACTGCATATAGTAGAAAAATTCACAACTACCTAAGTGTCCATCAATAGGAGGGGTTTTTATGATATATGCATAATACTATGTACATTAAAAAATAATAAGATAGATAAGTGATTCTCAGCCCTGACTGCACCTGTGCATCTCCAGAAGCACTTTAAAAAACTCAGAATTCCAGGACCCACACTCAGATGTTCTCATTTTATGCTTGAGAGTGAGTATTTGCATTTTTATAAAGTGCGCTGGGTAATTCTAATGTGTAGTCAAGTTTGAGAACCACTCAACGCTTAACAATATTTGAGATGTTTCTATCAACTCTAACAAGAAAGATGCCCATGATACACTGCAAGTGGAAAAATTAGGTTACTTAATTTGTTGATTATGATTTGTTAAACTGAACTAAAAATGGCCTGAGAAGGACTCTGTACTTCTATATTTGAGTCCTTGTGGACAAACTGTAATCTAACTTAATTGGCAGACAAGATTGAAAACCTAACTTAGGAGTATGTGCCTGTAACAATAGTTGGGTATTGGCCAATCCCAACAGCAGTACTTCAACTACTCATACACTGCTGAGTGTTCAAACTGTGTTCAAGTAAGGCAAATGCCAAACTGTAACCTATCCAGCTGTTTCTGTACCTCACTTCCAATTTCTGTACATCACTTCCTGGTTTGTTTGTTTTTTGTCTATAAATGTTCTACCATATGGCTGCACTGCAGTCTCTGAATCTGCTATAGTTCTGGGGACTGCGTGATTCATGAATCATATATTGCTCAATTAAACTCCTTTAAATTTAATTTGGCTGAAGTTTTTCTTTTAATTACATTTATTAACAAATTATACATGTGCATTAAAATATAAAAGTTTATACAGTCACTTTTGAAGAGAGAAATGAATATTTGTAATGTATTTTCAACCATTATCATCTGTTTCTTTTTTTAAAAAAACTCTCTTCATTTTGAAAAAGTAAAAAGACATTACAGGCTAAAAATGCCAAAAAAAAAAAAAAAATGAAGACTGGCCTTCAGATGGCTTCTGAGTGCCAATAGGGCCTTCCATCCTAAACCAGGTTTTATTTGCATGGCTGACAACAGCTAAGTGTGTACTTAGACACAATACGGTCATTGTATTACTTTGTTCTCATGCTGCTAAAAAGAACTAACTAAGACAGGGTAATTTATGAAGAAAACAGGGTGAGTTGACTCACTATTCCACAGGCAGTACAGGAAGCATGGCTGGGGAGGCCTCAGGACACTTACAGTCATATCAGGAGCAGGCACATCTTCACATGGTGGAGCAGGAGAAAGAAAGTGTGAAGGGGGAAGTGTTACACACTTTTAAACATCCAGATCTTGTGAGAACTCACTGACTATCCTGAGAACAGCAAGGGCGAAATCCACTCCCATGATCTAGTTACCTCCCACCTTTCCCCAAAACTGGGGATTATAATTCACCATGAGATTTGGGTGGGGACGCAGAGCCAAACCATATCAGTCATCTTTTTTTTTTTAAATTGCATTTTAGGTTTTGGGGTACATGTGAAGAACATGCAAGATTGTTGCATAGGTACACACATGGCAGTGTGATTTGCTGCCTTCCTCCACATTACCCTTATCTGGCATTTCTCCCCTTGCTATCTCTTCCCAACTCCCCACCCCCTGCTGTCCCTCCCCTATTTCTCCATGACAGACCCCAGTGTGTGATGCTCTCCTCCCTGTGTCCATGTGTTCTCATTGTTCAACACCCACCTGTGAGTGAGAACACGAAGTGCTTGATTTTCTGTTCTTGTGTCAGTATGCTGAGAATGATGGTTTCCAGATTCATCCATGTCCCTACAAAGGACACAAACTCATTGTTTTCGATGGCTGCATAATATTCCATGGTGTATATGTGCCACATTTTCCCTGTACAGTCTATCATCGATGGGCATTTGGGTTGGTTCCAGGTCTTTGCTATTGTAAACTGTGCTGCAGTGAACATTCGTGTGCAGGTGTCCTTACAGTAGAATGATTTATAATCCTTTGGATATATACCCAGTAATGGAATTGCTGGGTCAAATGGAATTTCTATTTCTAGATCCTTGAGGAATCGCCACACTGTCTTCCACAATGGTTGAACTAATTTACACTCCCAACAAAAGTATAAAAATGTTCCTATTTCTCCACATCCTCTCCAGCATCTGTTGTCTCCAGATTTTTTTAATGATTGCCATTCTAACTGGGATGAGATGGTATCTCAATGTAGTTTTGATTTGCATTTCTCTAATGACCAGTGATGATGAGCATTTTTTCATATGTTCGTTGGCCTCATGTATGTCTTCTTTTGTAAAGTGTCTGTTCATATCCTTTGCCCACTTTTGAATGGGCTTGTTTGGTTTTTTTTCTTGTAAATCTATTTTAGTTCTTTGTAGATTCTGGATATCAGCCCTTTGTCAGATGGGTAAACTGCGAAAATTTTTTCCCATTCTGTTGGTTGCCGATTCACTCAAATGACTGTTTCTTTTGCTGTGCAGAAGCTGTGGAGTTTGATTAGGTCCCATTTGTCTATTTTGGCTTTTGTTGCCAATGCTTTTGGTGTTTTGGTCATGAAGTCCTTGCCTACCTATGTCCTGATGGTTTTGCCTAGATTTTCTTCTAGGGTTTTTATGGTGTTAGGTCTTATGTTAAAGTCTTTAATCCATCAGGAGTTAATTTTAGTGTAAGGCATCAGGAAGGGGTCCAGTTTCTGCTTTCTGCACATAGCTGGCCAGTTTTCCCAACACCATTTATTACACAGCCAATCCTTTCCCCATTGCTGGTTTTTATCAGGTTTGTCAAAGATCAGTTGGTTGTAGATGTGTTGTGTTGCCTACAAAACCTCTGTTCTGTTCCATTCGTCTATAGCTCTGTTTTGGTACCAAAGCCATGCTGTTTTGATTACTGTAGCCTTGTAGTATAGTTTGAAGTCTGGTAGTGTGATGCCTTCCACTTTGTTCATTTTGCTTAGTATTGACTTGGCTATGTGGGATCTCTTTTGGTTCCATATGAAGTTTAAAGTGGTTTTTTCCAGTTCTGTGAAGAAGGTCATTGGTAGCTTGATGGGGATAGCGTTGAATCTGTAAATTACTTTGGGCAGTATGGTCATTTTCACGATATTGATGGAATGTTTCTCCATCTGTTTGTATCCTCCATTATTTCGTTGAGCAGTGGTTTGTAATTCTTCTTGAAGAGATCCTTTACGTACCTTGTTACTTGTATTCTTAGTTATTTTATTCTCTTTGGTAGCAATTGTGAATGGCAGTTTGTTTTTGATTTGGCTCTCTGTTAGTCTGTTTTTGGTGTATAGGAATGCTTGTGATTTTTGCACATTGATTTTGTATCCTGAGACTTTGCTGAACTTGCTTATCAGTTTCAGGAGATTTTGGGCTGAGACAATGGAGTCTTCTAGATATACAATCACGTCGTCTAGAAATAGAGACAATTTGACTTCCTCCTTTTCTATTTGAATACACTTTATTTCTTTTTCTTCCCTGATTGTTCTGGCTAGAACTTGCAATACTATATTGAATAGGAGTGGTGAGAGAGGGCATCCTTGTCTAGTGCCAGATTTCAAAGGGAATGCTTCCAGTTTTTGCCCATTTAGTATAATATTGACTGTGGGTTTGTCGTAAATAGCTTTTATTATTTTGAGATACATTCTGTCAATACCTAGTTTATTGAGGGTTTTTGGCATAAAGGGCTGTTGAATTTTGTCAAAGGCCTTCTCTGCATCAATTGAGATAATCATGTGGTTTTTGTCTTTGGTTCTGTTTATGTGGTGAATTACATTTATAGACTTGCGTATGTTGAACCAGCCTTGCATCCACGGGATGAATTCCACTTGACCATGGTGGAGAAGCTTTTTGATGTGCTGTTGCAATCGGCTTGCCAGTATTTTATTGAAGATTTTTGCATTTATGTTTATCATGGGTATTGGCCTGAAGTTTTCTTTTCTTGCTGAGTCTCTGCTGGGTTTTGATATCAGGATGATGTTGGTCTCATAAAATGATCTGGGAAGGATTCCCTCTTTTTGGATTGTTTGAAATAGTTTCAGAAGGAATGGTACCAGCTCCTCTTTGTATGTCTGGTAGAATTCGGCTGTGAACCCATCTGGATCTGGGCTTTTTTGGGGTGGTAGGCTCTTAATTGCTGCCTCAACTTCAGATCTTGTTATTGGTCTCTTCAGCGTTTTGACTTCTTCCTGGTTTAGGCTTGGGAGGATGCAAGAGTCCAGGAATTTATCCATTTCTTCGAGGTTTACTAGTTTATGTGCATAGAGTTGTTTGTAATAATCTCTGATGACGGTTTGAATTTCTGTGGAATCTTTGGTGATATCCCCTTTATCGTTTTTTATTGCGTCTATTTGATTATTCTCTCTTTTCTTTTTTATTAATCTGGCTAGTGGTCTATTTTATTGATCTTTTCAATAAACCAGTTCCTGGATTTATTGATTTTTTGAAGGTTTTTTTTTGTGTCTCTGTCTCCTTCAGTTCTGCTCTGATCTTAGTTATTTCTTGTCTTCTGCTAGGTTTTGAATTTTTTTGACCTTCCTCCTCTTTCGATTTTGACAAGAGGGTGTCAATTTTAGATCTCTCCTCATGTGGGCATTTATTGCTATATATTTTCCTCTAGAGACTGCTTTAATTGTGTCCCAGAGATTCTGGTATGTTGTGTCTTCGTTCTCATTGGTTTTGAAGAACATCTTTATTTCTGCCTTCATTTCATTGTTTATTCAGTCAACTTTCAGGAGCAAGTTGTTCAGTTTCCATGAAGCTGTGCGGTTTTGAGTTAGCTTCTGAATTCTGAGTTCTAACGTGATTGCACTGTGGTCTGAGAGACTGTTTGTTATGATTTCCATTCTTTTGCGTCTGCTGAGGAGTGATTGACTTCCAATTATGTGGTCAATTTTAGAGTAGGTGCGATGTGGTGCTGAGAAGAATGTCTATTCTGTGGATTTGGGGTGGAGAGTTCTGTAAATGTCTATTAGGTTTACTTGATCCAGGTCTGAGTTCAAGTCCTGGATATCCTTGTTAATTTTCTGTGTGGTTGATCTGTCTAATATTGACAATGGGGTTTTAAAGTCTCCCACTATAATTGTGTGGGAGTCTAAGTCTCTGTAAGTCATTAAGAACTTGCCTTATGTATCTGGGTGCTCCTGTATTGGGTGTGTATATATTTAGGATCATTAGCACTTCTTGTTGCATTGATCCTTTTACCATTATGTAATGTCCTTCTTTGTCTCTTTTGATCTTTGTTGGTTTAAAGTCTGTTTTATCAGAGATGAGAATTGCAACTCCTGCTTTTTTTTGTCTCCATTTGCTTGGTAAATCTTCCTCCATCCCTTTATTTTGAGCCTTTGTGTATCCTTGCATGTGAGTTGGGTTTCCTGGATACAGCACACAGATGGGTTTTGGCCTTTTATCCAATTTGCCAGTGTGTTTTTCGATTGGGGCATTTAGCCCATTTACATTTAGGGTTAGTATTGTTATGTGTGATTTTTGATCCTACCATTTTCATGCTAGCTGGCTCTTTTGCCCATTAGTTGATGCAGTTTCTTTGTTGTGTTGATGCTTTTTACCATTTGGTATTTTTTTGGAGTAGCTGATACTGGTTGTTCCTTTCTGTGTTTAGTGCCTCTTTCAGGAGCTCTTGTAAAGCAGGCCTGGTGGTGATAAATCTCCCAGTACTTGCTTGTTCGCAAAAGATTTTATTATTCCTTCACTTATTAAGCTTAGTTTGGCTGGTTATGAAATTCTGGGTTGAAAGTTCTTTTCTTTAAGGATGTTGAAGATAGGCTCCCACTCTCTTCTGGCTTGTAGAGTTTCTGCTGAGAGATCTACTGTGAGTCTGATGGGCTTCCCTTTGTGGGTAACCCGACCTTTCTCTCTGGCTGCCCTTAGCATTTTCTCCTTCATTTCAACCCTGGTGAATCTTTTGATTATGTGCCTTGGGGTTGCTCTTCTTGAGAAATATCTTTGTGGTGTTCTCTGTATTTCCTGAACTTGAATATTGGCCTGCCTTGCTAGGTTGGGGAAGTTTTCCTG
>NW_016107469.1:2062366-2070250 GCF_001604975.1 Cebus imitator
CTAAGTTGTTTATTCTTGTTAGCATTTTGTCAAATCTTTTTTCACGGTTCTTAGTTTCTTTGGGTTGGGTTAGAACGTGTTCTTTTAGTTCACAGAAGTTTCTTATTACCCACCTTCTGAAGCCTGATTCTGTCAATTCATCATACTCATTCTCCATCCAGCCTTGTTCCCTTGCTGGTGAGGAGTTGTGATCCCTTGTAGGAGGAGAGGCATTCTGGTTTCGGGTGTTTTCATCCTTTTTTTGCTTGTTTCTTCCCATCTTTGCTGATTTTTCCACCTGTCGTCTTTGTAGTTGTTGACTTTCAAATTGGGTCTCTCAGTGGATGTCCAGTTTGTTGATGATGAAGTTATTTCTTTCTATTCATGCCCGTTTTCCTTCTAACAGTCTGGCACCTCTGCTGTAGGACTGCTGAGGTCCATTCCAGACGCTGCTTGCCTGGGGATCACCTGCAGCAGCTGCGGAATAGCAAGGGTTGCTGCCAGTTTCTTCTTCTGCTATCTTTGTTTCAGAAGGATACCCACCAGATGTCAGTCTGAGCTCTCCTTTATGAGGTGACTCTGGATATACGGGGGTCAGAGAGCTGCTTGAGGAGACAGTCTGTCCTTTATAGGGGCTTAAGTGCTGAGCTCAATCCAGAGAGTTTCAGATTGCTGTTTTTTTGTGGGTGTGGGACCAGCCGAGCCTGATCATCTGGCTCCCTGCCTCAGAGTCTTTTTTTTTTTTTTTTTGGTGGATGATCGATGACTGTCTCCCATGTGTTTCAGTCACCTGTTGAAAAGGCACCAGGATCTGTGGGATTTCCCCTGCGGTAACCCACTGTGCCAGCTGAAACAGCCACGCTGAGATTCGTGGTACTTATCTCCTGGCCTGGTTCCCTGTTTCAGTCCCCTTTTTCATCAGATGAATGGGCAACTCTGCCTTCCCAGAGCTCCAATGGCCAGCTGAAACAGAGCCCAGACCCGTGTATTTTGTACGGAGAACTGTGGCGCCAGGGCACGGGCAAAACAGCTACACCAGCCCAACCAGCCTCGCTGGTAACCCGCGGGGCCCCCCTGCCTGGGAATCTCCTAGTCTGTGGGCAATAAAAATCCGTCTGGAAATGCGGTGTCCACTCACCCTCTGCACTTTTGCTGGGAGCTGCAATCCTGAGCTGCTCCTCATCTGCTATCTTGGATCCCTCCTCCGTATCAGTCATCTAAGCTCAAGTCAAAAAGACTGGCTTGGCTAAGTAATTCATTATGGTACCCTTCACCATGAATTTATGTTCTACCAGAAAAGGGTTCCCTCACCCTTGCTTTTTAGGATTTAAGGAGTGTATCTCCTTAAATTTTTTTATAACGTTTATTTGAAAATGCTTTAAAAACTGCATGCTTTTTACAAGTGATTGTGATTCTTCTACTCAGCCCACTGCCACTGGGTCATGGGGTTCTCCTATCCTGCCCAACCCCACTGTGCTCTCCCGTGTTTAGCCCCCAACACAACCCCATGTCTTGTTTGCTGCCTCTGTGTATATATTTATTAGCTTATTTTGTATGTTAAGAAATAACTTATTTTGTATAGGAGAAATAATGAAATGGAATATGTACATTCATAAAGCACATGTCATCTTGTATTTTAGAAACAAAATGTTCAATCATTTCTAAATTCATACATTAAAAAAGTGTTTGCATACTTGAAGAGTTAAACTTCGTAGAAAGTATCTCATAAGTGAACTGGCTTGTGGGATTTACTGAACTGGCTTCAGTGGGATATACTGAAAATCATGATTTAGGATTTTACCACATAGTAGAATTACATTACATTTCACCTCTCCAGGCATAGTGGCTCATGCCCGTAATTCCAACACTTTGCAGGCTGAGGCAGGAGGATTGCTTAAGAACAAGAATTCAAGGCTGTGGTGAGCTATAATCATGACACTGCACTCCAGCCCTGCCTCAAAAAAAAAAAAAATTACAACTCAATAATAAAACTGATGTGTGAGTGTGTGTGTATCATTGATTCAGACTGATATTTCTTTCTTCCTTCCTTACTTCCTTGCTCTCTCTGCCCTTGGGAAAACAAAAACAATAAAAATCCTCCAACCAGTTTTCCCAGGGACAGTCTACTGAAGAGCTGATTTCTACATAACGCATAAACTATACTATTCATGAATTTTAAAAACTGACTTAAACTTTCAGGTGATATCATCATCATTTTCTTTGTTATTTCTAGTGCATAAAATCTGCAGAATGATGAGGAGACTAAGGCTCTATTTACAATAATATTCAGCAGCCAGGAATGGTTAACTATCTTCCTTTTCCCCATAAAGTGCAAGAGAGAGCAATCACACAAGTCAGGCTAGTAATGTCCCCCATCAGATGCTGCGGTTCCTCCTGCCTCAGTAGAGGAAGGCAGCATGGTTTTGTACTAGGTTATGGGATGAAGGCTGGGATGAATTTTCTGGTTTGTCTGAGGTCAGTCTTCTAGCAAGACTTACTTTATTTTAAAACTTTTTTAACCTAATTTGTTTTGAGACGGTCTCACTCTGTTGGCCTGGCTGGAGTGCAGTGCTACCATGATTGCTCACTGCAGTCCTAACCTCTCAGGCTCAAGTGATCCTCCCACCTCAGCCTCCTGAGTAGCTGGGACCATAGGCATGGGCCACCATGCCTGTTTAATTTTCAAAGAATCTTTTTTTGCAGAGATAGGGTTTCACTATGTTGTCCAGTCTGGCCTCAAACTCCTGGGCTCAGCCCATCCGCCTGCCTCATCATCCCAAAGTGCTGGGATTACAGGCACGAGTCACTGTGCCTGGCCAGCAAGACTTATTTTGCTTCAAATTTTGTTTCCGGAACATTAGGCACCAATTCTCAATATAGAATTCTAACTACAGAAGTCACAAGTTATAAGGGATTTTTGAAGCAGTCATTCTTTATGTCCATCTGTGTCTTTCTTTCTCTCCACTAGCATGGATAGTTTGGAGTTAACTATAGAGCAGATACTTAAGAAATTAATCCCACATGATTCAGGTTCAAGGCGAGAAAGAAGGAGAAAGTGCAGTTCTTGTACCTTGATGAAACACTTTATTCCATCTGCAGAAGTGGCTGCAGCTCACATGTGTGACTCATGTTGGAACAGTGGGCTCACATAATAGCATCACGTGCTGGCAAAGGGTTCAGACCACAAGCCAGTTATCTCATTCTGCTAATGCAATCCTGGAATTTCCTGAATTGGAAAACAATTTAGGATCAAAAGGGAGAGACCCTGGGCTGTTTGATTAGGGCATCACCTTTTGCTAATTCTAACCATCCTCCCCCTACCTTATTTTTAATCTTTTTGGCATTTTCTATTTCCTTCTTCCCTTAGGTGTGAGGTAATAATACTAATTGGTAACAGTTACAGTGTGCCATTGTGCCAGGCACTCATCTAACAGTTTTAATGGTCACAACAATCCTAGGAGGCAGGCATCCTATTTTTTCAGATAAGGCAACTGAGGTGCAAAAGTCCCGTGTTATTGCTTTAGGTCACACAGGAGAAAATATAAGGGTCTTCTCTTTGAGATTTACACGTGAGGATCTTTGCTTTTAGTGATAAGATTGTGTCTGAGTTTTCCAAGGAGTCCCACTCTTGGAAATACCATGACTGCCGTAAGCTGCAGATGTTGCTACCAAAGGGGGGTCAATGGCTCTGGTTGTCCAGTTTTAACCTCTGTATCAGAACTTTGTTTAAATTATATTTAGCATTTTTTATTTTTCTACTGTTGTTTCAGATTCTTCTTAGTATTTTAAGATTGTCTTTGGTGTTCTACCAGAAAAGGGTTCCCCTACCCTTGGTTTTTAGGATTTAAGGAGTGTATCTCCTTAAATTTTTTTACAGCGTTTATTTGAAAATACTATAAAAACTGCATGCTTTTTACAAGTGATTGTGATTCTTCTACTCAGTCCACTGTCACTGGGTCATGGGTTCTCCTATCCTGCCCAACCCCATTGTGCTATCCCCTGTGTTTAGCCCCCAACACCACCCCATGTCTTGTTTGCTGGCTCTGCGTACTTATTTATTAACTTATTTCATATGTTAAGATTATTTTCAGATAATAGCATATGGTCAGGTCTTAATAACTTTTTATACCACATTATTTTGTTCTGGATATAATACCAATATTTATATAAATAGACCTAGGTGGAAGGATTGCTTGAGGCCAAGAGTTCGAGACCAGCCTCAGCAACAACATAGCAAGACTCTATCTCTACAAAAAATAAAAAAAATTAGCTGGATGTGATGACGCATGCCTATAATCCCAGCTACTTGAGAGGCTGAGGTGGCAGGATGTCTTGAGCCTAGGAGTTTGAGGCTGTCGTTGTATCACTGTACTCCATCCTGGGAAGCAGATTGAGACCCTTTCTTTAAAAAAAAAAACAACCAGACAAGGAATATATTAGTTTGAGAAGTATCTTTAGCTGTCACACAAAAAGTGAATACATCCTTCCCATTCTATCATCATACAGGAATGGAGAGAACCATAAATATGTAAAAACCTTAGAGCCATATTCATGATGGATTCCATTAAGCCCTGGGCATTTTGGTGCAACAGTTCCTCCTGACAGCTATGCCAATCCCAACCACAGCAGGAAGGGTAGAAACACAGATCCACTACAGATTGATGGTTCAAACTTACTGCCTGGATGCAAGGTGCCCAGAACAGGCATTTCTAACCCCTTCTAGCAAGGGATGAAATTTAAGGCCTTTTATTACTTTTGAGACTGAGAGTTCAACTCTTGGTCTCACATGTTCCTGCAATTATAGAATATTTTGAAGATTAAAGTTATGGTTCTTTAACATCACCTGTAGTTCAGGGGCTCAGAACACTGTCCTTTTAAATCTGACACAAGGCAAGTGCTACTGCAAGACTCTTTTCTTATCTGTCAAGGTTTACCTTCATGTAAAAAAAAACAAAAACACAAAACACACAAAAAAACAAAAAACAAACAAAAAAAACACCCAGACATGTCATGCGAAGCTCATGAAGGATAGAGAGAACTCTGTGGACAAATTAAGTCTATTATCACAGATATGAAATTAACCCAACACAATTGATGCTTTATTGCTTATTTGAAGATAAATTCCTGTTTTGCCCACCTCTTCCTCTACCCAGTACATTTTAAATGTAATCAGTAGACCTAACAGGTTAAGAGTACCCATAAATGAGGATACTAATAGGACTTAGCTGATTTGTCCCACAGAATCCTGAAAATGCTCATGAATTGGAAGTGCCAGGAATCTCAGAAGGCAGGGCTGTGTAGGGTGTGTGTGTGTGTGTGTGTGTGTGTGTGTGTGTGTGTGTATTAAATGAACCTGATAGCAATAATTTACACATACCCTAAGAATGACCCTGTATGGCAGGTGCACCTGAATGCTGTTCAGAGTTTCAAGCTAAGGAATCTGGGAGGGGAACTATCCAGAGATTTATTCTTTATCTATAAGGAACATCTGGGCCCCATCCTGTCCTGTGGAATGTGGGCTGTACAGAGCATTGAGGCCCTTTGTTTTGGGTTAAGTGAAAGTTTCCAGGTGAAGATTTTAGGGGACAGGGGCTAAGTGAAAATGATATAAAAACTGCATGCTTTTTGCAAGTGATTCTGATTTTTCTGCTCAGCCCACTGCTACCAGGTTGTGGGGTTCTACTGTCTTGCCCACCACCCCTGTGCTGTCCTCTGTAGTTAGCCCCCAATACAACCCCATGTCTAGTTTGCTGACTCCGGGTGTCTTCTTTGGCCTGTCGAACCTGATGCCATCCCCATTGGAGTCTATAAAGGTTTGGCGCAAAAGTGCGTAAATAGCAAAGTCTGGGACTGTTTGAAGGCCTGTATATGCAACAGTTAGATTCCCAGGTTTACTATACACACTACAAGTAGTCAGTTCCCACCTCTTCCCAATACTAGTAATGGAGGGGATACTTGGAAACTGAACCAGGAATAGAGAAGAGTGAAGATGAAATGACTCATTTAAAACAAATTCAGTGATCTGTGTTTGAAATGGTAAAGCCTTTTTCAAGTTCCCTGACTGAATTTCAAAATAACCATCACCACTCATACAACCACAAGCAGGAGGTGGAGAGATGAACAACCTCAGAAAAAATACAGTGTCTCTCTAGAGACATTTGAGGCAGGAGAATAGTGTCTGGAGGCAGGGAATCTACGGTGGCTCCCCCTGACTTCTAGAACTAAATCAAAGGAAAACCGCGACTTCCCACATCTAAGTAACAAAAGGACCACAGGCTACTCCCTTTGCAAACCACCCTTTCTTTTCTGAGCAGCAAAGGAAAAATTGAAATTAGTTCTGATTAGTTGTTTTCCTCAATGAGAGTGATTACTAGCCAAGTCTTCATTTGCATAGAAGTGTAACTTTGTAACTTCACTTTAGCCCCTGGTTGGTTGCTTTCTACAACCAATCAGATGTTTGCAAAGAGTGTAACCTTTGTAACTTAACTTTAGCCTCTGATTCGTTGCTTTCTGCAACCAAACCTCTGATTTTGGGCCACTAATTCATTTACATGAGATGTACACCAAATGGCAAATGGAAACCTCTAGAGGGTGTTTAAACCCCAGAAAATTGTGTAAGTAGGCTTTTGAGCCCCTGTGCTTGGGCCACTCCTGCTCTGTAGAGTGTAGTTTTGTTTTCAGTGAATCTCTGCTTTTGTTGCTTCCTTCTTTCCTTGCTTTGTTTGTGCATTTTGTCCAGTTCTTTGTTCATGATGCCAAGAACCTGGATACCCTCTACCAGTAACACATTGACCTTTGGGGTTACGTGAAGAAAAAGGCAGCTGGCCTCTTGATTGCCCTAGAGTGTGCTATTCAGTCACACTTCTTGAATTAGATGTAAATATACATACAGTCATAGCGATGAAAAACACTGAGAATGAATTTACCAAAATTTATGAAAAAACTGCATTGGAAGGATGGATTAGGGGAAGCTGAGGGAGTGTAACTCCTCTACCATAATAATAGATAACTTGGATAATTTCTAAAATTGATGAATAAATAGCAAAGTTGCATATTTAGAAATATGAAGGTAAATGCTAGAACATGAAAAAATTGAAAACAGTTACTTCTAAGGAGCAGAACAAGAAGATGAACAAAGCAGAGGATCGCTGTTGTTTATTACATACTTTTGATGGTTATATGAGTTTTTAAAACATTATGGACTAGTTATTACTTTGAAAATGATATGTTATATAGTTATTAGTACATTAGATTATTGACTTTTCAGTTAATAATTTAGAGGTTGCATACTTTAACATGTCGTAAATAAAATAACCCTGTTCCCTTCCAAAAGGAACCACATTGTCTTCTTTCAGGATGCTTCTCATACAGCAGTTAGCTCTTTAGGGGAAAACAGAAGTTTCCAGGAAGGAAATTCCAGGAAGACATTAGAACCCCAGAAGGGAAGCGAGAAGGCTGTCTTTCAGTATATGCATCACTTTCTCTATATGAGCTGGAATATCTTTGCAGTAAATGGCTGTTACTTTTCTAGAAACTGAAAAGCAGTTGCTTTGTTATTTAAGAACATTGTTGAGATATAGTTTGAGGAGATAAACTGTGGAATACCCTACAAACAAACAATACCTTCCTCATTAATTATGCGGGGTAAAAACACTCTTTAAACCTATTTTTAAAACACATTATCTTGGCTGGGCGCCGTGGCTCATGCCTATAATCCCAGCACTTTGGAAGGCCAAGGAAGGCGGATCACAGGGTCAGGAGATCGAGACATCCTGGCCAACATGGTGAAACTGAGTCTCTACTGAAATACCAAAAAATTAGCCGGTCGTGGTGGCACGTGCCTGTAGTCTCAGCTACTCAGGAGGCTGAGACAGAATAATCACTTGAACCCAGGAAGAGGGAGGT
>NW_016107469.1:2071105-2093801 GCF_001604975.1 Cebus imitator
TGTTGAGGGCAAACACTGTCTACAAAGAAATAATTTAATGGCAAGGTTTGTTTTAGTCCATTTTCTACTGCTTTAATAGAAAACCACAAACTGAGAAATTTACATGCATATCTTGAAGATATTCCACGTATCTGGAATATCCAGATATTCATATATATCCAGATGGCTGCAATAAAGTGAATAGCATAATAAAGTAAGTCACACACATTTTTTGATTCCCTACAGGATATAAAAGTTAAGTTTACACTATACTATATTCTATTAAATGTGTAATAGCACTATGTCCTAAGAAAGTACATACTTTAATTTTAAAATATTGCAAAAAAATGCTAATGATCATCTGAACCTTGAACAAGTTGTAATCTTTTTGTTGGTGGAGAGTCTGGTCTTGGCGTCGATGGCTGCTAATCAATCAGGGTCATGGTTACTGAAGCTTATGGTGTCTGGGCATTTTTAAAAATAAGATAACAGTGAACTTTGAATATCAATTGACTCTTTTTTTTTTTTTGGAGACAGAGTGTTGCTCTGTCACCTAGGCTGGAGTGCAGTGGTGTGATCTCAGTTCACTGCAGCCTCCCACTTCCTGGTTTAAGTGATTCTCCTGCCTCAGCCTCCTGAGTAACTGGGATCACAGTCATGCGCTGTCATGCCCAACTAATCTTTTTGTGTTTTTTAAGTACAGATGGGGTTTCACCATGTTGGCCTGGATGGTCTCGATCTCCAGACCTCATGATCTGCCCACCTCATCCTCCCAAAGTGCTGGGATTACAGGCGTGAGCAACCATGCCCGACCAACTCTTTTTGTGAAAGATTGCTCTGGAGCATGTGATGCTCTTTGAAAGCATTTTCCCCACAGTAGAAAAATTTTCAAAACTGTAGTCAATGCCCTCCAATCCTGCCCTGCTTTATCAACTAAGTTTACGGAATAATCTAATCCTTTGTTGTTACTTCAGCAATGTTCATAGCATCTTCACCAGGAGTAGCTTTCATCTCAAGAAACCACTTTTTTGCCCCTCTATGAGAAGCAACTCAACTGTTCAAGTTTTATTTTGTGATTGGAGTAATTCAGTTACATCTTCAGGCTCCACTTCTAATTCTAGTTCTCTTGGTATTTCTACCACATCTGTAATTATTTTCTTTACTCAAGACTTGAACCTCTCAAAGTCATCCCTGATGGTTGAGATCCACTTCTTCCAAACCCTCGTTAATGTTGAAATTTTAATGTCCTTTCCATGAATCACAGATGTTCTTAATGGCATTCAGAATGGCAAATCTTTCTCAGAAGGCTTTCAATTTACATACGTTTCCTATATCCATTCAGAAGAATCACTATCTATGGCAGCTATAGCCTTGTGAAGTGTATTTCTTAATTAATAAGGCTTGAGAGTTAAAACTCCTCCTTGATCCATGGGCTGCAGGATGGATCTTGTCTCAGCAGGCATGACAATAACATGAATCTCCTTATTTGTCTCCATCAGACCTCTTGATGACCAATAGATTCTGTTGAAAATATTACTGTTCACTAACAATATACCTGGATGACCAGGTGTATTGTTAGTGAACAGTAATATTTTCAACAGAATCTTTTTTTTCTAAGTAGCAGATCACAACAGTGGGCTTAAAATAATCAGTAAGCTATGCTGTAAATAGACATGCTATCATCCAGGCTTTGTTGTTTTATTTATAGAGCACAGGCAGAGTAGATTTAGCATAATTTTTAAGGGCTCTAGGATTTTCAGAATGGTAAGTAAGCATGGGCTTCAACTTAAAGTCAGCAGCTGCATTAGCTCCTAACAAGAAGGTCAGCCTGTCCTTTGAAGTTTTGAAGCTGGGCATTGACTTCTCCTCTCTAGCTATGAAAGTCCAAACGGCACCTTCTTCCAATAGAAGCACCTGCCACTTCACCTTGCACTTTTATCGAGATGGCGTCTTTACTTAAACCTCATGAACCAACCTCTGCTAGCTTAAACTTTTATTCTATAGCTTCCCCACTTCTCTGAGCCTTCATAGAATTGAAAAGAGTGAGGGCCTTGCTCTGAGTTAGGCTATGGCTTAAGAGAATGTTGTGGCTGGTTTGAAATTCTATCCAGACCACTAAGACTTTCTATCAGCAGTAATTGTTTCTTATTCATATCTCTACTGGAGTAGCATTTTTAGTTTCCTTCAGGAACTTTTCCTTTGCATTCACAACTTGGCTACCTGTTTGATACAAGAGGCTTCTGACCTATCTCATCCTTGGACATGCCTTTCCCCATAAGCTTAATCATTTCTAGCTTTTGATTTAAAATGAGTGACGTGCCACTCTTCCTTTCATTTGAACACATAGAGGTTATTGTAGAGTTGTTAATTTGTCCAATTTCAATATTTACGTTTCATGGAACAGGGAGGTCCAATGAGAGGGTCAGAGATGGGAAAATGACCCAGTCAGCGGTACAGTCAGAACACTGATCACAGACCATCATAACAAATGTCATCATAATGAAAAGGTTTGAAATATTGCAAAATTTAGCAAAATCTGCCATGGTGACATAAAATGAGCATGTGCTGTTGGAAAAATGGAGCTGATAGATTTGCTCGATGTTGCCACAAACCTTGAATTTGTTTAAAAAAAATGCACTATCTGTGAAGTGCAATAAAGTGAAGCACAATAAAACAAGTATGGTTGCATTTGGTTAATGATTCTAGAGGCAGGAAGCTCAAGATCAATGGGCTGCATCTGGTAGGGCCTTTTTGCCATGTCATTGCATGATGGAAGTCATCACATGGTAAGAGGTAAGTCATCACATCACAAGACAGGAAATTGGGCCAAATTTCTCCTTTTTATTAGGAGCCCTCTCCTGGGATAACTAACCCATTCTCAAGATAATGGCATTAATCCATTTTGAGGGCAGAGCCCTTGTGACATTTTCACCTCTTTAAGGTTCTACCTTTTAATATTATCACAATGGCAATAAAATTTCCATATGAGTATTGGAGGGGACATTCAAACCATAGCAGGGTTGAATGGATTTTTAAATTCATACTTGGTAAAGAGCCTGAAATTGTAGCATTTTGTATTTGTTTGAGCCAAGCCTTTGAGAGAGAAAAATGATTCAGTTTTTCATTCAAAGAGGGCTTGGTTCCAAAGTTTAAACCAAATCATAAGATGAGAGTTTAGCTTTATAAAAAGTAACCATAGAGAAGGGAACAATACAGGCTATGACTCATGGGCAATTTCCCATCTTCCTTCTAGGCAGGAAAACCAAAGAAACTTTTACTGAGCTGGGAGAGAGGAATCGGACAAAGAGTAAGAGGGAGAGCAAGAGCTAAGGTGCAGCCTGGTCCCGGGCCCCTATAGTCAAACCCATGGTAGGGGAACTGGTTGATGGAGCTTGGTTCAGTCATCAGAGCAGAAGGAGTCTATGCCTCACTTTCCACGTGGAGCTGTAGGAGGGGACCTACACAGTGCACAGTGTCCTGTTGCACTATGGGTAGCCTCAATAGAGTAGAACTGCTGCCATAGCATGTTTGGTAAATGAAGAGAGCTTGAGTCAGTGCTGCATTGGTCTTCCATAACCTAGAAGAGATCTGTGAGTTCCTGCATCAGCCTCAAGTTGGGAGAAAAAACAGGGTGCACAGACCAGGTGTGCTACTTAGAGACAGATGAAGAATAGCTGGTAGAAGAAGAAATAAAGAAATGTGGAATGCTATATTGAAGCCTTCTTTCTTGGATCCTGAATAGTTCAAAGAACTAAACCTCTTTTCCAAGAGATACAGATATAAAACATCAAGCAAAGTCATAAAGCGACTCGGGCCATAAGTGTGGAGGCTCAAGAGACATTTGGAAAGACTGGGCTTTGGAGAAAGAGACAAGATTTTAGAGTGAGGCTTGAAAGAGAAATCTGTTGTGAGTGATGCAGAAGCTGAGGCTGACTTGGGAGATAGGGGCAGAGAGGACACGAGGGGAGGACCACACCAGCCTGGGAGAGCCTCAGCTCAGGATATGCCTGTGGCCAGCCGAGGAGGATTCTGTCTCTAGCTGGGAGGAGAGGAGATTTCTATTCAGGAATCAGCCTACACTTTCTGTTTCTCTTAAGGAAAGATAGCTGCTTACCTCTGTTGATATAAATCGAAGCCCACCATGCACACCTTGTACATCCCTGTGAGAGAGTGGTGCATACACAGGCTGGGATGAAAATGATGCCCCTAGGGCTGTAAGATGTACTCTTCCTGCACAACTCTGTCTCAGGGCCCTGCCTAATGCATGCACTGAACTCATCATTCATCAATGGAGGCTCAGTGTGTATCACGGCTGAAGCATCCTGAGGGTAGGGTCAGCAGGAGAATGAAGGAAAGCCACCAATGAAGGGATGGGAGATTTTTACTGAAGGTCAAGTCCCCCCTAGGTAGCCCTAAAGGGCTTGAAAATAGAGCTATTCTACATGGAGGCCTTCTTGGAAGTGGGGATATCTAGATCAGAGTAAACATCTTAGTGGGCATCACAGGTCTCCACAAAGAAAAAGAAATGAATTTGGAATTTTGGATAACTTGGAAAGTTGAAACCAAGTTACCAAATTTTTTTCCAAAAATGGTATTTTTTGCCCAATGACTGTTCACTCATTAGAATGGCATTCTTTGCTTGAGGGAAAGATTGATTCAGCCAGCAACAAAGAAGGCAATTGAAAGGCTGAAAAACTGTGTGTGTGCGCTTGTGTGTGAGATCTCTGTGTGCCTGTGTATGTGTGGTCTGTTTGTTTAAACTCAGAGCAGGCATACTAGCTTGAAACCCTGCACGTGCAATAGGTTTGAAGTCAGATGCAAAGAAATGTAAGTTTATTTGTTGATAAAAATAGCCCCTCATTTCTTTTGAAAAAACATCATTTCTTTTGGAAAAATAACCAATTTAGAATTCAAATTTAATTCAAAGTCAAACTCGATGCTTAGACTTTTAAAAAAATCTCCTTTTCTCTTTGCCCCAGGGCTGTGCTGTGAGTGCAGGTGGCAGGTGGCATGTACCCAGCACTGCACTGGAGAGGAGGGTGTGGGCCCCTGTGACCTCCACTCCTTGCTGGCCTCAGCTACGGTCTGTGTCTCCTGTGTGCACCACTGGCTACTGCTTCTGCCAGCCTGTGCTGTGGAGGCTGGCGGTGCTTGTGCTCAACTCCTGCTCAAGGTGTCTGCCCTTCTCAACTGGAATCCAGTCCTCAGGGCCATGGCCCTCTCAGAGACCTTGACTCCTGCCCAGAGGCATGTGGCCTCTGAAGCTCACCCAGAACACAGACAACCCCAGAATCCCCATGGAAAACCACTCTCCTAGACTGCTGTTCTACTTAATTCCCATGTCAGTGTGGAGCATTCTTTAAGGCAGTATGCTTCAAAATTACCAGATGGAAATGGTGCATCCCTCCCCTGAACTGTCCCCAGCCCTAACCTCTGGAGGAGTCACCAACGTCAGGTTCTTGCTCCCTACCCAGCCCCATTCACAGAGCTGGAGAGCCCTGTCCTCCTCAGCCTCTCTCTAACATCTTCCTCCCAAACCAGGAAGGGTTTTATTGTCTTTTTGTGTGACGGGAAGTGGCCATGACCTCATATCCTCTACCCTACGATTTACATTAAAAGTTCTCAACTTAGCCCTCTATACTTTGGATCGAGATATTTAAAAGCAATGTTTTGTAAGTTAAAAACAGAAAAAACCCTGTTCCATCTCAGATGGTTGGCCTTTGTCATCAGTATGCAGGTCATCAGCCTGTTCTCCAGGCCATCCCTACCCTGCCCCTTCCCAGCGTTCTTGTCTGGGGACCCTGATGCTTGCAGACCCCACAGCAACTGGCTCTGGCTGGGATGGCCACTGTGAGATGCTAGCAGGACATAAAAACAGTGGTGGCAAAGGAGAAGGCTTGGTATTTCCCTCTACTTCCTCTGCAGGAACTGACCGTGTAGACGCAGCTTCCTTGTAGTAATGCCATCTCCTCCCTTGTCTTTCCAGTCTTGCTGGTGTTGTGAATCTCTGGGTGATTTTGCCATCAATTCTTTGGTTTCTTACTTCCTCCATTTAGTTTGTACGCAGTTATCTAAGTAATTTTGTAATTTCTCTCTGTCACAAGCTCTTAAAGTGGTTTCTGTTTTCCTGGTTAGACTCTGACTGATATACCTAGCTCTAGCTCTCAAGACTCCTCCTTTTTTTTTGAGACAGTGTCTCACTGTGTCGGATCTCGGCTCACCGTAACCTCTGCCTCCTGGGTTCAAGTGATTCTCCTGCCTCACTTTCCTGAGCAGATGGGACTGCAGGTGTGCGCCACCACACCTGGCTAATTTTTGTATTTTCAGTAGAGGCAGGGTTTCCCCAGGTTGGCCAGGCTGTCTGAAAACTCCGGACCTTAGGTGATCCACCCACCTTGGCCTCTCAAAGTGCTGGGATTACAGGTATGAGCCACCACACAGGGCCATCAAGACTCTTGCTTCTGAAATGGGCTTTAAGAGTTCAACAGTGACCCTTTGCATTCCTGCTATAAAAATCCTAACTATTGTTAAGACATTTTTGCTGCCCAGAATGTACTCCCTGCATGATTATAGTGCCCAGCTCTCAGATGTTGTAATACTCATGTGATCTTTCTTTGATCCTACACCATGTGTCTTAACTCTTATTTTTGCAGATTATATCCCATTCAATAGCATCCAAAAATCTGGTGCTAACTTTTTGGAGAACCCAGGTTAACGAAGTAGTGGTGTGTATGCTCAGTTGTAACAAAGCAGATTTTACACACTAACCAACGTGGATGCAGTAAAGAGTTTTAGAATATCAGTGTGTAATGACTGGTAATGACTAGTTCAGCAAATACCCTAGAGTTCAAAGATCCAAAAGAGTCAACACAGAGGTCACACAAATCAAATGTTGGGCAAGACAGGTGGTATATATGGGAAGGTAGGTCCTATGTGTTACAAAGGGAGCATAGGGACTGTGAAATCCAGAGAGGACGTGTGTGATCTCATAGGGAGGTTCTCCACCCAGTGTCAGGTGATTCTGCCATCTGATAATCGGGACCCAGTATGATGTAATTTTTGAATTTTTAAAGAGAAGCCAGAAATCTAAATTGTATGTGAAAATCTCGTAACTTGTAAAATATCAATTACTTTAAGTAATAGAATTACTTTAGTTAATATTAATTAACTAAAAATATTTTAAAACATTGTGCAAATTTAACAAAATCTGTCTTGAGCTACATAGGATCCCAAGTCACCAGCTTGTAATCTCTATCCCAATTTGACATTTTACGTTGCAGCGATATACATGATGTGCGCAAATAATGCTGCCTTAACATAAAAAAACTTGCAGACATGTTTTAGACTTGCCTTCATAATATGGCGTATTTTTTGGAAGATTCTGATTGGTATGAAACCTATATCCTCTTTAATGGTGGGCCACATTTGTAAAAATATTCAAAAATAACAATAACATGGATACCTTTTATAATCCGAAAAAATTTGGCCCACCATTAAAGGAGGATATGAAATCAAAATTTGGTAGGCCAAAATTTTTTTAAATATTTATTTTACTTTAGATGCATAGTATGTCTGGCATTTCTCCCCATGTTATCCCTCCCCTTTCCACCGCTGTCTCTCCCCTCCCCCTCCCCCCAACTATCCCCAGTGTGTGACGCTCCTCTCCCTGAGTCCACGTGTTCTCATTGTTCAGCACCCACCTGTAAGTGAGAACATGCGGTGTTTGGTTTTCTGTTCTTGTGTCAGTTGGTGGGCCAAATTTTTTATCCAGAAAAGTATTCCAGTAACTTCCCATTGCTCTTGGCTCCCAAGCTAAATATATCTAGCACAATGATAGAAATTCAAAGACATACTCAAAAAAATCTCTGACTTCAAGAAATTCACATTCAACTCCTTCCAGGAGGTAGAAGCCTGTGACTGTGGCAGCAGGGCATTCCAGCCGCCTGAGGGAAGGAATGTGGAGGAGCCTGGTTCACATATTTAAAGCGATATAGCCCCGTACTACTTCTCAGATGTTATCTCTGCCAAGAAAGCTGCACTGTCTGTTTTTCTGCCTCTGTGTGTTTGTGCATCACACTCCACTTCAGCCTGCAGAAACATCATTTGAACTTCAAAACTCAAATACGCTGTATCCAAAACTCTGCTAATCTTTTGGAATTATGCTTTAAATTTCCATACAATATTTTGTTTGTATTTTGACATTATTTTGCACTTCGAAATGCAGTTTCTTGAGTTCTTGTCTTAGTCTTCCTAGACCACAAAGACACTTAAGGTATCATCTACACAGGGTCTTTCATCGTGGTGGGGCCTAGCAGGGTGGCGCACACAAAGTGGGCACTCTTAAGATTTGTCTTGCTTAGAAGATGCATTCTCCATCTAGTGGTAAAACTGGAAAACTGCATGTAACTTTTGCCTTCTCTAACACAACTATGATGTAAAACTGGAAAAATACCAAATAATTTAAAAACAAAATAGTGCCTCATTGATACTACAGATTGTTCAAGCCTTAATCTATTTCGATAAAACTGTGAAAAGGTATGTTACTTTTCAAGCTGACTTAAATATTTTTTATAGCATTTTTTATTAAAACACTTTATCCAAGCTGGGTGTGGTGGCGTCTGTCTGTAGTCCCAGCTGCTCAAGAGACTGAAGCGGGATGATCACTTGAGCCCAGGAGTTCAAGGCTGCAATGTGCTGTCATCATGTCTGTGAATAGCCCCTGTGCTCCAGCCTGGGCAACAAAGTGAGATCCTCTCTCTAAAACAAACAAAACTTTGTCGAAGAAATTTCTCTAGATCAGGGGTCACCAAACTCTGGGCCGTGGACTGGTTCTGTTTCGTGTCCTGTTAGGAACTGGGTGGCACAGCAGGAGGTGAGCTGCGAGTGAGCATTACCGCCTGAGCTCCANACTTTCTTATTCATATCTCTACTGGAGTAGCATTTTTAGTTTCCTTCAGGAACTTTTCCTTTGCATTCACAACTTGGCTACCTGTTTGATACAAGAGGCTTCTGACCTATCTCATCCTTGGACATGCCTTTCCCCATAAGCTTAATCATTTCTAGCTTTTGATTTAAAATGAGTGACGTGCCACTCTTCCTTTCATTTGAACACATAGAGGTTATTGTAGAGTTGTTAATTTGTCCAATTTCAATATTTACGTTTCATGGAACAGGGAGGTCCAATGAGAGGGTCAGAGATGGGAAAATGACCCAGTCAGCGGTACAGTCAGAACACTGATCACAGACCATCATAACAAATGTCATCATAATGAAAAGGTTTGAAATATTGCAAAATTTAGCAAAATCTGCCATGGTGACATAAAATGAGCATGTGCTGTTGGAAAAATGGAGCTGATAGATTTGCTCGATGTTGCCACAAACCTTGAATTTGTTTAAAAAAAATGCACTATCTGTGAAGTGCAATAAAGTGAAGCACAATAAAACAAGTATGGTTGCATTTGGTTAATGATTCTAGAGGCAGGAAGCTCAAGATCAATGGGCTGCATCTGGTAGGGCCTTTTTGCCATGTCATTGCATGATGGAAGTCATCACATGGTAAGAGGTAAGTCATCACATCACAAGACAGGAAATTGGGCCAAATTTCTCCTTTTTATTAGGAGCCCTCTCCTGGGATAACTAACCCATTCTCAAGATAATGGCATTAATCCATTTTGAGGGCAGAGCCCTTGTGACATTTTCACCTCTTTAAGGTTCTACCTTTTAATATTATCACAATGGCAATAAAATTTCCATATGAGTATTGGAGGGGACATTCAAACCATAGCAGGGTTGAATGGATTTTTAAATTCATACTTGGTAAAGAGCCTGAAATTGTAGCATTTTGTATTTGTTTGAGCCAAGCCTTTGAGAGAGAAAAATGATTCAGTTTTTCATTCAAAGAGGGCTTGGTTCCAAAGTTTAAACCAAATCATAAGATGAGAGTTTAGCTTTATAAAAAGTAACCATAGAGAAGGGAACAATACAGGCTATGACTCATGGGCAATTTCCCATCTTCCTTCTAGGCAGGAAAACCAAAGAAACTTTTACTGAGCTGGGAGAGAGGAATCGGACAAAGAGTAAGAGGGAGAGCAAGAGCTAAGGTGCAGCCTGGTCCCGGGCCCCTATAGTCAAACCCATGGTAGGGGAACTGGTTGATGGAGCTTGGTTCAGTCATCAGAGCAGAAGGAGTCTATGCCTCACTTTCCACGTGGAGCTGTAGGAGGGGACCTACACAGTGCACAGTGTCCTGTTGCACTATGGGTAGCCTCAATAGAGTAGAACTGCTGCCATAGCATGTTTGGTAAATGAAGAGAGCTTGAGTCAGTGCTGCATTGGTCTTCCATAACCTAGAAGAGATCTGTGAGTTCCTGCATCAGCCTCAAGTTGGGAGAAAAAACAGGGTGCACAGACCAGGTGTGCTACTTAGAGACAGATGAAGAATAGCTGGTAGAAGAAGAAATAAAGAAATGTGGAATGCTATATTGAAGCCTTCTTTCTTGGATCCTGAATAGTTCAAAGAACTAAACCTCTTTTCCAAGAGATACAGATATAAAACATCAAGCAAAGTCATAAAGCGACTCGGGCCATAAGTGTGGAGGCTCAAGAGACATTTGGAAAGACTGGGCTTTGGAGAAAGAGACAAGATTTTAGAGTGAGGCTTGAAAGAGAAATCTGTTGTGAGTGATGCAGAAGCTGAGGCTGACTTGGGAGATAGGGGCAGAGAGGACACGAGGGGAGGACCACACCAGCCTGGGAGAGCCTCAGCTCAGGATATGCCTGTGGCCAGCCGAGGAGGATTCTGTCTCTAGCTGGGAGGAGAGGAGATTTCTATTCAGGAATCAGCCTACACTTTCTGTTTCTCTTAAGGAAAGATAGCTGCTTACCTCTGTTGATATAAATCGAAGCCCACCATGCACACCTTGTACATCCCTGTGAGAGAGTGGTGCATACACAGGCTGGGATGAAAATGATGCCCCTAGGGCTGTAAGATGTACTCTTCCTGCACAACTCTGTCTCAGGGCCCTGCCTAATGCATGCACTGAACTCATCATTCATCAATGGAGGCTCAGTGTGTATCACGGCTGAAGCATCCTGAGGGTAGGGTCAGCAGGAGAATGAAGGAAAGCCACCAATGAAGGGATGGGAGATTTTTACTGAAGGTCAAGTCCCCCCTAGGTAGCCCTAAAGGGCTTGAAAATAGAGCTATTCTACATGGAGGCCTTCTTGGAAGTGGGGATATCTAGATCAGAGTAAACATCTTAGTGGGCATCACAGGTCTCCACAAAGAAAAAGAAATGAATTTGGAATTTTGGATAACTTGGAAAGTTGAAACCAAGTTACCAAATTTTTTTCCAAAAATGGTATTTTTTGCCCAATGACTGTTCACTCATTAGAATGGCATTCTTTGCTTGAGGGAAAGATTGATTCAGCCAGCAACAAAGAAGGCAATTGAAAGGCTGAAAAACTGTGTGTGTGCGCTTGTGTGTGAGATCTCTGTGTGCCTGTGTATGTGTGGTCTGTTTGTTTAAACTCAGAGCAGGCATACTAGCTTGAAACCCTGCACGTGCAATAGGTTTGAAGTCAGATGCAAAGAAATGTAAGTTTATTTGTTGATAAAAATAGCCCCTCATTTCTTTTGAAAAAACATCATTTCTTTTGGAAAAATAACCAATTTAGAATTCAAATTTAATTCAAAGTCAAACTCGATGCTTAGACTTTTAAAAAAATCTCCTTTTCTCTTTGCCCCAGGGCTGTGCTGTGAGTGCAGGTGGCAGGTGGCATGTACCCAGCACTGCACTGGAGAGGAGGGTGTGGGCCCCTGTGACCTCCACTCCTTGCTGGCCTCAGCTACGGTCTGTGTCTCCTGTGTGCACCACTGGCTACTGCTTCTGCCAGCCTGTGCTGTGGAGGCTGGCGGTGCTTGTGCTCAACTCCTGCTCAAGGTGTCTGCCCTTCTCAACTGGAATCCAGTCCTCAGGGCCATGGCCCTCTCAGAGACCTTGACTCCTGCCCAGAGGCATGTGGCCTCTGAAGCTCACCCAGAACACAGACAACCCCAGAATCCCCATGGAAAACCACTCTCCTAGACTGCTGTTCTACTTAATTCCCATGTCAGTGTGGAGCATTCTTTAAGGCAGTATGCTTCAAAATTACCAGATGGAAATGGTGCATCCCTCCCCTGAACTGTCCCCAGCCCTAACCTCTGGAGGAGTCACCAACGTCAGGTTCTTGCTCCCTACCCAGCCCCATTCACAGAGCTGGAGAGCCCTGTCCTCCTCAGCCTCTCTCTAACATCTTCCTCCCAAACCAGGAAGGGTTTTATTGTCTTTTTGTGTGACGGGAAGTGGCCATGACCTCATATCCTCTACCCTACGATTTACATTAAAAGTTCTCAACTTAGCCCTCTATACTTTGGATCGAGATATTTAAAAGCAATGTTTTGTAAGTTAAAAACAGAAAAAACCCTGTTCCATCTCAGATGGTTGGCCTTTGTCATCAGTATGCAGGTCATCAGCCTGTTCTCCAGGCCATCCCTACCCTGCCCCTTCCCAGCGTTCTTGTCTGGGGACCCTGATGCTTGCAGACCCCACAGCAACTGGCTCTGGCTGGGATGGCCACTGTGAGATGCTAGCAGGACATAAAAACAGTGGTGGCAAAGGAGAAGGCTTGGTATTTCCCTCTACTTCCTCTGCAGGAACTGACCGTGTAGACGCAGCTTCCTTGTAGTAATGCCATCTCCTCCCTTGTCTTTCCAGTCTTGCTGGTGTTGTGAATCTCTGGGTGATTTTGCCATCAATTCTTTGGTTTCTTACTTCCTCCATTTAGTTTGTACGCAGTTATCTAAGTAATTTTGTAATTTCTCTCTGTCACAAGCTCTTAAAGTGGTTTCTGTTTTCCTGGTTAGACTCTGACTGATATACCTAGCTCTAGCTCTCAAGACTCCTCCTTTTTTTTTGAGACAGTGTCTCACTGTGTCGGATCTCGGCTCACCGTAACCTCTGCCTCCTGGGTTCAAGTGATTCTCCTGCCTCACTTTCCTGAGCAGATGGGACTGCAGGTGTGCGCCACCACACCTGGCTAATTTTTGTATTTTCAGTAGAGGCAGGGTTTCCCCAGGTTGGCCAGGCTGTCTGAAAACTCCGGACCTTAGGTGATCCACCCACCTTGGCCTCTCAAAGTGCTGGGATTACAGGTATGAGCCACCACACAGGGCCATCAAGACTCTTGCTTCTGAAATGGGCTTTAAGAGTTCAACAGTGACCCTTTGCATTCCTGCTATAAAAATCCTAACTATTGTTAAGACATTTTTGCTGCCCAGAATGTACTCCCTGCATGATTATAGTGCCCAGCTCTCAGATGTTGTAATACTCATGTGATCTTTCTTTGATCCTACACCATGTGTCTTAACTCTTATTTTTGCAGATTATATCCCATTCAATAGCATCCAAAAATCTGGTGCTAACTTTTTGGAGAACCCAGGTTAACGAAGTAGTGGTGTGTATGCTCAGTTGTAACAAAGCAGATTTTACACACTAACCAACGTGGATGCAGTAAAGAGTTTTAGAATATCAGTGTGTAATGACTGGTAATGACTAGTTCAGCAAATACCCTAGAGTTCAAAGATCCAAAAGAGTCAACACAGAGGTCACACAAATCAAATGTTGGGCAAGACAGGTGGTATATATGGGAAGGTAGGTCCTATGTGTTACAAAGGGAGCATAGGGACTGTGAAATCCAGAGAGGACGTGTGTGATCTCATAGGGAGGTTCTCCACCCAGTGTCAGGTGATTCTGCCATCTGATAATCGGGACCCAGTATGATGTAATTTTTGAATTTTTAAAGAGAAGCCAGAAATCTAAATTGTATGTGAAAATCTCGTAACTTGTAAAATATCAATTACTTTAAGTAATAGAATTACTTTAGTTAATATTAATTAACTAAAAATATTTTAAAACATTGTGCAAATTTAACAAAATCTGTCTTGAGCTACATAGGATCCCAAGTCACCAGCTTGTAATCTCTATCCCAATTTGACATTTTACGTTGCAGCGATATACATGATGTGCGCAAATAATGCTGCCTTAACATAAAAAAACTTGCAGACATGTTTTAGACTTGCCTTCATAATATGGCGTATTTTTTGGAAGATTCTGATTGGTATGAAACCTATATCCTCTTTAATGGTGGGCCACATTTGTAAAAATATTCAAAAATAACAATAACATGGATACCTTTTATAATCCGAAAAAATTTGGCCCACCATTAAAGGAGGATATGAAATCAAAATTTGGTAGGCCAAAATTTTTTTAAATATTTATTTTACTTTAGATGCATAGTATGTCTGGCATTTCTCCCCATGTTATCCCTCCCCTTTCCACCGCTGTCTCTCCCCTCCCCCTCCCCCCAACTATCCCCAGTGTGTGACGCTCCTCTCCCTGAGTCCACGTGTTCTCATTGTTCAGCACCCACCTGTAAGTGAGAACATGCGGTGTTTGGTTTTCTGTTCTTGTGTCAGTTGGTGGGCCAAATTTTTTATCCAGAAAAGTATTCCAGTAACTTCCCATTGCTCTTGGCTCCCAAGCTAAATATATCTAGCACAATGATAGAAATTCAAAGACATACTCAAAAAAATCTCTGACTTCAAGAAATTCACATTCAACTCCTTCCAGGAGGTAGAAGCCTGTGACTGTGGCAGCAGGGCATTCCAGCCGCCTGAGGGAAGGAATGTGGAGGAGCCTGGTTCACATATTTAAAGCGATATAGCCCCGTACTACTTCTCAGATGTTATCTCTGCCAAGAAAGCTGCACTGTCTGTTTTTCTGCCTCTGTGTGTTTGTGCATCACACTCCACTTCAGCCTGCAGAAACATCATTTGAACTTCAAAACTCAAATACGCTGTATCCAAAACTCTGCTAATCTTTTGGAATTATGCTTTAAATTTCCATACAATATTTTGTTTGTATTTTGACATTATTTTGCACTTCGAAATGCAGTTTCTTGAGTTCTTGTCTTAGTCTTCCTAGACCACAAAGACACTTAAGGTATCATCTACACAGGGTCTTTCATCGTGGTGGGGCCTAGCAGGGTGGCGCACACAAAGTGGGCACTCTTAAGATTTGTCTTGCTTAGAAGATGCATTCTCCATCTAGTGGTAAAACTGGAAAACTGCATGTAACTTTTGCCTTCTCTAACACAACTATGATGTAAAACTGGAAAAATACCAAATAATTTAAAAACAAAATAGTGCCTCATTGATACTACAGATTGTTCAAGCCTTAATCTATTTCGATAAAACTGTGAAAAGGTATGTTACTTTTCAAGCTGACTTAAATATTTTTTATAGCATTTTTTATTAAAACACTTTATCCAAGCTGGGTGTGGTGGCGTCTGTCTGTAGTCCCAGCTGCTCAAGAGACTGAAGCGGGATGATCACTTGAGCCCAGGAGTTCAAGGCTGCAATGTGCTGTCATCATGTCTGTGAATAGCCCCTGTGCTCCAGCCTGGGCAACAAAGTGAGATCCTCTCTCTAAAACAAACAAAACTTTGTCGAAGAAATTTCTCTAGATCAGGGGTCACCAAACTCTGGGCCGTGGACTGGTTCTGTTTCGTGTCCTGTTAGGAACTGGGTGGCACAGCAGGAGGTGAGCTGCGAGTGAGCATTACCGCCTGAGCTCCATCTCCTGTCAGATCAGCAGCAGCATTAGATTCTCACAGAAGCACAAACAGTATTGTGAACTGCTCATGCAAGGGATTTAGGTTGCGCACTCCTTATGAGAACCTAATTAATGGCTGATGATCTGAGGTGGAACAGTTTCATTCTGAAACCTCATTAGCCCCAACAATCTGTGGAAAAATTATCTTCTAAAAAACCAGTCTCTGGTGCCAAAAAAGGTTGGGGACTACAGCTCTAGATGATAAAAGATGATAAACACAATCACAAGATTCCTTTAAATAAGTTTACTTTTTATATCAAGCTTAGACAAGGATTAGTCACTGTTGATTTCTTTCTTTTTCTTTTTTTTTAGATAGATTTTTCTTCTTGTTGCCCAGGTTGGAGTGCAGTGACTTGATCTCGGCTCACTGCAACTTCCACCTCCCAGGCTCAAGTGATTCTTCTGCTTTAGCCTCCCAAGTAGCTGGGATTACAGGCGTGCACCAACATGCCTGGTTAATTTTGTATTTTTAGAAGAGATATGGTTTCACTGTGTTGGTCAGGCTGGTCTCGAACTCCTGGTCTCGAACTCCTGATCTCAAGTGATCCCCTCTCCCTGGCTTCCCAAAGTGGTGGGATCACAGGTGTGAGCTTACTGCTCCTGGCCTATCACCACTTCTTTCTGACTTGTGACTAAAGGTAGATATTCTCAGACACTTCTAGTTCAGCAAACTTGTATTTGTGGAATTCATGAACTAAAGGATTTTCTACAATATCTGGTTCTTAGTAGAATTCAAGCTATTAATCACTCAAGGTTAATTCCAGAAAAGTTACGGCTAACTCTAAAAATTGTACATTTTTACAGTAGTGTTTACAGTACTATTGGCAGTAGCTTGGGCCCTGCCCAGGAATCTCGGGGTCTTCCCTGACTAAGCTTCATGCATTTGCAGCTTTTGTATTCCAGTTTCTCCTTACTCTCCATTATCCAGGTTTAACAGGATTTAAGGGGAAAACAGTTCTTACCAGGAATGGTGTCTACCCCGGTTAGCTGGAGACCTAGCTTTAGCATTGGTAGTTTTATTTAAACTGGCTTCCTAAAAGAAGAAAAATGAAAATTAAGGTACTTTTGATATTCAGGCTAAAATAAATTGATGATATAATGTTCTCAGAGGTTGAATTTTTAAATGTCATATGTTATGTAGACCAACAATCCCCAAGCTTTTTGGCGTCAGGGACTAGTTTTGTGGAAGACAGATTTTCCATGGACAGGGATGGGGTGGGGGTGGGGTGGGGGGGTGGAGGCTGGGGGAGGGGTGGTTGTGGTGGATGATTCTGGATGAAACTCTTCTACCTCAGATCATCAGGCATTAGATTTTCTTAAGCAGCATGCAACCTAGATCCCTTGCATGTGCAGTTCACAGCAGGGTTCCCGCTCCTATGGAAATCTGATGCCTCCACTGATCTGACAGGAGGCAGGGCTCAGGCAGGTGATGCTCGCTTGCCTGCTGTTCACCTCCTGCTGTGTGTCCAGGTCCTTAACAGGCCACGGACTAGTATGGGTCTGGAACCCAGGGGTGGGGGATCCTTGGTGTAGAGTCATTCTAATTTTGTTCTGTTCGGCTCTTATATTCTTAAGCAAAAAGTGTCTGGCATTAACTACAATTATTGTGGTACAATTTGCCCATCAGCAATAGATTGAAAAACATGGCCACCATATTTTTCAGTTCTTTTCATCAATAGGTAGAGAAACTACCAGTTTTCTACTAGTTCTCCACCTCTTGAATCTAGGTTGACCATTTGACTTGCTTTGACCAATAGAATGTGGCAGAAGTGACAATGTACAAGTTCTAGAGACTCAGCTTCAAGGTGCTTAAGGGCCCTAAAATCACTATGTAAGGAAAATGGTCTAGTCTACTGAAGAGGAGACAACATGAGGGAGAGAACCAAGATGTCACAGGTGACAACTGGTGTGAACCACCAGTCCTATGAGTGAAGCTATTTGGATCTTCCAGCCCAGCTGAATGCAGCCAACTGAGTGAGCCCAGGCAAACCCAGAGGAGGAACTGTCCAGCTAACCCACTGAGCATGTGAAGTAAGATAGATGTTAGTCAAAGCCAAGCCATGGGGCCAGCTCAAATTCAAGGGAAAGGGAGATAGCTGATATGTGGAACTCAAAAGAATTTGCAGTTATTTCCATCCATCATAGTATCTATGTTTTATTTATCTGTTGCTTTGTAACTAGCTATCCCAAAGATTAGTAATGTAAAACATACACCACAAATGTGTCCACAATTCTGCAGTTTGTGTTTGCTGGACTTATGACAGTTTACTGCCTGCAGCTGGGAATTCAAGATCGTTTTATGAACATGTCTGGTGTCTCACTGTGATAGCTGGGACATCTGGAGCTTGGCATCTTTCTCTCTCTACATGCTCTATCCATCTGGGTAGCTGAACCTGTTTCCATGGTGGCTTGGGGCTCCAGGAGGGCAAAATTGCAAGCTGCCTGGTCTTTTAAGGCCTGTACCCAGAATCTGCAGTGTCACTTCTGCTGCATTCTGTTTGTCAAAACAAGTCACAAAGCCAACCCAGATTCAAGAGGAGAGGAAATCAACTTCATGTCACAATGAGGGGAATAGAAAAGATTTTATGCTCATCTGTAATCTACCATAGTTTATTCTTTGGCCATAGATTATTTATGTTTATTCTACATGGAAAATATATTCATATCCTCCCAAGAAGCCCCAGTTGGATCTCTCATTCAATATGAAAGCAGTTTACTGTTCAGAATCTCACTATCTGCTCAGGTCTAGATGTGGATTAGACTGCTTGGGTGCAGCTTTTTCTCGGTCTGGAAGATTGTGAATTAATAATTCAAGTTATCTGTCACCATCACCACCCTCCCCCAACCCCACAAACCATGATGTGAAAGCAATGAGATAACTGTAAGAGACACTCCCATTCCCGAGGGAAGGAGATGGAAGGTACATGGCAGGCACAGGTTCTTCGCAGTTCTGAAATCCAGCCAGGCACATGTTGCCAGTTCCTGTGACTCCATAGGCAGGACTGTTTCTCAGTGAAGTCTTGTTTCTGCTCCTTGCTAATGGTCACTTAATTCACTGTATTTTGGCTGTTGGCTCCATCCTGAGACCTTTTCCCTTTTCTATGACAAATGCTTCATCTTTGCAGCTGAGTAATTCTCAGCTGGTGTCTCGCTCATGGAAAGTGGGGAATCCAGAGGTCTCTCTTCGTTTTGAATTGCCTTTGTTCCTTTAAGTCTGTGTACAACTCCTTTTAAGAAGTGGGTTTTCTATATATTACAGCCTACTCCATTAGGCAAGTCACACCTACATCCACACATCTCTTGGAGCGGGATCTCTCTGCTTTGAACTGTGCGGTCTTATAACAGGTCTTACAGCCCCACCCTCAATTTAATCTTGTAGACCAAGGTCACATTTTGTCAGGAGGTTCCTGACACCATTTCTTACATTGAGAACCCCTGGGGAGAGAGTTTTATTTTCCAGCTCAGCAATCTGTAGGCTGGAAATCCTTACTTTACATTATCCTTGGAAATTGAATTGCTCTTCTTCTTGGTTCATCTCTCCTTCCTGTGTTTTATCATATGCAGCTAAAATAAGCAAATGAGCCCCTTTGGCATTCGACTTGGAAATCTCCTTTAGCCAGATCAAGTTTTCTATCTTCCATGTTACTGTAATCATCAGCTTCACTAACTGTCCCCCTACTCTGAAACACAGATGACCATCTTTGCGGCCTCCAATAACAATGTCCGTGCTGCCTTGCCATGCTGTGATCCTTCCCCATGGCTCAGTCTCAAAATCACCTGTAGTAGGCTTCAGTTACAGCAGCACCCCACTTCCAAAGACTAATTTCTGTTTTAGTTTATGTTTTTAGTAAAAAAAATCACCCCAAAATTTAATGGCTAAAAATAACTTTTTTTTTTTTTTTTCTGAGACAGCCTTACGTAGTTACCCAGGCTGGAGTGCAGTAGCGTGATCTTGGCTCACTGCCACCTCTGGCTCCCAGATTCAAACATTTCTTGTGCCTCAGCCTCCTAAGTAGCTGGGACTAGAGGCGTCTGCCACTGCGCCTGGCTAATTTTTGTGTTTTTTTGTAGGGACAGGGTTTGGATAGGCTCGTCTTGAACTCCTGAGCTCCAAGGAATCTGCCTGCCTCGACCTCCCAAAGTGTTGGGATTAGAGATGTGAGCCACTGTGTCTGGCCCATGTTTTTAACATATCATGAATGAATGAATAAATAAATGAATGAAGTAACCAAATCTTACTGTAAAGGAATTTATAAGTAAACATGTCTACATTAACAGAAGCTATCTCAAAGTTTTAAGCAACTCTTGACTACTAATAACCAGGAATAATTAACAAAATTTGGAGGGGGAACTGGTCTTATTGTTGGATATAGCTTGCTGAAATGTTTAAAAGAAATGATATATTTAGGATTTGCTTTAAAATAATTTGGAGAAGTGGGAAAAATGGGTTGAGGTATAGATGAAATTGACTATGAGTTGACAATTATTTAAATTGGGTTAAAGCTACATGAAGGCTCATTATACTCTTCTGTTCATTTTTATACATTTGAAATTTCCATAATAAAAAGTTTTAAAATTTCATGTAGAATATTAAGGGGCTGAAGAGCATTAGAAGATTTGTGTATATTTTTTGCAATGATTAATTTATTAATATTCCCACTTTTCCTACTTTAAAAAAGAGATTTCTATCTTCATATGATGGAAAGGAGGTATTTTAAAAGATCATCTGGAAACTTCTTTTGTATTATCTTCATTGACTAGACAACTTGAGCATACGTCGATGTTGCCTTTAACATGTAATAGATCTCATTTTAAGATATTCCTGTAACTCTGAATGCATACCAAATTTCTGTAAAGCAAATCATTTCCCAGTTGATTTTCATTCCATTTTGAAGACATGCTCTCATACCTCCTGTTGACTTCCCTGTGTGCTAATTATAGCTCAGGGCAGGAGATGGAAACTGCAGAAGCTCATATAAGCCCTAGCATTTTGTCTTAATCTGAGGCTCAAGGCAGGTATCTGATGCAATGAGTTTTTATGTTCTCTGCCTGGATCAAAAAGAAGCCAGGAAGTGCAGGAGTCTGCTCCAGCAGATGCCACCCTCAAGCTGACACCCGCTTTGCTGGCTCTGATAAGTAGTCTGAGGAGTTGCTCATCTGCTGGTAGAATTCAATGAATACAAGGGTTTTAATTATTATACATCTTCCATAGACATGTTAATATTGGGGAATATAAAAGAAATAAAGCTTGGTGCCTGGTATCAATGAACCTAAAGACATAAAGGGTCCGGGAACAAATACAGCTTTAAAGCGTAATCTGATATTTTCTACCCAAGGCAACACTGGAACTAGAAGAAAACCGTTATAAGGATGAGTGTATATCCCAAGCATTTGTTTAAAGAATCAGGACTATGGGCCAAAATCATCCAGTGACAAAGTCCTGCTCCTGAGTGAGCAGTGGAATAGATGATGGAGTTGTTTGTGCAGAAGACAGGTGGCTACTAGCCTTTAGGCAGGGCAGAATGCTGCTCTTCCACCCCTAAATGCACCTAGAGTTATAATCAGGGAAATCCATTCAAGAAGAACCATATTTTCTGGCATTTCTGCCCCTGGAATAGAGAAAAGGAGCCAACTGTAAATTTGTTTTAATAGAATTCTCTTTTGGGGGGCATTTGTCCTCATCCACAGTTCATATACACCCCACGTAAAATGCTGCCTGATTACAAAAGGTGGTTGGAAAAAGGTCAAGAAACAAACATGCAGGATACTTGGTTTCTAGTCCCAAAGGCAAAGAGCTGGAAGTTGCAACTTCATCCTACAACTAGTAAATAGCTGAACCGATTGAAAAATTAGCTACTATTCTTGTATCCACAGATGAGATGAGGACACAGGACAGACTGCTGCCCCCTAAGACTGGAGAGATAAACAGGAGCAGACAGGGAGTCAAGGCTTCCCAGGTGAAGACTCCTGAGTGGAAAACACCGTTGGGACCAGTGCCAAGGTAGGAACACCTGAACTGTAACTGATGAATTGGTGGAGATTCAGTCTGAACATAACCTGAGAGTTAAAAATAACTCTAGGGGAACCCAGTCATAAGGGAACCCTCATGATTTTATGAGTTTTACCTCCAGGAGCTCAACCAGGTTCTTATAGTAAATATCAGATAAAAATCTCTTTGTGCTTCTGGCAAGGGATGGGAGAGAAGGAAGCATTTTGAAATATTCCAGAGCATTCTCTTCTTCTTAACATATTCTCCTGTCTGGAGAAACTATTTAACTAGAACCTAACCTGCTGGGGTTTTATCAGAACAGAACTCAACTGAGAAAAAGAACATACCTAACTCCAGCCCACTCCAGCCATCATCTTTCACTAAGGGCAGAGGTAGGGGTAGCAGAGAACCGAGAAGCACCTGTGAAGTTCACAGTCCAGAGGTCTAGGCTCACCAAAAGGCTGAGACCTAAACACAGCAGTAAACAATGCTTTCCTTTCCCCCACACCATATCACCACATTATTAAGGCCTGTTTACAGCTGTTCATTTTGCTATATACATCATGTCCAGTTATCAAGAAAGTAATTACACCAGCCAGGGTAACATGATGAAACCTTGTCTCTACAAAAATCACATAAAATTAGTCAGGCATGGTGGGGTGCATCAGTACCCAACTACTTGGGAGGATTTCTTGAGCCTGGGTGATTGAGGCTGCAGTGAGCCCTCTAGCCCAGGTGACAGAGCAAGACACTGTCTTAAAAAAAGAAAAAGAGCATTTTTTCATATGTTTGTTGGCCTTATGTATGTCTTCTGGGAAAATGTGGCACATATACACCATGGAATATTATGCAGCCATCAAAAATGATGAGTTTGTGTCCTTTGTAGGGACATGGATGAACCTGGAAACCATCATTTTCAGCAAACTGACAGAAGAGCAGAAAATCAAACACCACATGTTCTCACTCATAGGCAGGTGTTGAACAATGAGAACACATGGACACAGGGAGGGGAGCA
>NW_016107469.1:2094483-2103456 GCF_001604975.1 Cebus imitator
GTGAAGGAATCTTAGAGGACAGACACCAAGCAGAATAAATGCCAAAAAAAAAAAAAAAATCCAAATCCCCAAACACACAGAAATGACAAGTAGGCATATTATTTTCAAACTGCAAAAAATCAAAGAAACAAATCCTGGAAGAAGCCAGAGGGAAAATAAAGTACCTTACATATAAAGCAAGAAAAACAAGAATTACATTTGACTTCTCAGAACCATGCAAGCAAAAAAGGGAGTAGAATGAAATATTGAAAATGTTTAAGGGGAAAAACCCCCAATCTAGAATTCTGAACACTGCATAACTATTCAAAAGTGAAAGAGATATAAAGACTTTGTCAGACAAGCAAATATTGAAGGAATTTGTTACCAGTAGACCTGCCTTGAAAGAAGTGTTAAAAGGGGTTCTTTAAAGAGACAAAAAATAATATAGGTCAGACACTTGGATCTACATAAAGAGCACTGAAGAGGAATTTGTGAAGATAAAATAAAAACCTTTATTTTTTTAAATTCTTAATTGATCTAACAGATAAACAGGGTCTACATAAAGAAAGGAAGAGTACTGAAGAGGAATTTGTAAAGATAAAAACCTATGGCTTTCTTATTCTTTACTGACCTGAAAGATAAGTTCAAAATAACAACAATGTATTCAATTGTATATACTTATAAATATCTCTATATGTATGTGTATCTATATGTCTTGAGGAAAAAACAAATATAGGCTAGGCATGTTGGCTCACACTTGTAATCCCAGCACTTTAGAAGGCTGAGGCCTGTAGATTGTTTAAGCCCAGGATGGTAAGATAAACCTGGGCAACATAGTGAGACTTCGTCTCTAGCAGTGCGTGCCCATGGTCCCAGCTACTTGGGAGGCTGAGGTAGAATGATCAGTTGAGCCTGGGTGGTTGAGATTGCAGTAAGCTATGATTATGCCACTGTACTGCAGCCTGGGTGACAGAATGAGATCTTGTTTAAAAAACCCAAATATATATATAAACACGTGCATATATATGTATATACATACATACACTTATATATAAGTGAAATAATGGTACAAGAAATGTGAAGGAGAAATTAGGAATATTTTGTTATTATCAGATACTCATAATACCTGTGAAGTCATATAGTGTTATTTAAATGCAGGCTTGAATTAGTTGTAAATGTATATCACAAACTTGAGGGTAACCACTAAAAAAGTTTAAAAAGAAGTATTGTTGGCTGGGCGAGGTGGCTCACACCTGTAATCCCAGCACTTTGGGAGGCCAAGGCGGGTGGATTACCTGAGCTCAGGAGTTTGAGACCAGCCTGGCCGACATGTTGAAACTCCATCTCTATTTTAAAAAAAGTATAGCTAATATGCTGAGAAAGAATAGAGAAAGGAATCATATAAAATGCTCAAAGCCACAAGAGACAGAAAAAGAGTGAAGGCAAAATTAGGAACAAAGAACAAGGAGAAAAAATAGAGAATGAAAGAAATGTCGTAGGTATTAATCTAACTATGTCAATGATCACTTTGAATGGCAGTGGTCTAAATGCACCAATTAAAAGACAGAGATTGTTAGAGGGGATCAAAAAATGAGACCCAACTATATGTTGCCTGCAAGAAAACCACGTTAAATATAAAGACACTTACAGAGTAATAGTAAATAGATGAAGAAACATATAGCATGCCAACACAAATCAAAAGAAAGCAAGGGTTACTATATTAATTTCAGAGAAGATTTCAAAGCAAGGAAAATTATCACAATAATGAAAAGCATTGCTTAATAATAAAGGAGTCAATTGTCCAAGGAGCCATAATAATCCTTAATATGTATGTGACTAACAACAGAGAATTGAACTATGTGAGGCAAAAACTAATAGAACTGCAAGGAGAAATAGACAAACACATTATTATAGTTGGATTCTTCAACACTTCTCTATCAGAAGTTAACAGATCCAGCAGGCACCTAATCTGTAAGGACAGAGTTGAACACTATCAATCAACTGAATATAATGAAAATCTGTGGAGCACTTCATCCAACAACAGCAGAGTAAATATAGAGACACTTATATTTAGTTTATATTTACAGAGTAAATATAAAGATTCTTCTCAAGCTTACACAGAATGTTTACCAAGATAGAACACATTCGGAGCCATAAAACACACCTTAATAAATTTAGAAGAATAGAAATAATACAATGTTTGCTTTTAGATCACAATATAATTGAACTAGAAATGGGAAAAAAAAAAAAGGCTCGATGAAGTGGCTCACATCTATAAACCCAGCACTTTGGGAGGGTGAAGCAGGCAGCTTGCTTGAAGCCAGGAGTTTGAGACCAGCCTGGGAAATACAGTGAGACCTCCGCAAAAAATTTTAAAAATTAGCCAGGTTCCTACAGTCCCAGCTACTAGGGAGGCTGAGGCAAGAGGATCACTTGATCATTCAGAAGTTTGAGGCTGCAGTGAGGTGTGATCATACCACTGCACTCCAGCCAGGGTGATAGAGCAAGACCATCTAAAAAAAAAAAATAGCTGGAAAACCCAGTATACGTAAGAGGAGAATAAATAGCATATTTCTTTTTTTCCTGTTCTCATCAAAATCTTTTATTTATTTATTTTCCTTTTTTAAAATTATACTTTAAGTTCTGGGGTACATGTGCAGAATGTGCAGGTTTGTTACATATAGTTATACGTAAGCCATGATGGTTTGCTTCATCCATCACCCTGTCATCTGCATTAGATATTTCTCCTAATGCTATCCCTAACCATATCCCCCAACCCCCTAACAGGCCCCATTATGTGATGTTCCCCTTTCTATGTCCATGTGTTCTCATTGTTCAACTCCTGCTTATGAGTGAGAACTTGCTGTTTGGTTTCCTGTTCTGTGTTAGTTTGCTGAGAATGATGGTTTCTAGCTTCATCCATGTCCCTGCAAAGGACATGAACTCATCCTTTTTTATGGCTGCATAGTATTCCGTGGTGTATATGTGCCACATTTTGATAGGCATTTGTGTTGGTTCCAAGTCTTTGCTATTGTAAACAGTGCTGCAATAAACATACATGTGCATGTATCTTTAAAATAAAATGATTTATAATCCTTTGGGTATATACCCAGTAATGGGATTGCTGGGTGAAATAGTATTTCTAGTTCTATATCCTTGAGGAATTGCCACACTGCCTTCCACAATGGTTGAACTAATTTACACTCCCACCAACAGTATAAATGCATTCCTATTTCTCCACATCTTCTCAGGCATCTGTTGTCTCCTGACTTTTTAATGATCACCATTCTAACTGGTGTGAGATGGTATCTCAATGTGGTTTTGATTTGCATTTCTCTAATGACCAGTGATGATGAGCTTTTTTCATGTTTGTTGGCTGCATAAATGTCTCTTTTTGAGAAGTGTCTGTTCATATCCTTAGCTTGCTTTTTGATGTTTTTTTTTTTCTTGTGTATTTGTTTAAATTCTTTGTAGATATTGCATATTAGCCCTTTGTCAGATGGGTAGATTGCAAAAATTTTCTCCCATTCTGTAGGTTACCTGTTCACTCTGATGATAGTTTCTTTTGCTGTACAGAAGCCCTTTAGTTTAATTAGATCCCATTTGTCTATTTTGGCTTTTGTTGCCATTGCTTTTGGTGTTTTAGTCATGAAGTCCCTGCCCATACCTATGTCATAAATGATATTGCCTAGGTTTTCTTCTAGGGTTTTATAGTTTTAGGTCTTAGGTTTAAACCTTTAATCCACCTTGAGTTAATTTTTGTATAAGGTGTAAGGAAGGGCTCCAGTTTTGGCTTTCGGCATATGACTAGCCAGTTTTCCCAACACCATTTATTAAATAGGGAATCCTTTCCTCATAGCTTGTTTTTGTCAGGTTTGTCAAAGAACAGATGGTTGTAGATGTGTGGTGTTATTTCTTAGGCCTCGGTTTTGTTCCATTGGTCTATATATCTGTTTTGGTACCAGTACCATGCTATTTTGATTACTGTAGCCTTGTAGTATAGGTAGAGGTCAGTAGCGTGATGCCTCCAGCTTTGTTCTTTTTACTTGGGATTGTCTTGGCTATGCGGGGTCTTTTTTGGTTCCATATGAAATTTAAGGTAGTTCTTTCTAGTTCTGTGAAGAAAGTCAATGGTAGCTTGATGGGGATAGCACTGAATCTGTAAATTACTTTGGGAAGTATGACCATTTTCACGATACTGATTCTTCCTATCCATGAGCATGGTATATTTTTCCATTTGTTTGTGTCTTATTTCCTTGAGCAGTGGTTTGTAGTTCTCCTTGAAGAGGTCCTTCACATCCCTTCTAAGTTGTATTCCTAGGTATTTTATTCTCTTTGTAGCAATTGTGAATGGAACTTCACTCATGATTTGGCTCCTTGTTTGTCTGTTATTGGTGTATAGGAATGCTTGTGATTTTTGCACATTGATTTTGTATCCAGAGACTTTGCTGAAGTTGCTTATCAGCTTGAGGAGATTTGGGGCTGAGATGATGGGGTCTTCTAAATATACAATCATGTCATCTGCAAATAGAGATAATTTGACTTTCTGTTTTCCTAATTGAATATGCTTTATTTCTTTTTCTTGCCTGATTGACCAGGCCAGAACTTCCAATACTATGCTTAATCAGAGTAGTGAGAGAGGGCATCCTTGTCTTGTGCTGGTTTTGGCCCATTCAGTATGATATTGGCTGTGGGTTTGTCATAAATAGCTTTTATTATTTTGAGATACATTCCATCAATACCTAGTTTATTGAGAGTTTTTAGCATAAAGCGCTATTGAATTTTGTCAAAGGCCTTCTCTGCATCTATTGAGAAAATCATGTGATTTTTGTCTTTGGTTCTGTTTATGTGATGGATTACATTTATTGATTTGCATATGTTGAACCAGCCTTGCATCCCAGAGATGAAGCCGCCTTGATTGTGATGGATAAGCATTTTGATGTACTGTTGGGTTTGGTTTGCCAGTATTATATTGAGGATTTTTGCATCGATGTTCATCAGAGATATTGGTCTGAAATTTTCTTTTGTGTGTGTGTGTGTGTCTCTGCCAGGTTTTGGTATCTGGAAGATGTTAGCCTCATAAATGTGTTGACAAGGATTTCCTCTTTTTCCATTGTTTGGAATAGTTTCAGAGGAATGGTGCCAGCTCCTCTTTGTACCTCTGGTAGAATTTGGCTGTGTAACTGTCTGGTCCTGGACTTTCTTTGGTTGGTAGGCTATTAATTGCTGCCTCAATTTCAGAACTTGTTATTGGTCTATTCAGAGATTCAACTTCTTCCTGGTTTAGTCTTGGGAGGGTGTAAGTGTCCAGGAATGTATCCATTTCTTCTAGATTTTCTGGTTTATTTGCATAAAGGTGTTTGTAGTAATCTCTGATGGTAGTTTGTATTTCTGTGGGATCAGTGATGATGTCCCCTTTACTATTTTTTATTGCATATATTTTATTCGTCTCTCTTTTCTTCTTTAGATTCTTCTTTCTTTAGTCTTCTTTATTAGTCATCTATTTGATTCTTCTCTCTCTTTTTCTTTATTAGTAGCAGTCTTATCTATTTTGTTCATCTTTCCAAAAACCAGCTCCTGGATTCATTGATTTTTTGAAGGGTTTTTTGTGTCTCTATGTTCTTCTGTTATGCTCTGATCTTAGTTATTTCTTGTCTTCTGCTAGCTTTTGAATTTGTTTGTTCTTGTTTCTCTAGTTCTTTTAATTGTGATGTTAGGGTGCTGAGTTTAGTTCTTTCCTGCTTTCTCTTGTGGGCATTTAGTGCTATAAATTTCCCTCTACACACTGCTTTAAATGTGTCCCAGAGATTCTGGTACATTGTGTCTTTTATTTCTGCCTTCATTTCATTTTTTATCCAGTAGTCATTCAGGAGCAGGTTTTTAAGCTTCCATGTAGTCCTGTGGTTTTAAGTGAGTTTCTTAATCTTGAGTTTTAATTTGATTGCACTGTGGTCTAAGAGACTGTTATGATTTCCGTTCTTTCACATTTGCTGAGGAGTAAAAACACCAGATTTGTAAATAACGCGAGTCAAGAAAATCTAAAGAAATTAAATAATACTTTGAACTAAATGAAAATAAAAACACAACGTATCAAAATTTGTGGGATGCCACAAAAGCAATGCTTAGAGGAAATTTATAGTGCTGAATGTGTACCTTAGGAAAGAAGAAAGATCTAAATTCAATGATCTAAGTTTCCATTTTAAGAGACTAGAAAAAGGCAAATTAAATCCAAATAGAGTATAAAAATAATAAAAGTTACAAGAAGAAATCAGTGAGTATTTTTTTAAAAATAGATATGAGGTCTCACTTTATTGCCCAGGCTGGCCATTAAAGGATCACATGGCCATTAATAGGATAATAAACATATACTATGAACAACTCTATGTTCATAGGTTTGAATAAGCTACGTGAAATGAACCAATTTCTTTAATGACACAATCTACCAAAATTCGCACAAGAATAATCCATCTGAATAGGTCTATATTTCTTAAAGATATTGACTGAATAACTGATATCAAAGCAACAGGCCCCGATGGGTACATTGGTAAATTCTACCACACAGCTAAGTAAAAAATTTTATCAGTTATCTACAATGTCTTTCAGAAGATAGAAGCAGAAGGAATACTTAGTAATTTATTCTATGAGGCCAACATTACCCTAATACCAAAACTAGACAAAAACATTGCAAGAAAACTACAGACCAAGTTCCCTCATTCAAAAATATTTAACAAAGTATTGGCAAATTCAATCCAACAGTGCATAAAAGAAGTATACATGATGACCAAGTGAGATTTGTCCCAGGTATGCCAGGTTGGTTCAACATTTGAAAGTCAGTTAATGTTATCTATCACATCAACAGGCTAAAGAAGAAAAGTCTCATGATTGATTAAATAAATATAGAAAAAAACATTTGATGAATTATAATACCTATTTGTGATAAAAACAAAACAAAACAAAAACTTCTCAGTAAACTAGGTATAGAGGGGACTTGCCCAGCTTGGTAGAGAATATCTACCAGAATCTGACAGCTAGCATCATATTTTATGGTGAGAAACTCAAACCTTTCCCACTAAGATTAGGAACAAGGCAAACAAAGCAAGGAGGTTCCATCTCACTCCTCATTTTTAACACTGTGTTGAAAGTCCTAGCTAATACAGTAAGACTTAAAAAAAAGAAAAAGAAAAAGAATACAAATTGAGAAGGAAAAATTAAAACTCTTTCATCATGAATGGCATGATCATCTGTAGGGTAAATCTGAAAGAATCAACAAACAGACGTCTGTAATTAATAAGCAACTCTAGCAAGGTTGCAAGATGTGAGATAAATAAGGTCAATTGCTTTCCCATATATCTGCAATGAACAAGTAGAATTCAAAATAAATTTTAATTCAAAATTAAAAACACAGTGTTAGCACCCTTCAAAGTAAAATACTTAGGTATAGATGAAACAAAATATGGACAAGCCTCTATATGAGGAAAACTACAAAACTGATGAAAGAAGCCAAATAATTAAATAAATTGAGATATATTCCATGTTCATTGATAGGAAGACTCAATATTGTCAAAATGTCAGTTTTTCCCAACTGATCTATAGATTGAGTGGAATCACAATCACAATCTCAGCAAGTTATTATGTTGATACTGACAAACTGATAATAAAATTTATATGCAGAGGCAAAAGTCCCAGAATAGCCAAGACAATATTGAAGGAGAAGAACAAACATGGAGGCCCGACACTACAAGACTTAAAGACTTGTTATACAGCTATAGTGATGATGACAATGTGGGTTGGTGAAACAATGGACAAATACATCAATGGAACAGAAGAGACATCCCAGAAATAGACACACAGAAATATGGTCAACTAGTCTTTGACAAAGGAACAAAGGCAATATGATCGAGAAAAGATAGTCTATTTAACAAATGGTGGTGGAACAACTAAATATCCACATGCAAAAATATGTAGCTAGACATAGACCTTACACTCTTCAAAAAATTAAAATAGATGACACATCCACATGTAAAATGCTAAACTAAAAAACCCCTAGAAGGTAACGTAAGAGAAAAAAATCTAGATACCTTGGGTTTGGTGGTGACTTTTTAGTTGTAATACCAAAAACACAGTCCATGAAAGAAAGAACTGGTAAGTCTGACCTTATTAAAATTAAAAAAAAAAATTCTGTTATCTGAAAAACTGTCAAGAGCATGAAAAGGTAAGCCACAAAATGGAAGAAAATATTTACAAAAGAAAATCTGGGCTGGGTGCGGTGGCTCACGCCTGTAATCCCAGCACTTTGGGAGTCTGAGGCGGGTGGATCACAGCGTCAGGAGATCAAGACCATCCTGGCTAACATGGTGAAACCCTGTCTCTACTAAAAATACAAAAATTAGCCCTAGTGGTGGCGTGCACCTGTAGTCCCAACTACCTGGGAGGCTGAGGCAGGAGAATTGTTTGAACCCAGAAGGCGGAGGTTGTAGTGAGCTGAGATAGCACCACTGCACTCCAGCCTGATGACAGAGTAAGACTCTGTCTCAAAAAAATAAAAAATAAAAAAACTGATAAAGGGTTGTTACCCAAAATATACAAGGAAAAAAAAACTCTTAAAACTCCACAAGAAAAACACGAACAACCTGATTAAAAAATGTGCCAGGCCAGGTACAGTGGCTCATACACGTAATCCCAGCACTTTGGGAGGCTGAGATGGGGAGGTCTCTTGTGCCCAAGAGTTCAAGACTAGGCTAGGCAACATAAGGAAACGCTATCTCTCCAAAAAATTAGCTGGGCACAATGGCACACACCTGTAGTGCCAGCTATTTGGGGGACTGAGGTGGGAGGGTGGCTTGAGCCCAGAAGATTGAGGCTGCAGTGAGCCAAGGTTATGCCACTGCACTCCAGCCTAGGCAACAGAATGAGACTCTGTTCTCAAAATAAATAAATAAACTAGATAAAGAGTTATGAGGATGAAATGCACTAATAACTGCAAAGCATACAGAG
>NW_016107469.1:2103731-2122098 GCF_001604975.1 Cebus imitator
GCTGAAAAGTTATTTCCACACAAAAGCAGCACATGAATGTTCATACTAGCTTTATACATAATTGTCAAAACATGGAAGCAACCAAGATGTCCTTTAGCAGATGAAAGGAAAAATAAATTGTGGTACATCGAGACAATGGAGTATGATTCAGCACTAAAATAAATGAGTTGTCAAACCATGAAAAGACATGAAGGAACCTTAAATGCATATTATTAAGTGAAAGAAGGCAATATAAAAAGTTACATGCTGTTTGATCCGACTGTATGATATCCCGGAAAAGACAAAACAATGAAGGCAATAAAAAGATTAGTTGTTGGCAGCCAGGGGCTGGTGGAGGAGGGGGAAGAATGAATGGGCAGAACACAGAGGATTTTTAAGGGAGCGAAAATACTCTGTGTGTTACTATAATGATGGGTACCTGTCTTTATACATTTGTCTAAACCTATTGAATGTGCAACAGCAAGAGTGAACCCTAGAAAACTATGAATGCTCATGATGTGTCCATGTAAGTTCAACAATTAAAGGTACCATGTTAGTGGGAAATGTTGGTAATGGGGAAGGCTATGCATGTGTGGTTTCATGGGGTATATGGGAAATCTCTAATCTTCCTGTAGATTTGACTATGAACCTAAAATTGCTCTTAAAACATAAAATCATTTTTTTTTCCTTTTTTTGCGATAGTCTTGCTCTGTCACCCAGGCTAGAGTGCAGTGGTGCAGTATCTCGGCTCACTGTAACCTCTGCCTCCTGGGTTTAAGCAATTCTCCTGCCTCAGCCACCCGAGTGGCTGGGATTACAGGTGCATGCCACCACGCCCAGCTAGTTCTTTTGTATTTTTAATATAGATGGGGTTTCACAATGTTGGCCAGACTGGTCTTGAGCTCATGACCTCATGTGATGTATCCGTCTCAGCCTTCCAAAGTACTGGGGATTACAGGCATGAGCTACTGTGCCTAGCCAAAAAATAAAATGTTTTGAAAATTTTCATTGTAAGTGAAAAAAAAAATTCTACAGGGGAAAAAAAAACCAAACAGAAATGGAAATAGGTGGAAGAGAGAAACCTAGGGTAAGAGAAGCCCATCAGTGTAGCATGCTCTCTGCTTCAAGTGGCAGTGAACTGTAAGTGGAGATCACTTCATCTAGTCTAACCTCCCCACATTCTCAGGTAGGCCCTGAACAAGCACTGCGCCAGGGACCAAGCAGCCTGAATATTGGCCTTGACTCATTAATTTCCTCAACTTTCCAAATCCCACTTCCCCATTTGAAGACAGAAGGGGGTGGTCTAACTTCCTTAAGATATAATCAGGCTCTCAAGGTCCAATAATCAATATAGGCTGAGGTGAAAATTTATAGAATGTTACAGAGGGGCTTAGGAGAAATTTTGTATTTAGGGCAGATAGAGAAACTAGGCCTCTTGTGGGTGGGTAAGGGCTCATCCAGAAGTGGGAGAAACTAGTTCCTTACTTTGCATTTAAGTTCAAAGCCTCAAACTGACTTTGGCTTTTTGCAATAGGTTAAAGGAAGGTATCTCCATAGTGCTCCATGGCTGTTAGTCTTCTGCCCTCTTCCTAAGGTGAAGGCCTCCTTCCATATGGAGGACCACCTCATGCAGATAAAACATAGATGCCCTTCTGCTTTACAAATGCAAACGCAGGCCTACTTCAAGATTTTCCTTAAAAGGTTTATTTTAAAAATGTAAAAATACATTTGCATAACATAATTTTACAAACACTATAGTAGACTCTAGTCAGCAAGTTAAAAATAAAAGTATTATTTGTTTATTGAAATTAAGTTTGATTTGAGGCTGTTTCCATTTACAGACTCACACACCAAAATAGTAGCTTAATCAAAGATTAGTTTAATGCAAATATTTGGCATCCTACCAGAAAGACCATAAGGCTATTGTCAAATCAGTTAAATTTCTGTTACAAGTAGTAAGGGTGACCATCTGCTACGGTTGGCAAAGAAATTAACATATTTCAAGATGCAAACACATTGCAGTCTCCCCTTACAGATCTCTAAGCAGTGGTCTTTGGCTATAGACGATTTGGGTCTGATATCTAGTCTTTAAACTGATATCCATTGTCTTTAAATAGGCCAGAGATATCAGATAATGAACATTTTATTTATTTGCTATTACGAAGAACAACAATTTCTTAGGTTAATGTTTTGTGCTTTCTTGAGAAAATCTATCTGAGAATCGGCATCAATTCAATTCAGCAAACGTGGATTTTGCCTTTGCTGTAAACAAGTCTTAGGGGTTTGTGCTTTGATGCAAGCAATGAAAGGCGCCTTTAAGGAACTTCCGGTTTAATGGGGCACATGGATACATGTGTATTTTCCCATACAAGGCAAAATGCTATCATGGAAGCCTGAATCAGGTGCCACCAGAGTCTTCTTGTGCTAGGTAGGGATTGGCAAAGGCTTCCCCTCCAATGGCACTTGGGGATTTTGAAGGAAAAGTATTTTTTTAAAAACGGAACAGCTTGGGTGAGACTTAGAGGCATAGCATTGTTGCTTTATTCTGGAAACAGCAAGTGTTTCTGTTTGGCTAGGTAGAAGACATTTTCTTTTCTTTTTTTTTTTTTGAGATGGAGTTTCACTCTTGTTGCCCATGCTGGAGTGCAATGGCGCGATCCTGCAACCTCCGCCTCCTGGGTTCAAGCAATTTTCCTACCTCAGCCTCCTGAGTAGCTGAGATTACAAGCACCCACCAGCACGCCTGGCTAATTTTCAGGAGTGAGCCACCACACATGGTGGTTTTTGCCATTACTTTCAATGGCAAAACTACAAATACTTTTGTGCCAACCTAATAGGTGCTGATGCCCATCATCTAGTTCAACTCATTAGGGGCTGAAAAATGATGATATTCCATTTGTGTCATTCCTTCCTCATTTGTTAGCTAGATTTTTTTTTTTTTTTTTTGAGACGGAGTCTTGCTCTTGTTACCCATGCTGGAGTTCAGTGGTACAATCTCAGTTCACTGCAACCTCTGCCTCCTGGATTCAAGTGATTCTCCTGCCTCAGCCTCCCGAGTAGCTGGGATTATACTTGCGTACTATCATGCCCAGCTATTTTTTTTTTTTTAATTAGAGATGGGATTTCACCATCTCTAATGGCCAGGCTGGTCTCGAACTGCTGGCCTCAAGTGATCCACCCGCCTCACCCTCCCAAAGTGCTGGGACGCTAGAATATTTCTCACTAGAGCACTCCTGGTTATGTATTATTTCATTATCCACTGGTTCAGCTCACATAGGAAAGGCAGGATAAATATTTATTTCTTTCTCTTTGTCAATTAAAATAAGTTGATTACCTGTCATCCTCAAAAGGTGACCAGTTAATTTTTTGGGGTCATTAAAACTCATGGACTTAAACATATTGTAAGTGTTTTGATCTGCTAACGTTATCATTCTTACTGAGCTGACATTGTTCCATCTGTGGCCAGTGGCAGCTTCTGTTGGCTCTTGAGAGTCTTTTCAACATGACCTCTGTAGTCTTTAGAAGCTTCCTTGCTGTGGTACACCAAGATGTTCCATGAGTTCATGCTGATACTTCCATTTCAAAGTCAGGACTGCAGGGTTTTTACTTAAAACTTACTTCTTACACAGGCATATCCTTGCTTCTGAGAATCCAGGGTCTCAGGGACCTAATTACTATAAAACTGGAATATCGCACAATTAGTTTGCATTGTCTTGCACTACATATACCACAGTCTCAGTGAAATCACCTACTTTACCAACACACATCTTATTGAAAAAGTTAAAAAGTTATTTGCATAGGCTCTTTCTACTTTCTTTAGTTGTATCTACTGTATTTTCAGATGATGTGTCCAATATGTAGTATATACTCTCTCCTCTTTAACCCTCATGCTGCCTTAGTTTTCCAGTAGGTATTTAACACTCAATGCCAGTCCTTAGGCTGACTTCTCTTTAGTCATTTGGATGTCCAAAATTTGTTGTCTAGCAAATTCCTTAGGAAATGTGCAAGAAAACAATGTAGAACGCCTGTGTCTCACAGTGTTTCCCACAGAGGATGGCGTCAAATTTAGATTTTCGCAAATCTGTTAAGTAAGCTATCTTGGTGTCATTTTAATTTGTATTTCTCTTACTATGAGTCAGATTAAGCATTTTTTTTTTCCACGTCTAAGTATTACTGGAAAGGACTCCTTAGCCAGACCCCAAGAGAGGGTTCTTGGATCTTGTGCAAGAAAGAATTAGGGGTGAGTCTACAGGAGAAAGTGAAAGCAAGAACAGAAACTTTTCAAAAGAAAACATATATGAGGCCAGAAAACATATGAAAAAATGCTCATCATCACTGGTCATTAGAGAAATACAAATCAAAACTACATTGAGATACCATCTCACACCAGGTAGAATGGCGATCATTAAAAAGTCTGGAGACAACAGATGCTGGAGAGGATGTGGAGAAATAGGAACACTTTTACACTGTTGGTTGGAGTGTAAATTAGTTCAGCCATTGTGGAAGACAGTGTGGCGATTCCTCAAAGACCTAGAAATAGAAATTCCATTTGACCCAGCAATCCCATTACTGGGTGTATATCCTAAGAATTATAAATCATTCTATTATAAGGACACACACACATGAATATTCATTGCAGCACTGTTTACAATAGCAGATTTGGAACCAACCCAAATGACCATCGATGATAGAATGGACAGGGAAAATGTGGCACATATACACCATGGAATACTATGCAGCCATAAACAACGATGAGTTTGTGTCCTTTGTAGGGACATGGATGAACCTGGAAACCATCATTCTCAGCAAACTGACACAACGGAAAATCAAACACCTCATGTTCTCACTCATAGGCGGGTGTTGAACAGTGAGAACACGTGGACACAGGGAGGGGAGCATCACACACTGGTGTCTGTAGCGGGGAACTAGGGAAGGGACAGCAGGGGTGGGGAGCTGGGGAGGGATAACTTGAGGAGAAATGCCAGATACAGGTGATGGGGAGGAAGGGAGCAAATCACCCTGCCATGTGTGTACCTATGCAACAATCTTGCATGTTTTTCACATGCACCTAAAACCTAAAACGCAATAAAATATATATATATATATAAAATAAAGAATAGCACTTAATAGACAGAATAGGGTACTGCCAAAAGCAAGAGGAGAAACGTGTTTGCCTTAGGTACATTGCTTGTTTGTGTATAAGATAACAAAGCAAAAAGTCAGGGGAAATGCGCTCTACTACGATGGCTTGTCACAAACGATTGCTAATCTTTGTATAACTGTTGTCTTCTGCAAGAATCTATGTTATTATGTTTAAAGCAAAACTTAAACTAAAAGTGCTTTTGTTTTTAAGATACTGGGACATCAAGACATTTCCTGGGTCTGTTAAGTCCTGGGTCAGTTCAGTAGACATTATTAACCTGTTCCTTTAACATTATTAACCTGTTTCTTTAACCATAAATATCCTGTGGCTATGAATGTCTAACCTGTTGGGAATGTGGCCCTGCAGGTCTCAGCTTCATTTTCCAAGCTCATGTTCAAGATGGAGTTGCTCTGGTTTGAACACCTCTGACACAATGACCATTTCTTTTTCTGTGAGCTGTCTGTTAATATCCTTTCTCCATTTTTCTATTAGATTTTGGCCTCTGCCTCCCATGATTTTATGGCTTCTTTCCATGTTAGGGATATTACCCCTATATGGATATAAAGGGGTATGTATGTGATATAAGTTGCAATATCTCTTCCTAGTTTGTCATTTGTTGTCTGACATTACTTCTAGGGCATTTTTGCCTTGTGACTCCATATTTAATACCTTATTGGCCTAGCCCTTCAGATATTTCTTTCTTTTCATATATTTTTTTTCGGCTATACTTACCTGTGTTCTCATTTTAAATGTATATCTAATTTTTCAAGCTCTAGAAAAGAAAAGAGTTGGCATTTTTGTTGGAATCATGTTAAATGTATTAAGTAACTTATGGGGCACTGATGTCTTTATGATGTTGACTCTTCTCATCTAAGTGCTTTTTAAAAATTATACTTTAAGTCGTGGGGTACATGCGCAGAACATGCAGATTTGTTACATGGGTACGCATGTGCCATGGTGGTGTGCTGCACCCATCAACCTGTCATCTCCATTATATATTTCTCCGAAGGCTAACTCTCCTCTAGGCCTCCACCCCAGCAACAGACCCTGGTGTTTGATGTTTTCCTCCCTGTGTCCATGTGTTCTCATTGTTCAACTCCCACTTATGGGTGAGAACATGTGGTGTTTGGTTTCCTGTTCTTGTGTCAGTTGGCTGAGAATGATGATTTCCAGCTTCATCCATGTCCCTGCAAAGGACATGAATTTATCCTTTTTTATGGCGGCAGAGTAATCCATGGTGTGTATGTGCTACATTTTCCTTATCCAGTCTATCATCGATGGGTATTTGGGTTGGTTCCAAGTCTTTGCTATCATGAACAGTGCTGCAATAAATATACATGTGCATGTGTCTTTATAGTAGAATGATTTATAATCTTTTGGGTATATAGCCAGTAATGGGATTGCTGGATCAAATGGTATTTCTGGTTCTAGATCCTTGAGGAATCACCACACTGTCTTCCACAATGGTTGAACTAATTTACACTCCCACCAACAGTGTAAAAGCATTCCTGTTTCTCCACATCCTCTCCAGCATCTGTTGTCTCCAGACTTTTTAATGATCACCATTCTAACTGGCATGAGGTGGTATCTCATTGTGATTTTGATTTGCATTTCTCTAATGACCAGTGATGGTTAGCTTTTTTTTTTTTTTTTTTTCCCTGAGACAGTCTCACTGTGTCATCAGGCGCCAGCTGGAGTGCAGTGGCGCAATCTCAGTTCACTGCAACCTCCACCTCCTGGGTTCAAGCAATTCTCCTGCCTCAGCCTCCCGAGTAGCTGGGAGTACAGGTGCACACCACTACGCCCAGCTAATTTTTGTATTTTTAGTAGAGACAGGGTTTCACCATGTTGGCCAGGATGGTCTCAATCTCTTGACCTTGTGATCTGCCCATCTCGGCCTCCCAAAGTACTGGGATTACAGGCGTGAGCCACCGTGCCTGGCTGAGCTTTTCAAAAATATGTTTGTTGGCTGCACAAATGTCTTCTTTTGAGAAGTTTCTGTTCATATCCTTTGCCCAATTTTTGATGGGGAAGTTTGTTTTTTTCATGTAAATTTATTTAAGTTCTTTGTAGGTTCTTGATATTAGCCCTTTGTCAGATGGGTAGATTGCAAAAATTTTCTCCCATTCTGTAGGTTGTCTGTTCACTCTGATGTTAGTTTCTTTTGCTGTGCAGAAGCTCTTTAGTTTAATTAGATTCCATTTGTCAGTTTTGGCTTTTTTGCCATTGCTTTTGGTGTTTTAGTCATGAAGTCTTTGCTCATGCCTGTGTGCGGAATGGTATTGCCTAGGTTTTCTTCTAGGGTTTTTATGGTTTTAGGTCTTATGTTTAAGTCTTTAATTAATCTTGAGTTAAATATTGTAAAAGGTGTAAGGAAGGAATCCAGTTTCAGTTTTCTGCATATGGCTAGGCAGTTTTCCTAACATCATTTATTAAATAGGGAATCCTTTCTCCATTGCTTGTTTTTGCCTGGTTTGTCGATAATCAGATGGTTGTAGATGTGTGGCATTATTTCTGAGGCCTCTGTTCTGTTCCGTTGGTTTTTATATCTGTTTTGGTACCAGTACCATGCTATTTTGATTACTGTAGCCTTGTAGTATAGTTTGAAGTGAGTAGCGCGATGCCTCCAGCTTTGTTCTTTTGGCTTAGGATTTTCTTGGCTATGCAGGCTCTTTTTTTGGTTTCATATGAAACTTAAAGTCATTTTTTCTAATTCCGTGATGAAAGTCATTGGTAGCTTGATGGGGATAGCATTGAATCTATAAATTACTTTGGGCAGTATGACCATTTTCATGATATTGACTCTTCCTATCCATAAGCATGGAATGTTTTTCCATTTTTTCGTATCCTCTCTTATTTCCTTGAGCAGTGGTTTGTAGTTCTCCTTAAAGAGGTCCTTCACATCCCTTGTTAGTTGTATTCCTAGGTATTTTATTCTGGTTGTAGCAATTGTGAATGGGAGTTCACTTATGATTTGGCTCTCTGTCTATTATTGGTGTATAGGAATGCTTGTGATTTTTGAACATCGATTTTGTATCCTGAGACTTTGCTGAAGTTGCTTATCAGCTTAAGGAGATTCTGGGCGGGATGATGGGGTTTTCTAAATATACAGTTATGTCATCTGCAGACAATTTGAGTTCCTCTCTTCCTATTTGAATACCCTTGATTTCTTTTACTTTCCTGATTGCCCTGGCCAGAACTTCCAATACTATATTGAATAGGAGTGTTGAGAGAGGGCATCTTTGTCTTGTGCTGGTTTTCAAAGGGAGTGCTTCCAGATTTTGCCCATTCAGTATGATATTGGCAGTGAGTTTGTCATAAGTAGCTCTTACTGTTTGGAGATACGTTCCATCAATATCTAGTTTATTGACAGTTTTTAGCATGAAGAGCTGTTGAATTTTGTCAAAGCCTTTTTCTGCATCTATCAAGATAATCACTTAGTTTTTGTCTTTGGTTCTGTTTATGTGATAGATTACATTTATTGATTTATGTATGTTGAACCAGCCTTGCATCCCAGAATGAAGCTGACTTGATCACAGTGAATAAACTTTTTGATGTGCTGCTAGATTCAGTTTGCCAGTATTTTGTTGAGGATTTTTGCATCAATATTCATCAGGGCCATTGGCCTAAAATTTTCTTTTTCTGTGTGTGTCTCTGCCAGTTTTTCATATCAGGATAATGCTGGCCTCATAAAATGAGTTACAGAGGCGTCCGGCATTTTCTATCGTTTGGAATAGTTTTAGAAGGAATGGCACCAGCTCCTCTTTGTACCTCTGGTAGAATTTGGCTGTGAATCCATCTGGTTCTGGACTTTTCTTTGGTTGGTAGGCTATTAATTACTGCCTCAGTTGCAGAACTTGTTGTTGGTCTATTTAGGGATTCGACTTCCTCCTGGTTTAGTCTTGGGAGGGTGTATGTGTCCAGGAATTTACCATTTCTTCTAGATTATCTAGTTTATTTGCCTAGAGGTGTTTATAGTATTCTCGGATGGTCATTTGTATTTTTGTGGGATCAGTGGTAATATCTCCTTTATCATTTTTTATTGTATCTATTTGATTTTTCTCTTTTCTTTATTAGTCTGGCTAGTGGCCTATTTTGTTGATCTTTTCAAAAAACCAGCTCCTGGATTCACTGATGTTTTTTGAAGGGTTTTTGTGTCTCTATCTCTTTCAGTTCTACTCTGATCTTAATTATTTCTTGTCTTCTGCCAGCTTTTAAAGTTGTTTGCTCTTACTCTTCTAGGTATTTTAATTGTAATGTTAGGTTGTCAATTTTAAGTCTTTCCTGCTTTCTCTTGTGGGCATTTAGTGCTATAAATTTCCCTCTAAACACCGCTTTAGCTGTGTCTCAGAGATTCTGGTATGTTGTGTCTGTTCTCATTGGTTTCAAAGAACTTATTTATTTCTGCCTTCATTTTGTTATTTACCTAGTAGTCATTCAGGAGCAGTTTGTTCTGTTTCCATGTAGTTGTGCAGCTTGAGTGAGTGTTTTAATCCTGAGTTCTAATTTGATTGCACTGTGGTCTGAGAGACTGTTATGATTTCCATCCTTTTGCACCCGTTGAATGTCTTACTTCCAATTATGTGGTTGATTTTAGAATAAGTGTGATGTGGTGCTGAGAAGAACGTATATTCTGTGGATTTGGGGTGGAGAGTTCTGTAAATGTCTATTAGGTCCACTTGGTCCAGAGCTGAGTTCAAGTCCTGAATATCCTTGTTAATTTTATGTCTCATTGATCTGTCTAATATTGACAGTGGGGTGTTAAAGTCTCCCACTCTAATTGTGTGGGAGCGTAAGTCTCTTTGTAGGTCTCTAAGAACTTGTCCTATGAATCTGGGTGCTCCTGTATTGGGTGCATACATTTAGGATCGTTAGCTCTTCTTGTTGCATTGATCCCTTTACCATTATGTAATGGCCTTCTTGTCTCTTTTGAACCTTGTTGGTTTAAAGTGTGTTTTATCAGAGACTAGGATTGCAACCCCTGCTTTTTTTTTTTGCTTTCCATTTGCTTATTAAATATTCTTCCATCCCTGAATTTGGACCTGTATGTCCAAATTTTTTGCACATGAGATGGGTCTCCTGAATACAGCACACTGATGGGTATTGACTCTTGATCCAGTTTGCCAGTCTGTGTCTTTTAATAGGGGATTTAGCCCATTTACATTTAAGGTTAATATTGTTATGTGTGAATTTGATCCTGTCATTATGATGCCAGCTGGTTATTTTGTCTGTTAGGTGATGCAGTTTCTTTGTAGTGTTGAGGTTCTTTACAATTTGGTATGTTTTTGCAGTGGCTGGTACTAGTTGTTCCTTTTGATGTTTAGTGCTTCCTTCAGGAGATTTTGTAAGGCAGGCCAGGTGGGGATAAAATGTCTCAGCATTTGCTTGTCTGTAAAGTCTTTTATTTCTCCTTCACCTATGAAGCTTAGTTTGGCTGGGTGTGAAATTCTGGGTTGAAAATTCTTTTCTTTAAGAATGTTGAATATTGGCCCCCACTCTTTTCTGGCTTGTAGGGTTTCCACCAAGATAACTGCTGTTAGTCTGATGGGCTTCCTTTTGTGGGTAACCCAATCCTTCTCTCTGGCTGTCCTTAACATGTTTTCCTTTGTTTCAACCTTGGTGACACAATTATGTGTCTTGGGGTTGCTCTTCTTCAGGAGTATTTTTGTGGTGTTCTCTGTATTTCCTGCATTTGAATGTTAGTCCTGTCTTGCTAGGTTGAGGAAGTTCTCCTGGAGAATATCGTGAAGAATGTTTTCCAACTTGGTTCCATTCTCTCTATCACTTTCAGGTACACCAATCAAATGTAGGTTTGGTATTTTCACATCGTCCCATATTTCTTGGATGCTTTGTTTGTTCCTTTTCATTCTTTTATCTCTAATCTTGTGTTCACACTTCATTTCATGAAGTTGATCTTCAGTCTCTGATTTCCTTTCCCTGCTTGATTGATTTGGCTATTGATACTTGTATATGCTTCACAAAGTTCTCGTGCTGTGTTTTTCAGCTCCATCAGGCCATTTATGTTCTTCTCTAAACTGGTTATTCTAGTTAGCAATTCATCTAACCTTTTTTCAAGGTTCTTAGCTTACTTGCATTTGGTTAGAACATGCTCCTTTAGCTCAGAGTACTTTGTGATTACCCACCTTCTGAAGCCTGCTTCTGTCAATTCATGAAACTCATTCTCCATCCAGTTTTGTTCCCTTGTTGGCAAGGAGTTGTGATCCTTTGGAGGAAAAGAGGTGTTCTGATTTTTGGAATTTTCTGCTTTTATTGTGCTGTTTTTTCTCCATCTTCATGGATTTATCTACCTTTGGTCTTTGATGTTGGTAACCTTTGGATGGGGTTTCTGAGTGGACATACTTTTTGTTGATGTTCATGCTATTCATTTCTGTTAGTTTTCCTTCTAACAGGCCCCTCTGCTGCAGGTCTGCTGGAGTTTGCTGGAGGTCCAGTCCAGACCCTTTTTTCCTGGTATCTCCAGCGAAGGCTGCAGAACAGCAAAGGTTGCTGCCTGTTTCTTCCTCTGGAAGCTTCATCCCAGAGGCGCACCCACCAAATGCCAGCTGGAGCTGTCTTGTATGAGCTGTCTGTTGGCCCCTGCTGGGAGGTGTCCTCCAGTCAGGAGACCTGAGGGTTAGGGACCCACTTGAGGAGGCAGTTTGACCCTTAGTCAAGCTCAAACGTCATGTTGGGAGATTCACTGCACAGAGCTAGCAGGCAAGGACGTTTGAGTCTGCTGAAGCTGTACCTACAGCTGCCCGTTTCCCCAGGTGCTCTTTTCTAGGGAGATGGGAGTTTTATGTATAAGCCCTTGACTGGGGCTGCTGCCTTTTTTTCAAAGATGCCTTGCCTAGAGAGGAGGTATCTAGAGAGGAAGTCTGGCTTCAGTGGCTTTGCTGAGCTGTGGTGGGCTCTGCCTAGTTTGAAGTTCCCTGGAGTTTTATTTATACCCCAAGTGGAAAACCGCCTACTCAAGCCTCAGTTATGTTGGACTGCCCCTCCTCCACCAACCTCAAGAGTCCCAGGTTGACTTTAGACTGCTGTGCTGGCAGACAAAATTTCAAGCCAGTGGATCTCAGCTTGCTGGGCTCAATCAGTGTGGGATCTGCTGACCTAGACCACTCAGCTCCCTGGCTTCAGCCCCATTTCCACGGGAGTGAATGGTTCTGTCTCGGGCGTTCCAGGTGCCACTGGGGTATGAAAAACAAAAACTCCTGCAGCTAGCTCAGTGTCTGCCCAAACAGCCACCCAGTTTTGTGCTTGAAACCCAGGGCCTTGCTGGCATAGGCACCTGAGGGAATATCCTTGTCTGTGGGTTGCAAAGGCCATGAGAAAAGTGTAGTATCTCAGCTGGAATGTATCGTTCCTCATGGCACAGCCTCTTGTGGTTTCCCTTGGCTAGGGGAGGGAGTTCCCCAACCCCTTGCACTTCTCACCATGCTTCACCTTGCCCTCCGTGGGCAGTATGCACTGTCTAACTAGTCCCAGTGAGATGAACCAGGTATCTCAGTTGGAAATGCAGAATTCACCCATCTTTTGCGTTGATCTCACTGGGAGCTGCAGACCAGAGCTGTTCCTATTTGGCCATCTTGCCAGGTCTCTCTCATCTAAATATGTTTTCCTGTTCCATTTGCTCTGGTCTACCTTGGGGCTTTCAGTAAAAGTGGTTTTTTGTTTGTTTGTTTTTTATTTTGAGATGAAGCCTCACTCTGTCGCCCAGACTGGAGTGCAATGGTGCGTTCTCAGCTCATTGCAACCTCCACCTCCAGAGTTCAATCGAATCTCCTGCCTCAGCCTCTGCAGTAGCTGGGATTGCAGGCATCCGCCGCTGTGCCTGGCTAATTTTTGTATTTTTAGTTGAGATGGGGTTTCACCATGTTGTCCAGACTGGTCTCGAACTCCTGACCTCATGTGATCCACCTGCCTAAGCCTCCCAATGTGGTGGATTACAGGTATGGGCCACTGTGCCTGGCCAGTAAAAATGCTATAAAGGTGTTCTTTATATAAGTTGTATATATTATTTAAGTTCATGCTTGGATATTTTATCTTTTTTATTTTTAGCATAAAAAGGGTCTTCTTGTGCATTATATTATCTAACTGGTTATTGCTTATATCTAGGAAGGCTGTTTACTTCTGAATATCAAAGGCTTTTGAGTTAAGGATTGCTATGATGGCATTGTACATTGTACAGAAATTATTACAGAAGTTATAAATAATTTGGTATTTCAAGTGAGAATCCATCAACCAAGGCAGGGTTAAGAGGGAGAGGAAAAAAAAATAGATATGTACCTTACATGTATAGGACTTAGAAACTCATTTGATGTTGAGGAAAAGAGTGAAGGAAAGAGCATGTGAGCTTTTCTTTTTTTTTTTTCTTTTTGAGATGGAGTCTCACCCTGTCACCCAGGCTGGAGTGCAATGGCCCAATTTTGGTTCACTGCAGCCTCAGCCCTCTGGGTTCAAGCAATTCTCCTGCCTTAGTCTCCCGAGTAGCTGGGATTACAGGCATGCACCACGATGCCTGGCTAATTTCTGTATTTTTAGCAGAGACGAGTTTTCACCATGTTGGCCAGGCTGGTCTCGGAATCCCCATCTCAAGTGATCCACCCACCTCGGCCTCTGAAAATACTAGGGTTACAGACATGAGCCAGCGTGCCCAGCCATGTGAGCTTTCAACCGCTGACTGCAATAATAACACTGTTAACAGAAAATAGGAAGAGGAGAAGGTTGGAGAAAAGGAGAAGGTATTTCAGTTTGGGCATTTAGATTTTGAGACTGGAAGTAAATATACAGGTCAAATGTGAAAATTTAGGTTTGGAAGCCATCAGTACAGCTGTAGGAGTTTCTAAAATGACTAGGGAGAGAAAGAATAATAAGAGCCAGTGACAGAATGTTAAAGAATATCTATATTTAAATAATAGGTAGAGGAAGCTGGTCCCTGAAAAAGACTGAGAATGAGGGATCTGAGACTTAGGAGGTGAATGAGAATACCAAGTTCTAGAAACCAAAGGAACAGGGACTTGGCTTATCCATTATAAAAGTACCAGTACTTTTTTTTTTTAAGTACTTAAGAAGACCAGTACTTCTTAAGACAGCAGTCTCAGAACTGTTATGAAGGTGAGCTAAGACTATGAAAGATTCAGTAAAGAGTTACATTGACGAGGAATAGATTTGTGGTAGCAAATTTAAACTGTGTGTTTCCAATACGTGAAGTCGTACAAGAGGTCTCATGATTTGAATAATCTATGTTGATATATTTTAAACATATATGCTCAGATATAAACAGCTTGGTTTAAATTAAAATTTTTACTAACACTTATTTCTTGTTTATTGCCATTAATTCAAAGTTCAGTGCTTTACCTGAATCTGGATTCATGCTTTACTGTCTGACAGATGTGTATGTGGTGGGGGTGGAGGGAGGCTTCAGATAAAATATAACATTTAAGTGCTGAAAAGGAAAGTAATTTTTCCCACTCTCAGATAAATGTCTGTTCTTTCACATAGGTATTAATGATAATTACAGCTAGTGCTCGACTTAGGACCATGATTGGTTCTGACAGACAGGTCGTAACACGATTTGGTCGTCAGTTGAGTAGGCTATATGTACAGTACTGAGAAATGATGTTATAAAAATCTTCAAGTCATATTTTACCATAATTTTCTTTCATTATTATATAATTTTCTTTGTTCATTTTATGCCATTTGTATCATCTCTACACCATTTTGTTTCTTATTTTTACATTCGTCAGGTTTAAGTAAAACACTGCATTACCAGTACAACTGGTTTAATATTTGCAAAACATACAAAATTACAAAACACAGGTGCATACAAAAATACAAAATACAGGTGTAAAAAATACTATAGGAAACATTTTCCCAATTGCAAAACATATCAAAATATATAAACATGTACGAAACATTTTATTGGCCGCTGGTGCTTGGCTGCGGATCGTTGATGTTGTCATCTGAGGCAGCAGTTGGGGTTACTGGAGTTGGTTTTTCATAAACATGGTGAGCTTTGTCTGAATTGTATGTTTCTTTTTTTCTTCATAAATTTCACGATATGGACGAAACACATCGTGTGCCATCCGTTCAATCCTTGCAAATCGTTCGATGTTTGGGTCCATTGCTTCGAAATGTATAAGAAGTTTATTGGGAGAGGTTTGATGAAAAATATCCAAGACACAAAACACAAATTGCTGTACCGAGTCTGGGATAACAGTTGAAATGGTGCACGCGGAGATGGTAGTGCTGCTGGAAGCTCGTCCGCACTGTCCTACGCCCAGCTGGGCAACGTTTGCGCTGCCAGATGCGGAGCAGTCGTGGCTAGCGATTGTGGTCATAAAGTCAAATGGTTGTAAGTTGCATGGGTCGTAAGTCGATCAATACCTATATAACCGCTTTGACTTAGGGTTTACAAAATATTGTCATATTTTACTAAGATTCACAAGATTCTCAGAAATAACTAGAACAGGGATTATTATCTCTTAAAGTGCAGAGAGGGTAAAAGAATGATAGAACCAGGTCCAGATTTAAGATGTTCTTGACTCCTAGCCTATAGGCATATGTTATGAGTTGGGGTGGAGTGTAGAAAATGTTTATTCTAGGTATTTTAAACAGAAAAGGATTTAATGCAGAGGATTAGGTGCTTACAAATACAGTTGGCTCTTCATAGCATTGGTTCCTCATCTGCAGATTGAACCAACCATAGTTTGAAAATATTTGGGGAAAAAAACAATAAATAATACAAAAAGAAAAATAATACCAATAAAAATAATACAGTATAACAACTATTTACATAGTATTTACACTGCATTTTTTTTCTTTGAGATAGAGTCTCTCTCTGTTGCCCAGGCTGCTGTGCAGTGGTGTGATCTTTTCTCACTGCAACCTCTGCCTCCCAGGTTCAAATGATCCTCCTGCCTTAGGCTCCCAAGTAGCTGAGATTACAGGTGTGCCCCACCACACTTGGCTAATTTTTGTATTGTAGTAGAGACAGGATTTCATCATGTTGGCCAAGCTGGTCTCCAACTCTTGACCTCAAGTGATCCACCTGCCTCAGCCTCCTAAAGTGCTGGAATTACAGGTGTGAGCTACCATGCCTGGCTTGCATTAGGTTTTATAAGTAACCTACAGAAGACTAAGTACACAGGAGGATGTGCATAGGCTATATGCAAATGCTATGCCATTTGCCATTTTATGTAAGGGACTGGAGCATCTGCAGATTTTGTTATTCCTGGGGATCCTGGAACCAATCCCTGCCCAGATACTGAGGGACAACTGTAAGTAGAAAAACAGGCTTTAGACTATCTCCTGAAATGACTCCTGGAGCAACATGGTAGAGCTGATCATCAGGGTAATCACCCATGAGCTCGTCTCTGAAATTACTCTAGAGAGCAGGAAACCAGACTAGGAAGTTGGTGATACTGTTGGTACCATCACTGCACCACTTGACTATCTCTTGATGTTCACAAAATTGGTGATTTCGCACTGGAACATGGACCTTCAAACTTAAGAATCACAAGAATAGACTCTAGAACACAGCTGCTAAAAGACTCTCATGAGCTTGCTTGCAAGAAAAAGTCACCAAAAAAGAAGTAGGAAGATGGCTTTTGCTTCATTTTTTCCCCTTCAGATCTTTCAAGAACAAATCTTATAGATGAAACGTAATTATATCCAGCACGTAGCTGTGAGGAAGTCTAGCAAATGTAGTTTTTTGCTTTCCTGCTCCTTCAAACAAGGAGGAAGCTGGAACAGAAATTGAGCAAGCCAATCCACATTTGCCACAGCAAACTTATTGTGTTCATTCAAAATATTGGCAACAGGCCAGAACCGTGTGGCACACCACTAGAAATGCTTGCCAGATGGATATCATTACTCATTATATCATTACTAATGCTTGCCAGATGGATATCATTACTAAACTTAATATTCAAGTAAGTTTCCTAGGGTCATAGTTGTAATTGGCAGAGGTAAGACTTAAACCCAGGTCTGACCAGAATGCTATATTGCCTTTCAATTTGATCAGTAGCTCAGAATCCATCTACTCTTATTTCTGCCTCCCCTAAACCCCGAAGCTATGAAGGGGTATTTTTCTAGGAGCCTCTCCTGATTTACCAATCCCAATGAAAAACAGATGCAGATTGCCATTCCTAGGGCATGCAGGGCGTCCATTGATGGTTTTAGCAATCATTATGTGACTCTAACATTCCCCACTCCTGCTTAAAACCTTCTAGCAACTATGTTGGCTAGAATTTGGATTTGTGTTGAGTGATAGAAGACTCAAAATAAGTGTGAATTAAACCAGAAAGAAATTTATTTCTCTCATGTAAAACACATCGAGAGGTAAGCAGTTGGGACTAGTTGGGCAGCAGATTCCCTCCCAAAGTTATCAGGCCTTGAGCTCCTTGTAACTTGTTGCTTCATCATCCTCAGCATGCGGCTTTACCATGAAGTCCGAGAGAGGTGCCTGAGTTCTAGCCATCACATTTGCATTCCATTTGGGAGGGAGGAAGGACAAAAACACTGCAAAGAAGTAGCACCCATACCTTCTGGTTACATCTCTTTAGTTGAGCAATTGAACTGCAAGGGAAGTTAGCAGATACAGCCTTTTCGTCAGATGGCTGTGTGCCCAGCTAAAAATCAAGGACTTTAACAGTAAGGAAGAAGGGGAGAATGCATGCTAGTGGCAAATATTTGCCTCTGCTATAGTAACCTCATTGCATCCTGCAAAGACATTCACTGTGTCTTTTTCATTATATTGCAAAATTTCAAAATGACAGGTGTCTCCTTTAGCACCTTGTACAGAGACTGACATATTTTAGGCACTTTATCATCTGTTCAAAAAAAAGTCCCATTTTTATTTTCTGATGAAATTTTAAGTGATTTAAACATAAATATGATTAGGGTATACCTCTATGAAATGTGCTTGAAAAGCTGTGTGGAAAACAAAATTTTGTATTTAAATCTTAGTTCTCCTAATTCATCAGGGTATTTTCATGGATAGAAGGGAGGGAAAAGGATTCAAGTAATTTGGAGGAAAGTTACAAACTACAGGTAAATCTAAAAGCACCAAAAATGAAAAAGAATTGTTGAGATAAAAGGATGGGAGGTTAAAAAGAAATAAAGAGGCCGGGCGCGGTGGCTCAAGCCTGTAATCCCAGCACTTTGGGAGGCCGAGGCGGGTGGATCACGAGGTCAAGAGATCGAGACCATCCTGGTCAACATGGTGAAACCCCGTCTCTA
>NW_016107469.1:2122253-2131088 GCF_001604975.1 Cebus imitator
AAAAAAAAAAAAAAAAAAAGAAATAAAGAACTCTGCAAAAATCAAACTCAATTCTAAACTTAAAACCAGAATGAAAATTCAAAGAAGCCACCAGATCATTCAACTGCAGTAGGTACAATGTGAACACATATCTTAAGTATAGCATAATGTTATGAAGTGGGGTTTGAAATTAAGATAATCCTGGCTCTTCTGTTATTATCTCTGAACTAAAATTTGCTCACCTGAAAAACAATATTCTCTAAAAATTGTTACAACGAGGATGTGAGGATATATGGAAACTATTTTAACATTGGGTCAAATGCAAAGAAATACTCTATATATTACAGTAATATCACTCTCATGATACACATTTATATGACTTTCTTCTCCTCTCCAACATTAAGTACTTTTTAAAATCAAATCTTGAAAAATGCAGTCTGTTTCATTCTTTCTTCTTAGCAGATTATAGCAACAGGGCTGGCATATATATATTTTAAAAATTTCGATTATATAATATTGATAGGTGATCCCATCCATAAGTTTATAAATTATTTAAAAATTCATTTATAACAATGCATGTCAAAATAAATCTGTGCTTCAGATTTAACAAAATACAAAGTTTGGTCTTTTGTTATGCTGTAGGAGCTGAGGCAGCTTGAATTTATGATGCTTACCAATATCTGATTCTTCGGCTCATATTGGGTGGGAAGGCAAGATACCAGTTAACACTGGTGAACTTATGCTTAGTTCAGCAGATTTCAAATTTTTACTTCTACATAGCATGTTATACATATTGTTGGCACTTGCCAAAGAACATGTACGTAACTCTTTGTGATTTTAAGCCCCTCAAAGGTGGATACAGGATCTTAATCATCTTATCTAGTTATTGAGATTTTGCAGTGACCACTACTGGTTGCCTCCCTAACAGCAAGTCCCTAATATCTTCCCTAGGTGTTGGAACTCACTTAAGATGAATGACCACATGCTCCAGGAAATGGGCTCCTCTCCTAGCTATAAAGAATTAATTAAGGATCTAAGCTATGTAATTGGCCTTGGGTGAGCCTTTGATGTGGTTTCATCCATTGAGTGTGTGTATGGAGTGCAGAATGGAATATTCTGAGTTTTTTTCTCTCTGATTAAAGGCCATGAGAACTGCTCTTACTATCCTGGTTGGGATGTTATGAGGGTATAATATCTGAGCTGTGGCAGCCATCTTGTGACCATGAGGTAATAGCCAAGCAAAGGTGAAGATGATGAAACTGAAACACAGAAAAACAGGATCTGGTGCCTGTACACAATGAACCATTGAATGAACCCATGAACCTCCTATCTCCAATATTAAGCTAAAAGTACATGTCCTTATGGTTTAAGCCAGTGTTGAGTTTTCAATTATTTGCAACCAAAATCACCTTAGATGACACAGTATTTTCACCTCCAGAATTTCTTACTGGTTGACTATATGGACTGGTTCTTAGATTTACCTGCTCTACATTTTACCCTTTCATATCATTGAGCACTAAGGAGCCTAACATACTTACAGTAATATCTACGTAGTTCATTACTTTCATTTTCTCGAGTGATTGCCTTTCTTATGATTAGTTCCATGTTCTTCAAGTACTTTGGAATTTTGATTTGCAGGCTCAGCTTGCTTGAGAGCCTTCCTGCTCTTTATCTCTCCCTTCCTAATCTCCACTCTTCTTTACTTTTATAATTGCTTCTACCACCTGTTCAAACTGAGGGCTCCAGATCTGTGGTGATAGTGGCACTATCGCAGATCTACAAAGATCTACGTAAACAAAGGAGTAGGCTAGTCCCAGGCACTGGTTATTTTTGCTTCTCAGTTTCAAGAGTAAGGAAACTCTATTCTAGACCCTGGTTTCATTACTTTACAGGAGCTGACATTTCTGGCTACTTTGGCTTGCTTCCAGACCTACAGCCCAGGTTCTGGCTTACAAATTCATTACCCTTATCAGTTTGTTATTTCTGACACCTGGAAATGCCTATACTGCTTTTGAACACAGCTGTGCTTTAAAATTTTCTTTTTCTATTCAAAGCTCCAGAAATAAACTTACCTAGGTACTCCATTGGCTAACATTTAAAAATAAACATTATGTGAAGGAGAAAAAGATGGCTTTTTGGACAACATAAAGTTCTATGCCATGCACCATTCATTGGTAATAATCGTTAAGTGAACAGCAGAGTTTCAATGAATGAAAAAAGATCTGAGTATTCTTCTGGATTAATAGCACAAAGCAGATCAGCAGCACTGTTCTGCCTTCTGCTGATTTTTATTCATTCCCCAAAGTTCATGACATCAAAGGAAGAATAACATTGGGTCTGTTTACAAAATGTGATGCCTATATAAAATATGTCCCATAAAACACCTTGAGATCCAGTCAGTTTAATATAAAATGTTTTTAATTGTTTTTGAAAACATTTAAAAAACAATTTTTAAGCACTTTTAATAAAAAAAGAGAACTGAAATGCTACCGCAATATTCAACTACTGTAGTTTCAGCAGGTACAACAGACAACAAAACACTGGGGAAATCTGACTTTTTGCACTAAATGAAACATGAAACAGGGCTTGTTTTTGTCATTTATCGTGTAGTAAAGCACATTATAGTACAAGACTATTATATGAACCTCAAATGCACTGCACAAAAAAACACTTTCCTTCTTTTCAGTTCAAAAGTCAGTGCTTATTGCAATTATATGCAAAATTATTTACTTCATGAAGTCTTATGATAAACAGTATGTAAAATGTTTTAAACATCAAAACAATAAAAAATAATCTGGAACAGAACATGTTCAACAATAACTAAGCAGAATTAGTAAACATAAAGTAAACAACCTGTGAATAACTATGCTTGCCTGGTTAACAGTGAACCAGTTTCAATACAGCGAAGAAAAAAAAGAGTGGTTACAGGAATCCTAGTACTGTACAAGATAAGTCAATAACACTCATGCACATTTTGTGATCATGTATTAACATGGTGAAGCAAACTAAACTTAATTCTTCCTGCTGTAATATTCTCATGTAAGAGAATAATAGAAATATCTCATTGAGATCAATGCACATTGCTACATAAGACAATTTTATCTGTCACTTTGATGACATTTTGTCTTTTCATAATGAAACACATTTAAAAAGTTTAATCTGTGGACTGTATTGGTTGCATTTATCCTAAGAGATGTGCCTACCACAGGTTCAACAAATTTAGTGCAATATAGGAACCCCAAAAAGTTTGCTGGACGAATTCAACCAAATTTAAAGAGTTTGCTGCAATACTGTACAGGGGGTTAAAAATCCTCCAGTCTTTATATTTTTATCAAAAAAGATTTCCATTATTTTTATATTAGTAGGAAGCTAATAATGTAAACAAGGGATTAGAATGGCCTCAAAATCTCCTTTTCAGAGTATCTCATAGAGAAAGGCTCCCATCATTTGTTAGAAGAAATCACACAATTTCCTTTGGGTATTGCATACTTTGGTGTGCAGTAGTGCTCTGTCTCAATGTACAGTGAAGAAATAATTAGCATCAAGAAAAAAGTACCTAACAAATCATTAAATCAGGATAACAGCAAACACACACAAATGCCAATAACTAAGACATATCAATTTATAAACCTCTGCGCCAACTCTAGCACCATTTATTTATCAAAATATGTTAATACCCTACTTTGCAAATTTATTGAACAACAAAACCTTATTAAATTAAACTCTTCAGCACATTTGCTAAGTATTCATTGATTGTAGTCTTCTGATTGGCTTACTAAGATAAAGGAAAGCTTAGCTAGGTTCAAGGTAGCATAGCAAATGGTTTTTTGTTAGCTTTAAAAACAACGGCAATTTAAAAATCTTTTTGAAAGTGATCTCGATACTCACTTAAATGGAGCTTTCAACCAGTGAGAAGATTTGTGTCAATATGCAACTCATAAATAATTATTCACAAAAAAAAGGGAGCCATAGAGAGAAACATTTTAAAACAAATCCTGAGTTCTTCATTTGCAATTGTGGTTATCACAATAAATAAATAAAGCAAGTAATAAAATGCTCCTCTTCTTCAAGTACTATTGATATCCCCTTTGTTTCATCAGAGATACGAAGATATGTGGCTTCAGACCTTATGTGGTGAAATGTTTTTTGCTGTTTTTTATGTTATCCTCCTTCCTGCTTGTTTTTCAAAGGGATCCTACGATCAAACTATGTTACTATATTCAAGAGGAGTGAAGGCATCAGTCACTCAACTGAAGAGGAAAAAATTGATTACTGAGATATATTTTAATGAAAAATTTCAAAATAAATCTCAGTTAGAATCTCAATAAGTACATGCAGCCATTGTGATGAAACGAAGAGAATGCTTTTGTTTTCCTTCTCATTCCCCTGCCTCAACAAAACATAAAGCATTTTTCTAACATGCTTGTATTTATTATATTACAAATGTTGAATTACATGTACTTGTTTTGTGTGTGCGTGCCTGCGCATCCATGTGGGCTAGCTCCGTATTAAAATCAACACTTACAAATAATATTAATGCAGGGTCACAAATATAAATGGCTACTTGCTTCTCTTAAAAATTTTAGTGCAGCTTTGCTTTCCTTAAAGTAATATTTAATTTTCCGTTATTTTCTCCTATTTAAGCCCTTCATCATGGGTGTATAAATGGTACTGAAGCCCCAGAAAGTCCTACAGAGATTTTCATCCTACAGTAGCTCTATGCTTCAAGCCTAAATATTTATAATAACCTGAATATTATCCCTGTTTCAAGGAAGACCTTCTTGTCTACAGTTCACCTTAGCTATGATTTTATATCTAAAAGATAATGCCAACAACAAAATAGCCTATATCTAAAATTGATGGTTTATTCTGAGTTCTGTGCAGATCAACTGATAAAACCAACTTACACAAAATAAAGATTGACTGCTCTTGTAACAGCTGGATAGTCAATTGTTTACTAGCAAACAATGTGATTAAATGGGGCACGTTATAAAATTTAAAACCTAATACTTGTTCTTCTACAGACTACTGTCTTTAGACACTTGTTAAGAACTGAGGCAAGTCTAACCATTTCCTACTGAAGAAGAAACCACTTCTGCAGCAAACGCTTTTATAATGTCACAATTAATAGTATTTCTGCTGCGGGAGGCACTTCCATTAAGACAAATACAATACATATGTCTTTAGATACAGTGTGCTACATATTATAAAACACAATTTAACCCAACATTTCAACAGTAGGATGGTCCTTGCTTTCTATCCATTCAAAACCTGATGAAGTCATAGAATTCATGGATTCATTGCAAATTTGTTGAAATAATGGATCATTCTTTAATTCTTCCAGTGTAGCTTCATCGTCTTGTCCCTGCTGACGACCTGGATCAAACAGTAGATTTGGGTCTAAAGTGTTCAAATCATTGATGCTGCCTGAGAGCTCAGAAGACAACCTGATATCGCTAGAGAAATCAGATGCAGTATTAGTGAGATCAGATGCTACCTGACCTACCAGCTGCTGGTTGGGTTGCAAGCTGTCTCCACTCAACAGGTCTTTAACAGTGCTATTGAAATCTAACTGTTGCTCTCCAATTTCTGATTGTGCTTGATTTTCTCCAGGAGAAAAATTGATCTGATCGGTGCTATTACTTTTGGTGAGGTAAGATGGTGTCTGGAATTCATAAACAGAAGTGCTGGAATCGATCATATTTTGTGGGTTGGCACTAGGAAAAATAGTAGAAGGTTCTAAAATCTGAGTGAGATTCATCCGGGCCGTATAATTGGAGGGCAGGTTGTTCATTCCCAAACCTCTCACTGCGTCATCATTGTCAGAATCAAGTTTACTCAACAAAACATTGGTTATTTTTTTACTGTTTGCTTGCTTCTGAAGAGCGTTTGGGAAGGCTGTCTGCATCATGACTGTTAATGGAACTGATTGGCTTCTTTGAGCTATGTTGTTGGCACATGTGTCTGTGTGAACATTTGTGAAAACATGAACTTCGGGGGTTACTGGACTTCCAAAGGGGGTCACATTAGATCGTGGGATATTAGATACTGGATACAGGGTGCTTCCACTAAGATTACGTTGGCGATGAACAGCAGGGCTCACACTCCGGCATCTGAAGTTGCTGCTGGCAGATGAATTAGTTCCTTTATTATCAAGAGGGGCAGGGACTGCAAAACCCTCCTGTTTGTTGGTGTTATTTACAGTGGCACCTTGATGCTGCACAGGAGAGACAGGAGTCAAACGGCCAAAATGAGTGTCATGATGTCTGGATTGAGACTGATAAGACTGTCCAGGCACAGCAAAAGCATGAGGTTTCCTGAAACGGTCTTCCACTAGTTCCTGATAGCTTGGGAGAATGCCATGGCCAGAAACTGATGAATTACCAACCCCACTATACCCATTATTCATCCATTCAAGCTTTGTTTTGTCAGGGTGTGTGGCCATGGGTCTTTGCATCGGTTTCACAGGACTACTTGACACAATGCTGGCATCATGATATGCCATACTGGAGCTTATTGGAGTGAATGCAAATGGATTCCTGCATTCAACAGGGCTGGGAGGGACACTACTGCTGCAGTTAGAATGTGGAGTACCAATGGGTGTATGTCGGCTACTTCCTAAAGCACTATCCACAGGTGTAGTCTGGGCTAGCCTGGAGCAAGGGCTCTCCCGTGATAGACTCTGAGATCCAGCAATCATTTCAGATGTTGGGGTTGGGGTTGGGGTTGGAGTAGGAGTGGGTGTGGGTGTGGGTGTAGGTGTGTGGATTGGAGTGCCATTGCTATGGATTGGATGATAGAAGTGGGTGCTGGAGGTGTGAGATGACATGGGAGCTCCTGGAGTTACTGACTGACTCTGAAGAGTCATTCCCAAACAGTTGCCATAGGAATGCGAATTGTTCATTGACATTTGCTGCTCCATAAGCACCAGCTCTTCCACAATACTATCTTGTGTAAGTTCATCATCAAAAGGAAAGTAGCTTTCATTTGTCTGGGAAACAGAAGGCTCAAACTCCTTCAGTTCAGATTGCAGAGGTAACTGATCTGAAGAATGTGCTTGTATTTGATTCAAAGAAGATTCTTGTATCTGGGTATGTAGCTGCTGGCTGTATGTGTCCTGTGGCATTCCTTCTAATTCCCAAACAGATTTTTCTAAGTCATTGATATCAGGGTGCTCAGGAATTGTCATAACACTGATATCTTGCTGTTGTTCACAACTGGCAGATATAAACTCAGAATCCTTAGGGATTTGTTGCCATCCATTTGGATTAAAGCTGCCAACTGACTTTGAATCACTGTCCAAGAGAAAGACACTTCCTTCAAGTTTTACTTTTATATCTGGAGATGATGATGGAGTTGTTGGCTGTTCCAAAGCTGAATCGTTGATAACAAGGGCAGGAGAATTCAAGGGTTGATTCACTCCTATGTGTGAATTGACATTTACTGATACCTTGCTAGGAATCTGAGCACCTGCTGTTGAACCTTCTGTTTTCCCTGAATGTGGAACCTTTTGGTCCTTCTTAACACTGCCTTGTTTCTGCCCTTCTGTGGTAGCTGCTGAATGCTGTTCCACAATTGGTTTCTTTACAGGAGGCACCTGTGTTTCTTGCAATGTAGAAGACAGTCGTTTTCTTGGGCTTTTAGTGCATAATTTAGGGTCTTTATTGATTGAGTCACCATTAGATGGTGAGCTGGTGCTGGTGAAAGTTAAGTTCTGAGAAGCAACTGATAGAGTGACAGTGCTTTGATTATTGCCTGTTGATGTGCCTGGCAGAATCTCATTACAGCGACTTTTACATTTGGTCCTCTGGTCACAGACCTTAGTTGCTTTTATTTCAATGACACCTTCATTTGAAGGTTTCTGCAGTGCTCCATCTGTATTACTTTTCTGCCCCAAAAGGGCATTAGGTGTTTGGGGAGCTTTAGCCCCATCAGAGTTCTCTTGGCATTGTACAGGATGCTCATCTGATGATGTTTCAGGTTCCACTTTGACTTCCACAGCAGATGTTCCCCCTGCACTGCTGGTCCTGGATCCAGGAGACTGAAGTGATACGACAGAACCATTCTTGATCTGTGGAATACTCCTTGATTCTTCTGTTGTTCCTGTAGTACTGCTGACTGAGGCAGAATGTTTAAGAGGGGTGTTACTGTTGCTGGGTGTGAGGGATATTGTTGTCATTTTCACCACATTTAGAGAACTCACGTGTGAAGCGGGTACAACAGCAGTTTTGATGGGACTACTAGTAAAGAGGACAGTAGTTGGAGAGCGAATGGTGAGTGCACTGGTGTTGGCTGGTTTGGGTAAGATCTGAGGGTAACGGTGCCGGGCAGAACGATCTCCACCAGGACTGGCTGGAACGTTCTGGGGAGTCTTTGGTGCCTGCTTCACAGACTGCATGTGCTGAGTGACCACCTGTACGTTGAGAGGAAGAACTTTGCCATCAGAAGAACTCATTGGACTCGGTGAAGTTACCAATTGCCTAGTCCTCTGGACCTGTTAAAAGATAGCAAAAAGTCAGATTAACAGCTCTAGGTTATAAATAGTAATTCATGTATCTGTTTATACTTTCAATGCATTCATTAAATGTTAATGTTAAAAAGAAAAAAGGTCCTGTGTTAAAAGAGAGTTCTTCTAGACCAGGTTCTACACAACCAGACACACAAATATAACAAATGCAACCATAATGCATTGTAAATAAAAAATAGGTAAGAAGAGGCTGGGCACGGTGGCTCATACCTATAATCTTATCACTTTGGGAGCCTGAGGTGGTTGGATCACCTGAGGTCAGGAGTTAAAGACCACCGTGGCCAACATGGTGAAACCCCATCTGTACTAAAAATATAAAAATTAGCTGG
>NW_016107469.1:2131235-2167389 GCF_001604975.1 Cebus imitator
AAAAAAAAAAGAAAAAAAAAACAAAAAAAACCATTAAGTCACTTTTCAGCTAACAAGATGAAAAGCTTCACAAGTGTGATGAATATTTCCTGAAACAATGATTAAAGGGAATTATAGGAAGAAGACATAAAATCTTGAAAAACATACAACTATAAAGGTTACCTACCAGAATCTATGCAAAGATGGCTCACTGAGGGGAAACTGTCTTAAAATGTGTCTACCTTAAACGTCTGTAACTAAACCACTGCATATGAGATAAAAGTAGTATGTACCCCAGTTTGCCCTACAGTGAATAGTGCAGTTACCAGGTATTTCATGTTTTAATGACATGATGATGGTAATAATAGGAAAAAGAAAAACAAGATAAAATATCTCTTAAATATTATTATCAATAATAACATAAAGTACCAACTTACTATGGCATGATGTACTCTCATTTTAAAAGTTCCTTCATCATAACCTCAGTTGTGTGAGATAGTAAAGAAGAAGACTATTAACCTCTATTTGTAGATAAGGAAACAAACTGGCTAGCTAAAGAACTTGGCCAAGGTTCTAGTTCTGTATCTGGCAAGCCACAGGTAGGCCTACATTTAAATGTTATCAGTACATATTATAATTTTGCCCCATCTGAATGTTAAAAAGAAAAGCATTTAAATAAAAAAAAAAAGTTTGCAATTAAATTATCTTGGCTTGGCTGGATGCAGTAGCTCACCCTTGTAATCCCAGCACTTTGGAAGGCCAAGGTGGGTGGATCACTTGAGGTCATGAGTTCAGGACCAGCCTGGCCAACTAAAAATACAAAATACAAAAATTAGCTAGGTGTGGTGGCAGGTGCCTACAATCCCAGTTACATGGGAGGCTGAGGCAGAAGAATGGTTTGAACCCAGGAGGTAGAGGCTGCAGTGGGCTGAGACTGCAATACTGCACTCCAGCCTAGATGACAGAGCAGGCTCTGTCTAAAAAAAAAAAAAAATTATCTTGGCCTGGCCAGGGATGAAACAACTCTGAAAATGGGAAAATGACTCACTATTACATAAAGCTCTGAGTGGTTATGTGCATACTTTGCATGTCTTGGATCTTAATATTTTCAATAATGTTTCATAGCTCACTTTGTAATCAACAGCATACATCCTGAATAAGAGACAACTAACTGATGGGGAATCTGCCTGTGGTCACAAAACCAGTCTGTGGCTAAACCTATACTTGCCTTCTTTTCATCTGCCACTTTTTGTTTGTAGAAAGCCATTTATTTAGGGAGAGAAACAGCTAACTCTCACACTGAGTGAGAGAATCCAGAAAGATGGAATCCAGGAGAGGAAAGCAGCTTCCACAGAGTGGAAGGGAATAGAGAGAGATGGAGTTTAGGAGGAGAATACAGGCTTCCACGAGAGTGTGTGGAAGGGGACCCCAGAGGGGAAATCCAGGAGAGAGAAAAACAGCTTCCACGAAGAGAGTGTTCATGGAAGGTGATCCAAACATGGAGTCCCTCATCTGCCACTTTTAAGTAAACAATTGATTTCCCACAATCCCAATAAGGCCAAATACTATTTAATTATATTACCGGAATGGGACTAGGGACAGCTGCCACAACGATACCAATAGGTTGAGGAGAAAGGATTGAAGGATTTCCATTAGGAATATTAGTTACTCCATTGCTTGCAGCACTTTCTGATTTTTTTGCTGAGGATTCTCCTGGCAAAGGGGATTGTAGTTTCTGCTCTTGCTGCTTCTTTTGGATTTTCCGTTGCAACTGCTGTTTAGCATCAATTGGAGATGGCAAAGTCTTCACCTGAGGCTGAAAGGAATTACTTTCAGCTGTAGGTATAAAAGCAGAAGGCTGGGTAATTCCTTTAATTCCTGAAAATAAACAGAAAGGAAAGCTAAAATAAATACTCTCCTTTATAGCATGCAGGTTCCTTTGAATTTCTTTGAAAATGTAGCCATCTACTGGACAAAGCAACCAAAACAGCAAATTTTAACTCAATTTCTTTATAAAGCATCAAGTATTAGACTTTGAATTTATAAACAATTGTCAATATAGCTTTGTCATTTTACAATATGGTTCAACTAAGGTGATAGTTTCAGTTAACAAACAACAGGATTTAAAAAACAGTAGCTATGTCATAAATGTGAAGAAGCTAAGATAAATGCCAACACAGCATTTTTACTTTTTCTCAAAGGTCAGTAAATTTCCCTCCCCCCATTTCTAATCAGAAGTTCATGCATTTTCATGATTTTAATATTTAGCCCATGAGGGGCATTCAATAATTCAATAAATATTTGCTGAAGCCACTCCACATCTTGGAAAAAAATTGTATGGAGAGAACAAGTTTTTAATCCTACCAGAAATTCATGGAAATAGGCACTATTATTTTATTGCTACTATACAATTATTCCAGTATGACCTAGAAGAAATTAAGAAGCCGAATTTCTTAATAAGACTAAGGTTAAGATATTTCCAAAAAGTGTCACTGAGAAAACCTTTAAAACAGTAGTAAGATAAACATTGAAAAAAAGTAGACAAAATAAGGAAATTATAAATTTTAAGAAAAATTATATAAAAATTTTAGGAAGCTCTTTTCAGATTTAGGGTGTGGCATTGAGATCATTAGAAAGTAAGTTGTGCGTAGTAAAAACAATGACTACTCTTGTTATTTTATAGTAAGAAGAAAGGGGAGGAACAACTATCCTGCTGGTACACCTTGCCGCTTTTCTTTTCCCCATCCCAGTTTCTGCTTTTCATCATTCTGGTTAACAACAACTTGATGTGGGGAGCAGGAAATAGAGAACTAAGAGGCTATAACTCTCTCCCCACACTCAATAATGATGAGGATCTGTTGAACCCCTAACCCCTTAAAAAAAAATCACGATTTTTCCACTCAAATCCAACTCCAATTGTTTTGCCCCTTCCAGGCCCCGAGCCTCAGCCAATGGCTCACAGCTTGGCTATCTTATCCTTCCTGCCAGGGTTTTTAGACAGGAATGAGTTCCAAGCAGCTGACTTACAAAAGGACATTTGTAACACAACCTGTTCTTAATATGGAGACTATAAAAAACCAAATTCACCTTCAAAGGATGGAAATTAGTCTACTATCAAAGGTCTTTTTGAAAAATGTAGTAAGGGCTGAGATTAAAATTTTAAGAGACATTCTAAAAATGTTTTCAGTAATGATACAGTTGGTCAAGTGTTTATCCTCTCAGGCTGATTGCTTTCAAAAAGGGAAAAGAAAACTGTTCTTTATATATGTAACTTTTAGTACTTTTGTTAAAAAACTTACACCATTATTTACACTTATACCTTAAAAATTAATTCATTCAACATTTTCCTCAGTTAGACTTTGTGAATATTGTGAGAAATAGGGAAGAGATGTTTCTGTTCCCCATGATACCTCCTAAATCCTCCATCTGTTGAAGTGCTCTTCTAGGTATTGGCTGGGGTAGGAGAGAACAGAGCAAATTGAAGGGTTCGCTCCTTTTCAAGCTCATTCTACCATATGCCATTATGATATAAGTGAGTGAACTTGGGCTTTTGAGACAGACAACTTAGGATTCAAATCCTGGCTCCACTACTTACATGCCCATTGATTAGTTTATTGACCTCCCCAAGTCTATAAATTGGGAATAAATATCACCTATCTCACAGGACTGCTGGGGGAATTAAATGAGGTAACATATATGAGCTGTTTAGCTCGATAAGGCTGGTCAAGCATTCTCCTGCTTGTCAGTACAATGAATAAGCAGATTTAGGTCATACAGTTTACCTGTAGACAGGAAAAACTATATGACACATTTTTTTCTGAAATGGATCTTCAATTGATCACAAAATGAGAGGTTATACACACCCCTCCACCACATACTAAATGTAAACTAGAAGAAAATGGAGTCATTATTAATATGTAAAAAACACTAAAAAAAGAAGTGAAGTTAATTAAGAGACTACAGTTCTGGCCAGGATAAATCTATTGTAGGTTTAAAAATATTTAGAATTAACACTTAGAAGGACTGTCCTTGGAAAAATAAGTCTTAGATCACCGTATCACTCTATTTTTAATAGAAATCACAATTTTCTAGAATGATAATTTATTCACTCTACTTTAGGTTTATAAGATATAACTGAAGTAAGATATTTTAAAAAATTCATCAGAACTGATATTTTACATAACTATTAATTTAGGAAGAAATCATTCTAACAAGACTGTCAATTCCCAAAACTGTCGATTCCAAAAATTCCTCTTTGAATAAAAATAGTCATATGAATGCATATTAAAAAATATCACTCTTGTTATTTTATAGTAAGGCTTCTTACAGTTTTCTTTTTTTTTTTTATGAGACCAAGTTACCTCTCACAGTGTCTAAAAATTTTTTTATTTCTAAGCATTAGTTTCTGGAATAGGAAATGAACAAGTAATTTTAAAATTGAATCTTATTTTACTTCTAATATTTTATTAATTTAGATACACATATACATATACGTACAAATAAAAGTACATATAAACACATCCTATAAATGTAAAAATAGAAATATTAATAACATGTCAGCTGCAGGATCTAGTTTCATATGCCAGCAAAGCAATATACAGAAACATAGCATTAAGCTATGTTATAATGAAAAGATTATTATTTTGTTGGCTCAACAAACCCACCTGAATTTAGTGTTAAGTGGAGTAAGAAGGAACTCATAGAAGTACTAAAAGATGAAGTTCTTTGATCTAACTCTTCTTCTGCTACCAGTTCTAAATATAATACCTCTGTCCGTTGTTAGCTTGTTTATAGTAATGTCGTACCTGCTGGTGCTGCTGCCATTACAGTTAGAGCTGCCATTGACTTGGTGCCTATATAGTGACTTTTTACAAGGAAGCGGGCTAATTCCAAGATGTTGTCAAATGGTTGGCTTAACACTTTCTGGGCCCATTCACACACAAGACGGCAAGCAGAAGAGATAACTTCTTCATCTACATTTTGAAGCTGCCCAGAAGGTTCGGCTCCTTCCAACTAAGCAAAGAAAAAAGGAAAAGTTAACTTGTAAAATACGAGAGAAATTAAATTGAAGCACATTGAAGATAGGTATTCTTAATTAGAAGATATAATCTGAATCTATGGGTTAAAGCAGTATGAACTGACCCACTGGCAGACATATAAGAGGTTTGCAAATAAGAGACTCATACCCACTAGGGCACAGCAGTCAGCAGCCTTGCGAATATAACATTTTAAATGGTTTTTGAACATATATGAAGACTGATAGATACTTTGAATCTTCCTAACATAAATAAAACTATGCCAATAGCCATATATTTTTTCTAAAAAATTCCTATAAAACATATTACACTATGATTGACTTTTTCCTCTTTACTACAACACACACACACACACACACACACACACACACACACACACACAGTCCAAAATATATTAAGGAAATATGAGAAATCAGTAACTTCGAAACTTTGTTCCCCCAAATTTCATGTTGACGTTTCAGCCACTGTGGGATATATATATATATATATATATATATATATATATTTTTTTTTTTTGGCTTACTTAAATTGTAAAAGGCACAGTCTGTGGTCTTAACCAAATGAGACTTTGCAGGATACATTTCAGTGTTGATATAAAGGTACAGTTTTACTTATTAAAAAGAAAAGGCTGAATTCTTACCCCGTCTCCAGTTTTGTGAAAGTCAAGGTTGGGCAGTGTTGGCATATGAACAAAAGCTTTTTTTCTTAGTCCACTGTAGCAATATGTAACAAACAGTTAAGGTCTAAATATGTGAAATTAAATGAATTTCTTATACAGATTGTACTTTAGAATTAACCATATATGAAATGAGAATAAAATCAACATGAGATAACATCTGCTTTCTGAACTCTTCAGTAAGAATAACCTTAATATTAAAAACTTGGGACACTTGTACTCTTTTGAAACTGAAATACGCTTTTAGAATGTTAAATACTACTGTCTTAAATGAAAGGATTCTCATCTGTTATAAATTTTATGAATAAATGTTCCTAATATGCTGTGCCAGCCACCAGTAACAAACAGGTCAGAAGGAAAGGAATAGCCAGATGGAAACCTGGCACAGGGAAGGGAAACTTTAGCCCAGGGCACTGGGACAAAAACAACTCTTAAGAGTGTCACAAGGGCTTTAACCTTTTCATTTCTCTTTTTCCACTGAAACATACAGGATTATCGCCTGTAACACGCCAAAGACACATCAAAACATTTCTGTTTGCATTTGGGAAGCAAGAATAGGTCATGCAACAAGTGGTTAGAGAACCCCTGTAACCATTTTAGAAAAGTAAGTTTCTTCCCTTCCCCTTCTTCTCATCTCCTCCATAGTGGTTAATTTTATGCTCTGAAAAAAAGAACAAGAGCTATGGAAGGAGAAAATGAATGTAATCTAATATGATACAGAGACCCTCTATTTTACAATCTTCTTCTAAGAGGAGAAGGAACTATAATGAATTCTTAATTTTAATTTCCTTACTTCTGTTTGCTCCTAAGTATTCCTCCATCACAAGAAGGACCTTTTCTATACTCTGGCTGTAATTTTAATACAGGCTTTAAATGGATGGCTGAAAACTATTTGCACTGAAAGTTTAGTGTTTCCGTTACAGTTCCATGAGAAAATTTTTTGATTTTTTTTTTTTTCTTTTTTTTTTGCTAAGGAGATCCCATATGTTTCTAAACTGAAAGAAGAAAAGAAAATAAGCTAGCATCTTTCTCTACTTTTATTCATATAAATACTGAACATATGGCAGGCCTCAAAACTTCTTACTGTTAAAACAAAGGAGATCAGACCATTAATAATACTTTACATTGATAGAGTAAGGTAAAATCAATCATAATCTTAATATATGAATAAACCCATTATTTGCTATTTCTCTCACAGTGTGATAAATACCTGTGAAAGTTACATTTGCAATTCTACTAAATGTTTTTGGGTTACTTTTATTTGTTAATTTATTTCTAAATAAAGTTGCCAGTTTAACTACAACAGATGTTCTTACAAGTGAGAACATAGAGATGTTACTAAAACCATTCTGGTAAAGGATATTTAGATTTGCCTCTTGTGCCCAAACGACGTGCCTTCATATTTGGAAAGACGTTTTTCATGATCTTTCCAAAATCAGCAGCACTTAATGGATGGTAACCAAGATTGTCACAATAGCTCCTGCAAAAGAAGGAAAGGCCAATTTAGATAGAATTCAGAATTATATCACAGGGAGTGCTATTTCAATACAGTTTGATCCTTTTGACAAAGTGAAGCAAAGAATTTTTCAAGTCATTTACCACAACGTCTATGATCTTCACTCTTTGGCGATGCATGTTAACTCAGGTTTAGTTAACTGGCTTCACCCTCAGGATATAAAGTCATGCTTTCAATAACATTCACAAATCTTGCAGTAAGTTATAATGTTGGTACAAAGTTTTCTAATTACAACGCCAACCAGCACTCATAAATGAACATATCCAGTTCTGCCGGTAGGGCTGTAAGTTTCCCCGTATGTATCAGGCTTACACTGGGATAATTTCCAATATACATACCATGCACATCAGACAGAGATAACACTATTAGATGGTTTAAAATTTAGAAATGTGATATGTTTGAACTAAAAGGGACCCTAGGAATACACCAACACTCTCATTTTACTGATAAGAGAAAAAACAGAGGACAGGGAGAAGTTCTAAAGGTCCTAGTGTTCTTCCTTCTATCCCCACCAGCCCTAGTACTGCCAGAAAAAAATGTTACTTTCTAAGACAGTAACTTCAAGTGGGATCAAGAGACACACCAAGTCTTAACCACTACTGGAATCAGGTGTTCTGTTTTTCTCTAGAGCTGCTAGTCATAGGTAAAGTGTCAATCCTCTACCAGTTCAGCAGCAGACCAAGGCCACACCTCATTCTGGCCACCAAGGCCTTTGGAAGAACCACTACCTGTGAAATATGAATGAAGAGGAAGCCAGAGGAATTCCCTTTGTCTCTGCCTCATCTCTCATTTAGCATCAACCAGGACAGCTTCTTGGTGAAATCATGCAGAAAAGAAATGGAAATAACTGGGACACATGGTGGGCAGGGTGTAATGGAAATCGGGACTTGGGTCTTTTTGTAGATTGCTGAATGTTCTGACAATATGCCTCAAGTGACCTGAGCTCAAGAAATTAAGTTGGGAGAGATTCAGGAGGAGGCAAAGACCCCTGGGAGCCTTAATACAAAAAGAGTAAGTGTAGGTCTGGAGACAATGGTATTTCCCTTGTCTGTCCCTTCCCTATTCCCAAAACAAATCCTGCATACCATTGGGGGTTAAAAGGCAAGGAGCAGCCCAGCAAAAACATCACCAACAATGCTGAAGAGCAGGAAGAGAAAGGGGACTAACGTGTACTGAAAGTTTCCTATACGGGAAGTATTAGCAGCCTCATATTTAAATTGAGACTAAATTTGATACTTTGAGGGCTCAGGGGTCTTGCAAGGTTCAAGGTACAAAGTGAAGAGGTAACTATTTTTGGGTGCTAACAATGAAAATGAGTTGCATCAAATCAATTTCAGAAGCAAGTTAAATTAGTTCTTTATGGTTCAAACCAGCACAAAAAGAAAATTAGAAAAACTGTCATAAACATTAAAGAAACAAAAGACCTAAGAAAAAAAAGAAAGCAAAGAAGAAACATTGCGTCCCTGGCTCCTAAGACAGCACTGGCAAAGATGGGCTTAAAAAACTGAAATCAAATAAAGAGAAGCAGTGTAATGAGACATTTCAGAGATAAGATAACTGCTCTGTTCTCCCTCGGTGTTTCAGATTTTGATTTTTTTTTTCATTACATTAGTATACCAACATTTTTTACTTTGACAGAAGCTGGGTAGGAGAAAGGTTGGCAAAAGAAGTAATGTTAAGTATCATTGACCTAAAGAAATAAAGTGAGCAAAATTAATATAGCGAGTTTATCTGGGTCAAGGTTGAGGACTGCAGGCTGGTAAATGCTGAGAAGTGCTCCAGAGAAGAAAGGAGAGGCTCATGTTTTTTAAAGAAAACAGGACAAATTAGGAGAGGGGGCAATTATAAAAACTGTTTCTCAGGAATTCTCACTGGTATACAGAAATGAGTGATTAGTAATTGGCTCTACACTGTTGAACTATAGGGTCTGAGTTATGGTGCCCAGCATCTGGCATGGTTAGGTTAATTTATGGCTACTTGGTATAAAGTCCATACAACAGGCAGATTACTTAGCTCAAGAAAGGGAGTGAGACATGACTACTTTCACATTTTAATGCCCCACTGGGCCTGACAATTTAAAAGAGCTCACGTTCCTCAGATAAAAAGCTTCTTGTCTTTCTCAGTATCAAGATGACCAATGCCAAATTTGTTTTTCAAATACAATTTATATTGTGTGGTTATTTCACAAAATCATCCAATTCCATCTGGCTTTTGATACCTATTCTACTTTTTGGAAGGATAAATTACAACCACCTCATTGTCAAATACTCTGGTGGATAAATACTAAAAGTACTTTATAGACATATAAATAGCTGAAATTATTCCTCCTGAATCAGGTCAGAAAACTGCCGAGGATTCAAAACTTTATGCTTTGGTAACCATGTCAAACAGAAAATAAAGAAAGTGTCAATGTAAAAACAAAACAATATCTAGAATAGGTTCTCAATTTCTTTAATTTTGTGAAATGTTAGAATCAAAAAAAAAAAAAAAATCAAGAAGTTGTATTGTTCAACTTCCTGCCAGATGTAGAAATGGTCATACTCCTAAAGGATGGGTTACTTCACCAACGCTTCTCTGATGGGGAGGACTCTTTATTGTGAGCTGGTCTAGCCAATTTTCAGTGGTTATAATTTTTAAAGAAAAAGAATTCCAATAGGGTCCCTTTTCCCATTAAGAAGAATCTAGATATTCAATGATTCTTGAAAAAGTCGAATTTAGTAAGTGTTTACTTATTTATTCATACTTTTGTGCTATATAATAAACCATAGGTAATTCCAGGCCATGTGGAGATCTGGGTTAGGTTTACATCTTATTTTCCTGCTTTATAACTTTAACTGCAGATTAACCAAGCAAGATATGGTGTCAGTTAACTCTTAACTCAGCAGTAGATGATACTTACGCGAGACTCCAAAAAGGGCGAGGAACAGAGAATGTTCTGTTCACACACTCACTAACACACTGACGTCATTTTAAAAATGAGATCATTGCTTTTTTTTTCTTGCTATTTAAAAGTATGTTTTCAAGCCTGAAATTAAATCTAATATTCAATATGACTATGAACACATCACTCAAAATCCATGGTAACAATTCAGTCTTTAATATTCATTCATGCCATTTACAAATTTAATTGTACAAGTTAAAGGTAAACATTGTTTAATGGTACAAAAATATAAACAATGAATAACAACAGACTTATGGCAAAATATACTTGTGGGATACCTAACCATACCTGACATTTTTTGAGTGCTTTCTTTGTCTTAAACCATTTAATCTTCTCAACAACCTTAAGACAGGTAGTTTTATTAAACATACTTTATACATGAGGGACTTGCACAGAAAAGTGTACTAATCCCTTTATTTAATAGATGAGGTATTTTTATTATTAATAACTAAAAGCATACTGAATGAATAATCAAATAGACACAATAAAAAATGATACAGGGCTCAATAAGAAAAGAAAACTTCAGGCCAATATCCATGATGAAAATAGATACAAAAATATTCAATAAAATACTGGTAAACCCATCACAACAGCACATCAAAAAGCTTATCCATCACGATCAAGTAGGCTTCATCCTGGGAATGCAAGGCTGGTTCAACATACACAAGTCTATAAACATAATTCACCACATAAACAGAACCAAAGATAAAAACCAAATGATTATCTCAATTGATGCAGAGAAGGCCTTCGACAAAATTCAACAGCCTTTTATGCTAAAAACTCTCAATAATCTAGGATTGATGGATCGTATTTCAAAATAATAAAATCTATTTACGACAAACCCACAGCCAGTATCATACTGAATGGGCAAAACCTGGAAGCATTCCCTTTGAAAACTGGCACAAGACAAGGATGCCCTCTCTCACCATTCCTATTCAATACACTATTGGAAGTTCTAGCCAGAGCAATCAGGCAAGACAAAGAAATAAAGTTATTCAGTTAGGAAAAGAGGACATCAAATCGTCTCTATTTGCAGATGACATGATTGTATATTTAGAAGACCCCATCGTCTCAGCCCAAAATCTCCTGAAACTGATAAGCAACTTCACCAAAGTCTCAGGATACAAAATCAATGTGCAAAAATCTCAAGCATTCCCATACACCAGTATCAGACTTAAAGAGAGCCAAATCGAGAACGAACTGCCATTCACAATTGCTACAAAGAGAATAAAACACCTAGGAATCCAACTAACAAAGAATGTAAAGGACCTCTTCAAGGAGAACTACAAACCACTGCTCAACGAAATAAGAGAGGATACAAACAGATGGAGAAACATTCCATGCTCATGGTTAGGAAGAATCAATATCGTGAAAATGGCCATACTGCCCAAAGTAATTTACAGATTCAACGCTATCCTCATCAAGCTACCAATGACCTTCTTCAGAGAGCTGGAAAAAACCACCTTAAACTTCATATGGAACCAAAAGAGAGCCCGCATAGTCAAGTCAATCCTAAGCAAAAAGAACAAAGCTGGAGGCATCACACTACTGGACTTCAAACTATACTACAAGGCTACCATAAACAAAATAGCATGGTACCGGTACCAAAATAGAGATATAGACCAATGGAACAGAACAGAGGCCTCGGAGGCAACAACACACATCTACAACTATCTGATCTTTGACAAACCTGACAAATACAAGCAATGGGGAAAGGATTCGCTGTTTAATAAATGGTGTTGGGAAAACTGGCCAGCCATGTACAGAAAGCAGAAAGTGGACCCCTTCCTGACATGTTACACTAAAATTAACTCCAGGTGGATTAAAGACTTAAACAAAAGACATAACACCATAAAAACCCGAGAAGAAAACCTATGAAAAACCCCTCAGGACACAGGCATAGGCAAAGACTTCATGACTAAGACACCAAAAGCACTGGCAACAAAAGCCAAAATAGACAAATGGGACCTAATTAAACTCAGAGCTTCTGCACAGCAAAAGAAACAATCATTAGAGTGAATCAGCAACCAAGAGAATAGGAAAAATTTTTTGCAATCTACCCATCTGACAAAGGGCTGATATACAGAATCTACAAAGAACTAAAACAGATTTACAAGAAAAAAGCCCATTCAAAAGTGGGCGAAGGATATGAACAGACACTTTACCAAAGAAGACATATATGAGGCCAACAAACATATGAAAAAATGCTCATCGTCACTGGTCATTAGAGAAATGCAAACCAAAACTACACTGAGATACCATCTCATGCCAGTTGGAGTGGCGATCATTAAAAAATCTGGAGACAAGAGACGCTGGAGAGGATGTGGAGAAATAGGAACACTTTTACACTGTTGGTGGGAGTGTAAATTAGTTCAACCATTGCGGAAGACAGTGTGGTGATTCCTCAAGGACTTAGAAATAGAAATTCCATTTGACCCAGCAATCCCATTACTGGGTATATATCCAAAGGATTATAAATTGTTCTACTATAAGGACACACACACACGAATGTTCATTGCAGCACTGTTTACAATAGCAGATTTGGAACCAACCCAAATGACCATTGATGATAGAATGGTCAGGGAAAATGTGGCACATATACATCATGGAATACTATGCAGCCATCAAAAACTATGAGTTCATGTCCTTGGTAAGAACATGGATGAGCCTGGAAAGCATCATTCTCAGCAAACTGACACAAGAACAGAAAATCAAACACTGCATGTTCTCACTTACCGGCGGGTGTTGAACAAGGAGAACACATGGACATAGGGAGGGGAGCATCACACAATGAGGTCTAGGGGGGCGTGGAAACAGGGGAGGGACACCAGGGGCTGGGGAGTTGGGAGGGATAACATGGGGAGAAAGGCAGCAAACCATATTGCCATTTATGTACCTATGCAACAATCCTGCATGTTCTTCACATGTACCCCAAAACTTAAAGTGCAATAAAATATACATAAAAAAAAAAACGGGATACTCCACTGACCCCACAGAAATACAACTACTATCAGAGAATACTATAAATAACTCCATGCAAATAAACTAGAAAATCTAGAAGAAATGGATAAATTCCTGGACACATACACCCTCCCAAGACGAAACCAGGCAGAAGTCGAATCTTTGAATAGACCAATAACAGCTTCTGAAATTGTGGCAATGATAAATAACCTACCAAACAAAAAAAGCCCAGGACCAGATGGATTTACAGCCAAATTATACCACAGGAGCCGGTACCATTCCTTCTGAAACTATTCCAAATAAGTGAAAAGGAAGGACTCTTCCCTAACTCCTTTTATGAAGCCAGCATCATCCTGATACCAAAAACTAGCAGAGACACAACAAAGAAACTTCAGACCAACATCCCTGATGAACATCAATGCCAAAATCTTCAATAAAATACTGGCAAACTGAATCCAGCAGCACATCAAAAATCGTATCCGCCATGATCAAGTCAGCTTCATCCCTGGGAAGCAAGGCTGGTTCAACATACACAAATCAATAAATGTAATTCTTCAGAAAAACAGAACCAATGAATAAAAAACACATGAGTAACTCAATAGATGCAGAAAATGCTTTCGATAAAATTCAACATCCCTTTAGGTTAGAAACTCTCAATAAACTAGGTATTAAGGAACATATCTTAATAATAAGAGCTATTTATGACAAACACAGCCAATGTCATACTGAATGGGAAGCATTCCCTTTGAAAACCGGTACAAGGCAAGGACTGTCTTCTCTCACCACTCCAATTCAAATAGTACTGGCAGTTCTGGCCTGGGCAATCAGGCAAGAGAAAGAAATAAAGGACATTTAATTAGGAAGAAAGTCTAATTGTTTGTTTGCAGATGACCTGATCCTATATTTAGAAAACCCCATCATCTCAGCCCAAAAACTCTTTAAGCTGATAAGCAACTTCAGCAAAGTCTCAGGATACAAAATCAATGTGTTAAAATCACAAGCATTCCTATACACCAACAACAGACAAGCAGACAGCCAAATCATGAATGAACTCCCATTTACATTTACTATACAGAATAAAATACGTAGGAATACAGCTAACAAGGAAAGTGAAGGACCTCTTCAAGAACTACAGACCACTGCTCAAGGAAAAACAGAGGACACAGGCAAATGGAAAGACATTCCATCCTCATGGATAGGAAGAATCAATATCATGAAAATGGCCGTACTGCCTAAAATAATTTACAGATTAACTGCTATTCCCATCAAACTACCACTGACTCACAGAATTAGAAAAAACTACTTTATATTTCATATGGAACCAAAAAAGACCCCACATAGCCAAGACAATCCTAAGCAAAAAGAACAAAGCCAGAGGCATCAGTCTATCTGACTTCAAACTGTACTACAAGGCTACAGTAACTAAAACAGCATGGTACTGGTAGCAAAACAGACAGACCAATGGAACAGAATAGTGACTTCTGAAATAAGACTACACATCTGCAACCATCTGATCTTTGACAAACCCTACAAAAACAAGCAATGGGTAAAGATTTCCCAATTTAAGAAATGGTGCTAGGAAAACTGGCCAGCCATATGCAGAAAACTGAAACTGGACCCCCTCCTTACACTTTATACACAAATTAACTTGAGCTGGATTAAAGACTTCAATTTAAAACCCAAAACCATAAAATCCTAGAAGAAAATCTAGGGAATACCATTTAGGACATAGGCATGGGTACAGATTTTATGAAGAAATTGCCACAAGCAATTCGAACAAAAGCTAAAATTGACAATTGGGATTTAATTAAACTAAAAAGCTTCTGCACAGTAAAAGAAACTATCATCAGAGTGAACAGACAACCTACAGACTGGGAGAAAATTTTTGCAATCTACCTATTGGATAAAGGTCTAAATTCAGAATTTACATGGAACTTAAAATTGTAAGATAAAAACAACCCCATCAAAAAGTGGGCAAAGGACATGAACAGCTACTTCTCAAAAGAAAACATTTATGCAACCAATAAACCTAAGGAAAAAGCTCAACATTACTGTTCATTAGAGAAATGGACATCAAAAATGCAAACCACAATGAGATACCATCTCATGCCAATCAGAATGCCAATTATTAAAAAGTCAGGAAACAAAAGATGTTGGCGACGATGTGGAGAAAGAGGAACACTTTTACATGGGAATGTAAATTAGTTCAACCATTGTGGAAGACAGTGTAGAGCTTCTTTAAGGATTTAGAACCAGAAATATCTTTTGACCCAGAAATTCCATTACTGGGCATATACCCAAAGGAATAGAAATCATTCTATTATAAAGATACATGTTTACTGCAGCACTATTCACGATAGCAAAGACATGGAACCAACACAAATGCCCATCAATGATAGACTGAGCAAAGAAAATACGGTACATATACACCATGGAACACTACACAGCCATTAAAAGGAATGAGATAATGTCCTTTGCAGGGGACATGGATGATGCTGGAAGCCATCATCCTCAGCAAACTAATGCAGGATCAGAAAACCAAACACTGCATGTTCTCATAAGTGGAAGCTCAACAATATCAACGCACAGACATGGGGAGGGAAATAACACATACCATGACCTGTTGGGAAGCAGCAATGGGAGGGAAAAGCATTAGGACAAATAGCTAACACATGCAGGGCTTAATACCTAGGTGATGGGTTGATGGGTGTAGCAAACATGGCACGTTTACCTATGTAACAAACCTGCACTTTCTGCACATGTATCCGAGAACTTAAAGTAAAATAAAATAGCATACTCAATGCTTATATTATAATCAAAATTACATCATAATCAAAATTACATCAGTAAAATGTTTCTAATATTTACAAAAATAATTTATTAAGAATGATCAATTTTCTATTAAAAGGCCTCTTAAGACTTACCTAGACCCATAATGTTATTTTAGTGAGTCTTAGTATTCATGTATTATAAATGACAATAAAGGATATGGGAATTTTGGGAGGTCCCAAAGACATAGTAGAGTTACACTGCCTTAAAAGTATTAATCAAACCAAACATTTGGTAGATAATCTGAAAGACAAATGAGGTAAAAGTAATGCGGTCAAATATCTTATTAGCCTGAACATTACAAAGCAGAAAAATTATTGAAATTCTCTTTTACTTTTAAGGAGTAATTAGATCTTAATACTCTGGAGAGAAAACTCTTTCAAAGTGGCTGACCCTAACCATAAAGAAATCTGTCTTTTTCAGTTGGGTTTGGTGGCTCATGCCTGTAATCCTAGCACTTTGAGAGGCTGAGGTGGGTGACTGCCTGAGCTCAGGAGTTCAGGACCAGCCTGGGCAACATAGTGAAACCCCGTCTGTACTAAAAACACAAAAAAAATTTAGCCACGCATGGTGGCAGGCACCAGTAGTCTCAATTACTTGGGAGGCTAAGGCAGGAGATTTGCTTGAACCCAAGAGGTGGAGGTTGCAGTGATCTTAGATCACGCCACTGCATTCCAGTCTGGGCAACAGAGTGAGACTGTCTCCAAAAAAAAAAAAAAGAAAGAAATTTGTCTTTTTCATAGTGTTCTGTGTTTTGGGCAGAACAATAATATAATATGCATTAACAATTTTGATAGTACTGCTAGTAGTAAGCTGGTCTTAGACTAGGATCATACTAATATGCTGATCATATTGAAACTCACCAATAATACATTTTTTGTAATAACTACAGGATGAACAATATATCTCAAAGATTACTCTGGCCGAATTCAAAATTAAAGAAGAGTTAAATTATGTATATATAAAAAACTATCATGTATGACCAACTTAACCAGAACTTGCCTTTATTTTCCATCATTTTGGTTAATAATCCTATAAAAAAGATTCAGTCATGGTGAATCGTGATTGACAGGTTAAGAATCTCAACCTGAAGTTTATAAATTATTAATTAAAAACCCATAGTTTATGAAGTCATCTGATAAATCCTCAACATTTAAAAAAGAAATTTGCGTCTTTAATCTCAGTAAAAAGTAAATCTTAAAGAAAGGCTTCTTATTATGGGCCATTTTAAATGGCTCCTCATTTTAACAGAAGCCATTTAAAATGACTACTCTTTTTTAATTTTTACTTTATTTTTCAGACAGTCTCACTCTGTCGCCCAGCCTGGAGTGCAGTGGTGTGATCTCAGCTTACTGCAATCTCTACCCCTGGGTTCAGGCAATTCTCCTGCCTCAGCCTCTGGAGTAGCTGGGATTACAGGTGCCTGCCACCATGCCTGGCTAATTTTTTGTATTTTTACTAGAGACAGGGTTTCGTCACGTTGGCTAGGCTGGTCTCGAACTCCTGGCTTCAGGTGATCCGCCCACCTCGGCTTCCCAAAGTGCTGGGATTACAGGAGTGAGCCACCTTGCCCAGCTAAAATGACTATTCTTTTTTTTATTGTATGATTTCATTTATATGAAATATTCACAGTAAGGAAATCCCTACAGACAGAAATATTTGTAGTTGACAGGTGTGTGGTGGAGGGGGAAATTGGGACTGTCTGCTTATTGTATTCAGGCTTTTAAAAAATGACTACACTTTTGGTGAATTTAGATTGTTATTTTTAAAGCGGAGACACATATATATGTGATAAATATATTGATAATACTCTGCATATAATATGAGCTCTATTTGTATACATAGTTTCATTTTTGGATTACCTAAGTTCTCCTTTGTTTTCAATTAACTGCATATAAAATGTTCGGATTTATGATTATCAACAGTAACTACCTACAGATTAAGAATTAACAAACATTGAAAAAGGGGCCTTGACCCAGTAAATTCCTGAGTAACCATCTCTCTTCTCTGATTTCCATCCAGATCAATTTTACTACACTTAGTTCTGCAATAGTTGGGAACATTTCTGACATCACATTAGTAAAAGGATAAATTCAAATTTTAACAAGGCTGTATACCTGAAAAAAAAAAAAGCCAAGAGACTCTAGTGTCATCTGATATAATCATACCATTTTGTAGACGAGAAAACTAAGGAAGAGAGGTAAAGACGGTTTGCAAGGTAGTTAAGTAAGTGGTTCTTTACTGATGACTCAAGCAAAATTTCACGCAATGAGTACTCCATACATCCTCCTATCTAGCAACCAGTATTGACTGGTTGCACTGTTACATTTTCAAAAGGTTCCTTCTGAAGAACACTGATCAGTCCTCAATTTTAATTTTCTGCATAAAATCTTAATAAATACATGCAGCTGTAATATACACCGTATGACATTCTTACAGAATCTGTGTCAGTAGAAAATAAGTGAGATATAGTAACCTACCATTAATGAATGTATAGAAGAGGTAAGAAAAATGGACAGAGACTTAAATAGGTTCTCCACAGAAGACAGTACCCAATTGGCCCAAGAACATATGAAAAAGGCACTCACCTTTATTAGTCATCAGGGAAATGCAAGTTAAAACTACAAGGGAAAAAAAGGATAATGTCTGCACACAGTAGAATGAACTAAGAAATTATGGTATGTATTCAGAAATGGGATGCTAAATAGTGTGAATGAATAAACTAAAATGCATAAATTGTACAAATGTAATATTGAATAAAAAAGCCAGATACAAAATACAGCATATTGTATAATTTCATTCATGTAATGCTCAAAAACAAAGCTAGCCTCTGACATTAAAAGCAGGACAGAAGTTAGGTGCTGGTAAAGAGAGTAAGTATAAGAGGATATAAGGCAGGATTATGGCAGTGTGTGATTTCTGAATCTGGATGCTGGTAATATGAGGGTATTCATTTTGTAAAGATTTGTGAAGCTGTAAACTTATAATCTACATATTTTTATGTGTGTACATTACTTTTCAATAAAAGTTACATAGAGTACTGTGAATAAAATGCCATGCCTGAGCTAGAACTAAGGGTCTAATATTATATGGAGAAAGTAGACTTAAACTGGGCCTTAGAGATCAAGTAGATTTAATCAGATAGGTGTCAGAATGGGTGGAGGATGAGGCAGGGCTATTTCACGTAGAGCAAAGAATGTGAACAAAACCTGAGAAGAGGAGCATGTGGTTTTGAAACCAAGAATTTCAAAAAAGCTAAGGTGTACACTTATGTATAGTGAACAGATCAGGGTAATTAGCATATCCATAATCTCAAACATGTATAATTTCTTTGTACTGGGAACATTCAGTATCCTCCAAACTACTTTAAAGTATATACTACTGTTAAGCATAGTTATCTTTCACTGCTATACAACTTATTCCTCCTATCTAGCTCTAATTTTGTATCTTTTAACCACTCTTTGTATCCCCATCCCCTTTCCCAGCACCTAGTATCTTCTGTTCTACCTTTTACTTGTATGAAATGAACTTTTATGAACTTCCACATGAGTCAGAGCATGTAGTGTTTAACTTTCTGTTACCAGTTTATTTCACTTAACATAATGACCTCCAGATCCATTCATGTTGCTACAAGTGACAGGATCTCATTTTTAATGGCTGAACCATATTCCATCGTGTATATATACCTTTCTTTATTCATTTATATGTTGGACACCTAGGTTGATTATTTATCTTGGGTATAATGAATAGTGTCACAGTAAACCACGTGTGTGTTAGATGTCTCTTTGATATACAGATTTCTTTCCCTGGATCATATGGTAGTCCTCTTTGATATACAGATTTCTTTCCCTCGATCATATGGTAGTCCTATCTGTCTATAAATATATATTTTAAATTTTCTTGTGAGTATATATGAGGCATATATATTTATGGGGTATATGGGATACTCTGATACTGGCATATAATGTGTAATAATCACATCAGGGTAAATGGGATATCCATCACCTCAAGTATTTGTTGTGTTACAAACCATCCAATTATACTCTTGGTTCTTTTAAAATGTACAGTTATTCTTGACTATAGTCACCCTGTTGTGCTATCAAACACTAGATCTTATTCATTCCTTCTAACTATGTTTTTGTATCCATCAACCAATCCCACTTCACTACCACCCCCCCATTACCCTTCCAAGCCTCTGGTAACCATCATTCTACTCTCGATCTCCATGAGTTCAATTATTTTAATGTTTAGCTCCCACAAATAAGTGAGAACATATGATGTGTGTCTTCCTGTAAACAGTTTATTTCACTTAACATAGTGACCTCCAGTTCCATCTGTGTTAGTGCAAATGATAGGATCTCATTCTATTTTTTTTTGAGACGGAGTTTCGCTCTTGTTACCCAGGCTGGAGTGCAATGGCGCGATCTCGGCTCACTGCAACCTCCGCCTCCCGGGTTCAGGCAATTCTCCTGCCCCAGCCTCCTGAGTCGCTGGGATTACAGGCGTGCACCACCAGGCCCAGCTAATTTTTCGTATTTTTAGTAGAGACGGGGTTTCACCATGTTGACCAGGATGGTCTCGATCTCTTGACCTCGTGATCCACCCGCCTCGGCCTCCCACAGTGCTGGGATTACAGGCTTGAGCCACTGCACCCGGCCAAGATCTCATTCTATTTTTATGGCTGAATAGTGTTCCATCTTGTATATGTGCTATATTCTCTATCCATTCATCTTTTGATGGATACTTAGGTTGCTTCCAAATCTTGGTTATTGGGAATGGTGCTGCAATAAACATGGGAGTGCAGATATCTCTTTGATATCCAGATTTCCTTTCTTTTGGATATATACCTAGCAGTGGGATTGCTAGATCAGACGGTAGCTCTATTTTTAGTTTATTGAAAAACCTCCAAATTATTCTCTACAGTAGCTTTACTAATTTATATTCTCACCAACAGTGTATGAAAGTTTCCTTTCCTCCACATCCTTGCCATCATTTGTTATTGTCTGTCTTTTGGATAAAAGTCATTTGAACTGGGGTGAGATTATACATGGTAATTTTGATTTGTATTTCTCTAATGAACAATGAGTACCTTTTCACATGCCTTTTTTGGCATCTGTATTTGTCTATATAGGTCTTTTGCTCATTTTTAATCAAATTATTAGATTTTTTTTCCCTATAGAGTTGTTTGAGCTCCTTCTATATTCTGGTTTTTAATCCCTTGTCAGATGGAGAGTTTACAAATATTTTCTCCCATTCTGTGGGTTTTCTCTTCAGTTTGTTAACTGCTTTCTTTGCTGTGCCACTTTTTAACTGCACATGATTCCATTTGTACACTTTCATTTTGGTTGTCTGTGCTTGTAGGGTATTGATCAAGAAATTTTTGCACTGTGCAATGTCCTGGAGAGTTTCCCTAGTGTTTTCTTATAGTAGTTTCATAGTTTGAGATCTTAGATTTAAGTCTTTAATCCATTTTGATTTGATTTTTGTTTATAGCAAAAGATAGGGGTCTAGTTTCATTCTTCTATATAAGGATATCCAGTTTTCCTAGAATCATTTATTGAATAGACCATCCAACTTCCCCAATGTATACTTGTGGCATCTTTGTTGAAAATGAGTTCACTGGCTGGGTGCGGTGGCTCATGCCTATAATCCCAGCATTTTGGGAGGCTGAGGTGGGTGGATCACCTGAGGTCAGGAGTTACAAGACCAGCCTGGCCAACATGGTGAAACCTCATCTCTACTAAAAATACAAAAAAATTAGGCGTGGTGGTACATGCCTGAAGTCTGAGCTACTTGGGGGACTGAGGCAGGAGAATCACTTGAACCTGGGAGGTGGAGGCTGCAGTGAGCTGAGATTGCATCACTGCATTCCAGCCTGGGTAACAGAGTGAGACTGTGTCTCAAAAACAAAACAAAAAAAAGAAAATGAGCTCACTGTAGATGTATGAATTGGTTCTCTATTGTGTTCTACCGGTCTAAGTGTGTACTTTTATGCCAGTACCATGCTGTTTTGGTTACTATAGCTCTGTAATAGAATTTGAAATCAGGTAATGTGATTACTCCAATTTTGTTCTTTTTGCTTAGAATACCTCAAGCTATTCTGGGTCTTTTAATAGAAATTTGGGATAGTTTTTTTTCTATAATATTTCTGTGAAGAATGTCATTGGTATTTTGATGGGATTGCATTCAATCTGCAGATTGCTTTGGGTAGTATAACTGTTTTAATAATGATTCTTTCAATTCATGAACATGGAATACCTTTCTATTCTGTGTTTCCTTCAGTTTCTTTCATCAATGTTTTATAGTTTTTACTGTAGACATCTTTCACTTCTTTGGTTAAGTCCGTTCCCAGGTATTTAATTTTATTTGTAGCTATTATAAATGGGATTACTTTCTTGATTTCTTTTTCAGATTCTTCATGGTTGGTGTATAGGAATGCTACTGATTGTTGTATGCTGATATGATGTTCTGCAACTTTACTGAATCTATCAATTTTAAATAGTTTTTTGGTGGAGTCTTTGGATTTTTCCAAATATAAATCTGTAAATAGGGATAATTTGACCATCTATAAATAGGGATAATTTGACCCTTCCCATCCAACCTGGATGCCCTCTGTTTCTTTTTCTCATCTGACTGCTCTAGCTAGGACTTTTAGTACTATTTGAATAACAGTGGTGAAAGTGGACATCCAAGTCATGTTCCAGATCTTACAGGAAAAGCTTTCAATGTTTCCTCTTTCACTATGATACTAGCTGTGGATCTGTCATATATGTCTTTTATTATGTTAAGGTATGTCATTCTATGCCCAGTTTTTTGAGGGTTTAATCATGAAGAGATGTTGAATTTTATGAAATGCTTTTTCAGCATCAATTAAAATGATCAAATAGTTTTTGTCCTTTATTATGTTGATATGATGATGTATCACATTAACGTGTGTAAGCTGAACCATTCTTTTATCCCTGGAATGAGTCTCAATTGGTTATAATGAATGATTTTTGTTTGTTTGAGACAGAATCTTGCTCTGTTGCCCAGGCTGGGGTGCAATGCTACAATCAGGGCTCACTGCAGCCTCAACCACCTGGGCTCAAATGATCCTCCCACTTCAGCCTCTTGAGCAATCAGGATACAGGCATGTGCTACCATACCCAGCTAATTTTTATACTTTTTGTAGAGACAAGGTTTCACCACATTGCCGAGGCTGGTCTCAAACTCCTGTGCTCAAGTGATCTGTCTGTCTTGGTCTCCCAAAGTGCTGGGATTACAGGCAGGAGCTACCATGCCTGGCCAAATAGTCTTTTAAATGTATTGTTGAATCCAGTTTGCTAGTGTTTTGTTGAGGTTTATGGCATCTGTGTTCATCAGAGATATTGGCCTGAAGCTTTCTCTTTCATTTTTTTTTTTTTTTGGCGAGTCTTTGTCTGGTTTCAACATCAGGGTAATGATGGCTTTATACAATGAGTTTGAAAGTATTCCTTCTACTTCCATGTTTTTGGAATAGTGTGGGTAGAATTGACATTAATTCTTTAGATGTTTGGTAATATTCACCGGTGAAGCCATTGGGTTCTAAGCTTTTCTTTGCTGGGAGACTTTTTATTACGGCTTTGATCCAAACTATAATAATAGTTTCTTCAGGTTTTGGATTTCTTCATGGTTCAATCTTGGTAAGTTGTATGTTTTTAGGCATGTATCCATTTCTTCCAGGTTTTCCAATTTATTTGCATATAGTTCTTCCTCACAGTAGCCTCTAATGATTCTTTGAATTTCTGCGGTATTAGTTGTAATGTATCCTTTTTTATCTCTAATTTCATTTATTTGGGTCTTCTCCGTTTTCTTCTTAGTGTAGCTAAAGTTTTGTCAATTTTATCTTTTCAAAAAAACCAACATTTCATTTGTCGATCTTTTGTATTTTGTTTAAATTTCATTTATTTCTGCTCTGACCTCTATTATTTGTATTGTTTTCTTTGTTTCAGTTTCATTTATTTCTGCTCTGACCTTTATTATTTCTTCCACTAATTTTGAGTTTGGTTTGCTCTTGTTTTTCTAGTTCTTTAAGATGCATCATTAGGTTGTTTATTTGAAGTTTTTCTTCTTTTTTTGATGTAAGCACTTATAGCTGTAAACTTCCCTTTTATTAATGCTTCCATTGGATCCCACAGGGTTTTGTATGTTGTGTTTCCATTATCATTTGTTTCAAAAAAATTTTCAATTTCTTTTTAAATATATTCATTGTCTCACTCGTCATTCAGAAGCATACTGTTTAATTTCCATGTGTTTGTATAATTTCCAAAATTCCTCTTGTTACTGACCTCTAGTTTTATTCACTTTTGGTCAGATAAGATACCTGATATTACTTTAACTTTTTGAGTGTTTTAAAGACTTGTTTTGTGACCTAACAAATAGTCTGTGTTTGAGAATGATCCATATCCAGATGAGAAAAATGTGTATTCTGCAGCTGTTGGATGAAATGTTCTGTAAATATCTATTAGTCCATTTGGAGTATAGTGCAGATTAAGTCTGATGTTTCTTTACTGACTTTTTGTCTGGATGGTGTGTCCAATGCTGAAAGTACGGTGTTGAATTCTCCTCCTATTATTGTATTACTGTATTGTATTGTATTGTATTGTATTGTATTGTATTGTATTGTATTGTATTGTATTGTATTGTATTGTATCTCTCTCTTTAGTGTTAATGATATTTATTTTATATATCTGGGTGTTCTAAGTTTTGGGTGCATACATCTTTACAACTGTTACATGCTGTGGTTGAGTTGACCTCTTTATCATTACATAATAACCTTCTTTGTTGTTTCTTACAGTTTTTATCTTGAAATGTATTTCATCTGATATAAGTATAGCTACTCCTGCTCTTTTCTGGGTTCTATTTGCATGGAATATCTTTTTCCATCCCTTTGTTTTCAGTCTCTGTGGGTCTTTATAGGTGAAGTGCAGGCAAGAGATTGTTGGGTCTTATTTTTTCAGTCCAGCCAGCCACTCCATGTCCTTTGATTGGAGACTTTATCCCATTTGCATTCAATGTCACTATCGATAAGGACTTGTTCCTGCCATTTGGTTGTTTTATGTTTTTTTTTTTTTTTTTTTTTTTTTTTTTTTTTTTTTTTTTTTTTTTTTTTTTTTTTTTTTTTTTCTTTTTTGTAAAGGTGATTTTTTTTGGCGGTATGTTTTAATTTCCTGCTTTTTATTTTTCTGTGTATCTGCTGTATGTTTTTAGATTTGAGGTTACTATGAGGCATGCAGATATCTTACAACATATTAAACTGATGACAAATTATTGGACTGCAAAAAGAAACAAGCCAAAAGAGAACTAATAAAACCTTTATACTCAAATATTGTCTTCTCATTTAAAAACTTGTTTCTATTTTATTATACTGTGACTTGAAAAGTTGTGCAGTTATTGTTTTTGATTGGTTCATCTGTTAGTCTTCCTGCTATGAGTAGTTTACACACCATAATTACAGTGTTATAATATTCTGTGTTTTTTTCTGTGTATATACTATTACCACTGAGTTTTGTACCTTCAGATGATGTCTTATTGCACAACATCCTTTTCTTTCAGATTGAAGAGCTCTGTTTAGCATTTCTTGTATGTCAGGTCTGATGTTAATGAAATCCCTAAGCTTTCTTTTGTCTGTGAGTCTTTTTAGCTCCTTCCTGTTTGAAAGATATTTTAACTGGGTATTCTAATCTAGGGTAAAAGTATTTTTCTTTTTGCACTTCAGATGTGTCAAGCCACTCTCTCCTAGCTTGCAATGTTTCCACTGAAAAGTTTGCTGCCAGATGTACTGGAGGTCCATTGTATGTTATTTGTTTGTTTTATCTTGCTGCTTTTAGGGTCTTTCATTATCCTTGACCTTTGGGAAATTGATTATAAATGCATTGAGGTAGACTTCTTTGGGTTGAATCTGCTTGATGTTCTGTAACTTTCTTGGACTTTGATATTGTTATCTTTTTCTGGATTTTGAAAGTTCTCTGTTACTATCTCTGAATAAACTTTCTATTTCTGTCTGTCTCCTCTTTAATGCCAACAGCTCTTAGATTTGCCTTTTTGGGACTACTTTCTAGATCTTTTGGTGTGCTTATTTTTTGGTCTCCCTCTGACCGTGTATGTTCAGATAACCTGTCTTCAAGGTCACCAATTCTTTCCTCTTGATCAGTTCTGCTAGTAAGAGACTTTGATGCATTTTTCAGTATATTAATTGCATTTTTCAGCTCCAGAATTTGCTTTTCAAAAATTATTTAATCTCTGTTAAATTTATCGAATAGGATTTTGAATTCCTTCTGTGTTTTCCTGAATTTCTTTGCACTTCCTCAAAAGAGCTATTCTGAACTCTCTTTTTGAAGGGTCACATATCTGTCTCTCCAGGATTGGCCCCTGGTGCCTTATTTAGTTCGTTTGGTGATGTCATCCTTTCTGAATGGTCTTGATGCATGTGAATGTTCATCAGTGTCTAGACATTGAAGAGTTAGGTATTTGTTGTAGTGTTCACAGTCTGGGCTTGATTGTACCTATTCTACTGGGAAAGACCTTCCAGGTATTTGAAGGGACTTTTGTACTATCATCTCTTTTCAGCCACTGCAGAGATATCTGCATTTGTGGGCATTGCAGTCCAGTAAGTTGTGGTTCTTGCAGATTCACAGACTTGTTTCTACCTATCCAACTGGGAAAGACTTTCCAGGTATTCGAAGGGACTTTTGTGCTATCATCTGTTTTTGGCCACTGCAGAGATATCTGCATTTGTGGGCATACCAGTCCAGTAATGTGGTTCTTGTGGATTCACAGAGGCACCACCTTGATGGTCTTGGATGAGGTCTGCAAGAATTCTGTGCATTACCATGTGGAGATTCTTATTCTCCTCCCTTGCTTCCTCCCAAACAAATGGAGTCTCTCCCTCCTTCTATGCTGAAATGCCTGGAGATGGGGGAGTAGTGACATAAGCAGGCCTGTGACCACCACTACTGGGACTGTGCTTGGTTAGACCTGAAACAAGCATAGTATTGGGTATTGCCCAAGGCTCACTGTCACCACTACATGGCTACCATTTATGTTCTCACTCAAGCCCTAGGGCTCTACAATCAGCAGTTTGTGAAGCCAGCCAGTCTTTTGTTCTTGCTTTCAGGGTTGTGAGGTGCCCCAGGCCGCAGATGGGTCCAGAAATGCTATCCAGGAACAGGATCTGATTCCAGAAGCCATAAAAATCTTCCTGGTGCTTTATACTGCTATGGTTAAGCTGGCACTCAAACCACAAGACAAAATCCTTCCTACTCTTCTTTCCCCAGGCAGAGGAGTCTCTCCCCATGTCTATTACCACATACCCACAGGGAGTACTGCCAATGTTCACTTAAGGCTCAAGAGCTCTTCAGTCAGCTTGTGGTGAATGCTCTCCAACCTGGGACTTACCCTTCAGGTCAGTGGGCTACCTTCTAGCCCAGGATAGGTCAAGAAATACCATCTGAGAGCCAAGGCCTGGAAGTGGGGACCCCAAAAGCCCTCTTGGAGGTCTTCGTGATTGTGGCTGAGCTGGCACCTAAGCAGCAAAACAAAGTCACCTTTATTCTTCCCTCTGCCTTTTCCAAGCAGAAGTCTTACCTTGCAGCCATCACAGCTATAAATATACTGGGTCATACTTGAAGCCAGCATGTCTCAGAATCTCACCTAAGACCTCTGACATGTACTACCTGGTTACCACTACTAATTATTCAGGACCTAAACGTTCTTTAGTCAGCAAGTGATGAATCCCGACAGGACTAGGTCCTTCCTGTCAATGTAGTAGCCTTCCTTCGGTCCCAGGGTGTATCTAGAGCCTGAAATGGGGGTCTCAACGACTCTGCCTGTTACCCTATACTACTGTGGCTGAACTGGCATTTAAGCTTTAAGATAAAGTCCTCTTCACTTTCCCTCTCCTCTCAAGTGGAAGGAGGGGTCTCTTTCAGAGCTGTAAGCTGTGCTGCCTCAGGTTGAGGGAGGGCTGATGCAGGCACTCCCTTGGCCACCCTCACTGGTGTCTCACTAGGTGGTATGCCCCCAAGTCCACGAGCTCTAAGCCCGGCAAAACCCTAGGAGTTGCCTATACATTGCAGTCCTTGTGGTCTAGACTGCGTTTCAAGTTTATTTAGGACTCCAGAGTACTTTAGCCTGCAGTGGCGAGGTTTGTGGGAACTCAAGCTCCAACCACTGGAATGGGAGATTTCCTCCCTGGCTAGGGCTGGTCTGAATGCTCTCTACACAGGAGCCGGCTGAGTTCTGTGTAGTGTTGGCAGCAGTGTGTTCGAATGCAAAGTTTCACAGCTGCTTACTCTCCCCTCCTGCAAGTGGATTTATTCTCCATGGCAGGTGCTGGGAGATGGGGGAGAGGTGGTGTCAGCAATTCAATTCTCTTTTCTAACCTTCTTTAGTGCCTCTTTCAACTTCAAACGAGGTACTGTAATCATTCACCTAATTTCTGGTTCTTATGAAGTTTTTTTTTGGAGATCACTGTTAAATTTGGTGTTCCAAGAGGGAGGATGATCAGTGGAGGCTTCTACTTGGTCATCTTGGCTCACCTCTCTGTATTTTTAAGGAACTTCCATACTGTTCTCCATAATGGCTGTACTCGTTTACATTTCCACCAACAGTGTATAAGTGTTCCCTTTTCTTTGCATCCTCTCCAGCATTTGTTATTGATTGATTGGTTGAGATGGAGTCTTGCTCTGTCACCAGACTGGAGTGCAGTGATGCAATCTCTGCTTACTTCAACCTCTGCCTCCTGGGTTCAAGTGATTCTCCTGCCTCGGCCTCTCGAGTAGCTGGAACTACAGGCATGCGTCACCATGTCCAGTGAATTTTTGTATTTTTAGTACAGACCAGGTTTCACCACGTTGGCCAGGGAGGTCTTGCTCTCTTGGCCTTGTGATCCACCTGCCTCGGCCTCCCAAAGTGCTGGAATTACAGGAGTGAGCCACTTTGCCTGGCCTCTTATTTTTTGTCTTTCTGAAAGTAGCTATTCTAAATGGGTAAGATGATACCTCATTGTTTTTATCTGCGTTTCTCTGATGATTAGTAATGTTGAGTATTTTTCCATAAACTTTTGGCCATTCATATGTCTTCTTTTGAGAAATGTCTACTCGTGTCCTCTGCATATTTAAGAATCAGATTTTTCTTCACAGCTTAGATGTTTGAGTTCCTTGTATATAATGATCTGGATATTAATCCTCTGTTTAGATGAATAGTTTGCAAATATTCTCACCCATTCTGTAAGTCTTCTTTTTACTCTATTGATTGTTTCCTTTTTTGTAGAGATGCTTTTTGGTCTGATATATTCCCACTGGTTTATTTTTGCTTTCGTTGCCTGGGCTTTTGAGCTCTTATTCATAAAGCCTTTTCACAGGCCAATGTCCTGAAATCCGTGCTTTTTCTTCTGCTAATTTTGTATTTTTGGTCTTACCTTTGTATCTTTGATCCATTTTGAGTTAATTTTTGTATAGGGTGAGTGATATGAGTTTAATTTTATTCTTCTACATAGGTATACCCAGTTTCCTCAGCACCATTTATTGAAGAGACTGTCCTTTACCCAATGAATGTTCTTGTTGTCTTTGTCAAAAATCAGTTGGCTGTAGATATGTGTATTAACTTTTGGATTCTCTGTCCTGTTCCATTTGTCTATATGTATGCTTTTATGCCAGCACCATGCTGTTTTGGTTACTACAGCTTTGCAGTATATTTTGAAGTCTGGTAACGTGAGTCTTCCAGTTTTTTTTTCTTTATGGTGAGCACTGTTTTGGTAATTCTGGGTCTTCTGTGCTTCCCTATAAATTTTTAGGGTTTTATTTTTCTATTTTTCTGTGAAGAATACAATCAGTATTTTGATAGAAACTGCATTCAATCTGTAGACTGCTCTGGGTAACATGGTAATTTTAATATTAGTTTTTCTGATCTATGAGCATGGGATGTCTTTCCATTTATTTGATAGTCTTTAATTTCCTTATTCAGTGTTTTTCAGTTTTCCTCATAGAGATCTTTTGCATCCTTCATTAAGTGTATTCTTAGGGTTTCTTGTGTATTGTGTGTGTATGTGTGTGTGTGACTAACATAAATGGGATTATCTTCTTGATTGCTTTTTTCAGCTAGTTCATAGTTTTTAATCTTAAAAAAAGTATGATATTTTTCTATTTTACAAAAGGTTAGTAGGCAAACATTAAAGGTTAAGGACTTCCTCATGGATACAAATCCCAGTACATGTCTAAGTAAATTAGGACTCAAACTTATATACATATAGCTACTTTCCAAGTCCAATCTTTCTCCCCTGTATAAGTCCTCCTTCCCCTGAAAAATAAATGGTTTGGGGCTTTATTCTGTAGCAGAGGGAAATATTAAATACAATTTGGAAGGAGTCTTTTTCATAGTTATGGACTTTTTCATACTTTTTATGGACCATAAGAAAGTCTTTATAAAGGCTTTAATCTTCTATGTTTTCATAGTTTTTATTTCTTATGGTTAAAATGGCTATTTCATTAGCTGGATCATTTCAGTTAATTTTTAAATAAAGTGCGGCAACTAGAACTGACCATTATCTGATCCATCAACATTTAGGAATTTTATCTAATCCATCAGCATTTAGGGATTTAAATTCTTTAGTATGGTGATATCAGTGAATTGCATAGTAAAATTCCTAAAGTGACTCCTCCATAAAACAATTAAAAAAATCTGGAAATTAAAGACCTGCAGCAAACTGAGGGGCATTTATTTCAGAAAAATGGCTGAACTATAGTAAGAATAGCTTTGTGCCATTTTAACTTGCCCTAGTCTGATCTCTCATTCCCCATTAGGAGCCTTGAAAACTACCCCAAATTCCCAGTGCAGTCTTGTGTTCAATGAAATAAAACAAAGTAGTTGGAGTGCTTTGCAAATCCTCATCACAAACAACTGTCATTATTTCACTTGTGTGGTGGATTCCCTCAGGGACCCCATCTGATACAGAGGAACAAAAGGCAAGCATAAGACATACAGAAAACAAATAGCAAAATGGCAAATGTAAACATTAATCAGTAATTACACTAAATGTAAATGGATTAAATTCTCCAGTTAAAAGGCAGGGTGAATTTAAAATAAAACATCAAACTATATGTTGTCTACATGCTACATATATATTTATATTCAAAGACACAAATAGGCTACAAATAAAAGAATAGAAAAATATATAGCATGGATACAGTAACTGAAAGAGAACTGGAGTGGCTATACTAATTTCAGAGAAGAAAACTGTTGAGACACAGATATTAAGATGAAATGGTCAACCCATCAAGAAGCTGTAACAATCATAACCTTTTATGCAGCAAACAACAGAGCTCCAAAATACATAAAAAAGACAGACAATTCAGCAATGACAGTCAAAGACCTCAATGCTCCACTTCAACAATGAATAAAAATAAGCAGATGATCAAACAGGACACAGATGATTTGATCAACACTATAACTCAACTAGATCTAACAGACACCTAAGAATACTCCAACACCCAACAATAGCAGAAAAAAAAATTCTTCTCAAGTGCATATGGAATATTCTCCAGGATAGATCATATGTTAGGCTAAGGCTATAAAATAAGTACTCAGTACTTAGAAGAACTGAAATCACAAAATGTATTTTCTGAAAAACAAATTCCTACATAATCAGTTGGTCAAGAAAAGTCACAAAAGAAATTAGAAAATACTTGAGATAAAAATTAAAGCACAGCATATCAAAATATATGGGATGTAGTCAAAGCAGTGCTTAGCAGGAAATTTATAGGGACATATGCCTATATTAAAAAGGAGAAAGTTGTCAAATCAATAAATTAATGGAGGACCATGTTAAGAAACTGGAAACAGGCAGGGCGTGGTGGCTTAAGCCTGTAATCCCAGCACTTTGGGAGGCCAAGGATGGCAGATCACTTGAGGTTGGGAGTTCGAGACCAGTCTGAACAACAAGGTGAAACCCTGTCACTACTAAAAATACAAAATTAGCCAGGTGTGGTGGCAAATGCCTGTAATCCCAGCTACTCGGGAGGCTGAGGCAGGAGAATTGCTTGAACCCGGGAGGCAGAGGTTGCGGTGAACCAAGATTATGCCATTGCATTCCAGTCTGGGCAACAAAAGCGAAACTCTGCCTCAAAAAAAAAAAGAAAAGAAAAACAAAAACCCCACAAAGAAAAATAAACTAGAAACAAAAGAGAAAACTCACTCCTAAACAAGCAGAAGGAGGAATTAATAAAGAATCTAGTGGAAAGAAATATATTAGGAATATAAAACATTAGAAAAAAAGTGAACCCCAAAATTGGTTTTTTGAAAAGATTAACAAAACTAACAAATGTTTAGTTAGGCTGACCAAGTGAAAAAACGAAAGACTCAACTAAAATCAGGAATGAAAGAGGAGGTATTACTATGAAAAACTTTATGACAACAAATTGGAAAATCTACATGAAAGAGACTAAATTCTACAACAACACAAACTATCAAAATAGACTCAAAAGGAATCGATAACCTGACCAATAACAGAGACGGAATTAGTAACTTAAAAAGTAATGACAAAGAAAAGCAAAGACCAAGATGATTTTGCTGGTGAATTCTAATGAATCTTTCACAGTTTAGAAAGGAATACTTCTAAACTCATTATATTAAGGCCAACACTATCCTGACACCAAAATCAGACAATAGCATTCTGAGAATGCAAACCACAGACCAATATCCCTCAGATGCAAAAAAAAAAATGAACAAAAGGCTGACAAACTGAAACTCACTGCATATATAATGGATTAGATATCATGACTAAGTGTGATTTATCCTAGAAATGAATGATAGGTACAACATACAAAAATAATAACGTAATACACTAATTAGGTATATTAAAAAAAACCACTGATATAACCATCTCAGTAGATGCAGAAAAAACGTTTGACAGATATCCAGCAAACTAACAAAATGGAAATTCCTTAACCTAATAAAGGCCATCTTTAAAAACCCACAGATAATATCATACATATTGGCAAAGGATTGAAAGCTGTCCTCTTCAGATCAGGCAAAAGACAAGGAAGGGGTGTCCACTCTCACCATTCCTATTCAACACTGTACTCAATGTTCTAGCCATGGCAATCAGGCAAGAAAATAAATGAGAAGACATCTAGATTAGAAAGGAAGAGGTAAAATTATCTCTATTTTCAGATGAAATATATTAAAAATCCTAAGAAATACACTAAAACCTGTAATTGAGCTAATAAAGGTGACCAAAATTCCAGGATATAAGATCAATATACAAAACCATTCTTATTTATATATATTAGCAACAAGTCATTTAAGAATATTACAAATAATTCTACTTAAAAATAAAATATTTAGAAATAAATTTAACAAAAGTTTAAGATGTGTACATTTTTGAAAGAAATATCTAAGTAAACAAAAAAACCCATGTTCATGGATCAGAAAAGTAAGTTATTTTTTCCTATATTAAAAATAGGACCAGGTGCAGTGGCTCATGCCTGTAATTCCAACATTTTGGGAAGTCAAGGTGGGTGTATCACTTGTGGTCAGGAGTTCGAGACCAGCCTGGCCAACATGGTTAAAACTCATCTCTACAATAAATTTGCCAGGTGTGGAGGCACATGCCTGTAGTCCCAGCGACTAGGGAGGCTGAGGCAGGCGAAATGCTTGAACCCGGGAGGCAGAGATTGCACCACAGCACTAGAGCCTGGCTGATAGAGTGAAAAAAAAAAAAGCTCTAAATTAGGTAATAGATGAATTATAGAAGTGATGTTAATTTTCTTAGATGTAATCAAAGTATTATAATTATAAAAGTGATTGTCCTTATTTTTAGAAGTATCATATGCACAACTTACTTTCAAATGGTATAGAAAAAAAAATGTTGAACCTAGCTGAACCACATAGCAATATGGATATTCTTACAGTATACTTTCAACATTTCTGTTATGTTTGAAAATTGTTATACCAGGAAGTTGGGGAGGACACTCCTCTGAAAACAAAGCAGTCCTCCAGAGTAAGTGATGATAGCAATGAATACAAAGTGAAGAGATCTAAAACAGTAATGGTATTTCTCAAACTAGGAATTCATAAAGGTCTTGTAACGTCTACTTGGCAAAGTTCAGGCTGGGTTATCTAGCATTATCATGGTTTTGTACAAGGGTGAAACATTTCAGGTTTTGGTATTTTTTTGATGATGTTCCCTATGGTTAATCTTTATGGCCAAGGCACATATGGCTACTTCTCCCAGGATATAATTTGTAAAGATTTTCCCAAGCCATTTGTAAATGGTAGCTGAAAACTTTCTATCCTGTAATACAGTTAATTTTCTTAAATGTCCTTGTATTTGCCTAAAATTACTACTATTAAAATTGCCTGAAACTCTACTAAGGATACAAAGTCGTCAAACTTTTGTGTCAAACAGTCCTAACATTTGTAAAGCAAAACTCAAAAAAATACTCTAAGGAGGAGATTATAGAAAAGGGGAGAACCAAGATGGCTGATAAGGAGCAGCTCAGGATTGCAGCTCCCAGTGAAAGTGCATAGGGTGAGTAGACTCCACATTTCCAGACAGATTTTTATTGCCCACAGACCAGGAGATTCCCAGGTGGAGGAGCCCCACGGGTCGCCAGCATGGCTGCATTGGCTGGCGGGGCTGCATTGCCGGCGCCCTGGGGTAGTGGTTCTCTGTACAAAATACACAGGCCCAGGCACCATTTTAGCTGGTGACTGGAGCTCCGGGAAGGCAGAGTCGCCCATTCATCTGATTTGGGGACTGAAACAGAGAGCCAGGCCAGGAGATTCCCGTAGAAAAAAACGCCAGGAATCTAGCACTGCTGTTTCAGACGGCCCAGCGTGTCGCCGCACAGGAAATCACACAGATCCCAGTGCCTTTTCAACTGGGTACTGGAACACCTGGGAGAGTCAACTGTTCAACTAAAAAAAGAGGCTCTGAGTAAGGGGGCCAGGTGGTCAGGCTTGGCTGATCCCACCCCCAGAAAAAAACAGCTATTATAAACTCCCTGGGTTGAGAGTTTCACAGCAAGCACAGCTGAACCCGGGAAGGTCTAGCTCTGTGGGGGAGGGGCGTCGACCATTGCTGAGGCACTCCACCACTAGAGGTAGTCCGCCATTGCTGAGGCAACCCACACTACAGAGAGAGTCTGCCATTACAAAGGTGGGCTGACTTTGCTGAGGCAGCTCTAACTACACCCGTCTAAACAGGAGGACTGCAGGGAAGCTCACACGGCAGCTGGGCGGAGCCCACAGCAGCTCAGCAAAGCCTCTGCAGGCAGGCAGTGACTAGGCTGCCTCCTCGCTGGGAGGGGCAGCCCTGATAAAAAGACAGCAGCACAATGGAAACTCATAAATAAAGCCCTAACTACCTGGGACAGAGCACCTGGGGAAAAAGAAAAAGGGGGGTTTATGAGTTCTACTGCAGCAGACTTAAACATACCTGCCCAGCAGCTCTAAATGAACAATGGAGATCACAGCTCTGCACTTGAGCTCCTATAAAGGACAGACTGTCTCCTCAAGCAGCTCCCTGCCCCCCATATATTCAAAGAGTCACCTCATAAACGAGAGCTCAGACTGACATTTGGCGGGTATCCTTCTGGGACAAAGATAGCAGAAGAAGAAACTGGCAGCAACCCTTACTGTTCTACAGCTGCTGCAGGTGATCCCCAGGCAAGCAGGGCCTGGAGTGACCTCAGCAGTCCTACAGCTGAGGGGCCAGATTGTTAGAAGAAAAACTAAGAAACAGAAGGAAATAACTTCATCATCAACAAACTGGACATCCACTCAGAGACCCAATCTGAAAGTCAACAACTTCAAAGACAAAAGGTGGATAAATCCACAAAGATGGGAAGAAACCAGCACAAAAAGGATGAAAGCACCCGAAATCAGAATGCCACTCCTCCTACAAGGGATCACAACTCCTCACCAGCAAGGGAATAAGGCTGGATGGAGAAGAAATGTGATGAAATGACAGAATCAGGCTTCAGAAGGTGGGTAATAAGAAACTTCTGTGAGCTAAAAGAACATGTTCTAATCCAATGCAAAGAAACTAAAAACTTTGAAAAAAGATTTGATGAAATGCTAACGAGAATGGACAACTTAGGAATATAAGTGAATTGATGGAGCTGAAAAATACAAGAACTTCGTGAAGCATACACAAGTATCAACAGCCGAACTGACCAAGCAGAAGAAAGGATATC
>NW_016107469.1:2167444-2171179 GCF_001604975.1 Cebus imitator
ATCAGAGATTGAAGATCAACTCAATGAAATAAAGCGAGAAGGCAACATTAGAGAAAAAAGGGTAAAAAGGAATGAACAAAGTGTCCAAGAAATATGGGACTATGTGAAAAGACCTAATCTACGTTTGATAGGTGTACCTGAATGTGATGGAGAAAATGAATCCAAGCTGGAAAATACTCTTCAGGATATCATCCAGGAAAACTTCCTCAACCTAGCAAGGCAGGCCAATATTCAAGTCCAGGAAATACACTGAACCCCACAAAGATATTCCTCAAGAAGAGCAACCCCAAGGCACATAATCAGCAGATTCACCAGCGTTGAAATGAAGGAGACAATGCTAAGGGCAGCCAGAGAAAAAGGTTGGGTTACCCAGAAAGGGAGGCCCATCAGACTCACAGCAGAAACCCTACAAGCCAGAACAGAGTGGGGGCCAATATTCAACATCCTTAAAGAAAAGAACTTTCAACCCAGAATTTATTTCCAGCCAAACTAAGCTTGATAAGTGAAGGAAAAATAAAATCCTTTGTGAACAAGCAAGTACTCAGAGATTTCATCACCACCAGGCCTGCTTTACGAGAGCTCCTGAAAGAGGCACTAAACATAGAAAGGAACAACCAGTACCAGCCACTCCAAAACTATAGCAAATCATAAACAGCATCAATACAATGAAGAAACTGCATCAACTAACGGGCAAAACAGCCAGCTAGTTTCAAAATGGCAGGATCTAATTCACACATAACAATAATAACCCTAAATGTAAATGGGCTAAATGCCCCAATCAAAAGACACAGACTGACAAATTGTATAAAAAGCCAAAACCCATCAGTGTGCTATATGCAGGAAACCCATCTCAAATGCAAGGATACACATAGGCCCAAAATAAAGGAATGGAGGAAGATTTACCAAGCAAATGGACAGCAAAAAAAACCAGGAGTTGCAATTCTCATCTCTGATAAATTACACTTTAAAGCAACAAAGATCATAAGAGACAAAGAGGGACGTTACATAATGGTAAAAGGATCAATGCAACAAGAAGAGCTAACAATCCTAAATATATACGCACCCAATACAGGAGCACCGAGATACATAAGGCAAGTTCTTAATGACTTACAAAGAGACTTTTAGACTCCCACACAATAATACTGGGAGACTTTAACACCCCATTGTCAATATTAGACAGATCAACCACACAGAAAATTAACAAGGATATCCAGGGCTTAAACTCAGACCTGGATCAAACAAACCTAATAGACATTTACAGAACTCTCCACCCCAAATCCACAGAATATACATTCTTCTCGGCACCACATTGCATCTATTCTAAAATTGACCACATAATTGGAAGTAAATCACTCCTCAGCAAATGCAAAAGAATGGAAATCATAACAGTCTCTCATACCACAGTGCAATCAGGTTAGAACTCAGAATTCAGAAACTAACTCAGAACCGCACAGCTTCATGGAAACTGAACAACTGGCTCTTGAATGTTGACTGGATAAACAATGAAAAGAAGACAGAAATAAAGATGTTCTTTGAAACTACTGAGAACGAAGACACAACATACCAGAATCTCTGGGACACATTTAAAGCAGTCTCTAGAGGAAAATATATAGCAATAAGTGCCCACATGAGAAGCAAGGAGAGATCTAAAATTGACAGCTGATCGTCAATATCGAAAGAGCTAGAGAAGCAAGATGAAAAAAACTCAAAACCTAGCAGAAGACAAGAAATAACTAAGATCAGAGCAGAACTGAAGGAGATAGAGACACAAGAAATCCTTCAAAAAATCAATAAACCCAGGAGCTGGTTTTTGAAAAGATCAACAAAATAGACAAAGCCCTAGCCAGGTTAATAAAAAAGAAAAGAGAGAATAATCAAATAGATGCAATAAAAAACGATAAAGGGGATATCACCACAGATTCCACAGAAATACAAACCATCATCAGAGATTATTACAAACAACTCTATGTACATAAACTAGTAAACCTGGATGAAATGGATAAATTCCTAGACACATGCATCCTCCCAAGCCTAAACCAAGAAGAAGTCAAAACCCTGAAGAGACCAATAACAAGCTCTGCAGTTAAGGCAGCAATTAAGAGCCTACCACCCAAAAAAGGCCCAGGTCCACATGGGTTTACAGCTGAATTCTACCAGACATACAAAGAGGAGCTGGTACCATTCTTTGTGAAACTATTCCAAAGAATCCAAAAAGAGGGAATCCTTCCCAAATCATTTTATGAGACCAACATCATCCTGATACCAAAACTCGGCAGAGACTCAGCTAGAAAAGAAAACTTCAGGCTAATATCCATGATGAACATATATGCGAAAATCTTCAATAAAATACTGGCAAGCCAATTGCAACAGCACATTAAAAAGCTTATCCACCATGATCAAGTAGGATTCATCCCAGGGATGCAAGTCTGGTTCAACATACGGAAGTCTTTAACATAATTCACCACATAAAAGAACCAAAGACAAAAACCACATGATTATCTCAACTGATGCAGAGAAGGCCTTTGACAAAATTCAACAGCCCTTTATGCTAAAAACCCTCAATAAACTAGGAATTGACAGAACGTATCTCAAAATACTAAAAGCTATTTACAACAAGCCCAGAGCCAATATCATACTGAATGGGCAAAAACTGGAAGCATTCCCTTTGAAATCTGGCACTAGACAAGGATGCCCTCTCTCACCATTCCTATTCAATACAGTACCGGAAGTTCTGGCCAGAGCAATCAGGCAAGAAAAAGAAATAAAGGGTATTCAAATAGGAAAGGAGGAAGTCAAATTGTCTCTATTTGCAGACAACATGATTGTATATCTAGAAGACCCCATCATCTCAGCCCAAAATCTCCTGAAACTGATAGGCAAATTCAGCAAAGTCTCAGGATACAAAATCAATGTGCAAAAATCACATGCATTCCTATACACCAACAACAGACTTAAAGAGAGCCAAATCAAGAATGAAATGCCATTCACAATTGCTACAAAGAGAATAAAATACCTAGGAATACAGCTAACAAGGAACGCAAAGGACCTCTTCAAGGAGATCTACAAAACACTGCTCGACAAAATAAGAGAGGACACAAACAGATGGAAAAACATTCCATGTTCATGGTTAGGAAGACTCAATATCGTGAAAATGGCCATACTTCCCAAAGTAATTTACAGATTCAACGCTATCCCCATCAGGCTACCAATGACCTTCTTCACAGAACTGGAAAAAAAACACCTTAAACTTCATATGGAACCAAAAGAGAGCCCACATAGCCAAGTCAATTCTAAGCAAAAAGAACAAAGCTGGAGGCATCACACTACTGGACTTCAAACTATACTACAAGGCTACAGTAATCAAAACAGCATGGTACTGGTACCAAAACAGAGATATAGACCAATGGAACAGCACAGAGGCCTGGAGGCTACATAACATATCTTCAACCATCCGATCTTTGACAAACCTGACAAAAAAAAGCAATGGGGAACGGATTCCCTGTTTAATCAATGGTGTTGGGAAAACTGGCTAGCCATGTGCAGAAAGCAGAAACTGGACCCCTTCCTGACACCTTACACTAAAGTTAACTCCAGATTGATTAAAGACTTAAACATAAGACGTAATACCATAAAAACCCTAGAAGAAAACCTAGGCAAAACCATTCAGGACATAGGTGTAGGCAAGGACTTCATGACCAAAACACCAAAAGCATTGGCAACAAAAGCCAAAATAGA
>NW_016107469.1:2171719-2200776 GCF_001604975.1 Cebus imitator
TGCAGCACTGTTTACAATAGCAAAGACCTGGAACCAACCCAAATGCCCATCGATGATAGACTGGACAGGGAAAATGTGGCACATATACACCATGGAATATTATGCAGCCATCAAAAACGAAGAGTTCGTGTCCTTTGTTGGGACATGGATGAATCCGGAAAGCATCATTCTCAGCAAATTGACACAAGAACAGAAAATCAAACACTACATGTTCTCACTCATAGGCGAGTGTTTAACAAAGACAACACATCGACACAGGGAGGGGAGCATCACACACTGGTGTCTGTTGAGGGGAAGAGGGGAGGGACAGTGGGGGGGTGAGGAGTTGGGGAGAGAGAGCATGGGGAGAAATGCCAAATATAGGTGAATGGGAGGAAGGCAGCAAATCACGCTGCCATGTGTGTACCTAATCCAACAATCTTGCATGTTCTTCACGTGTACCCCAAAACCTAAAATGCAATAAAAAAATACTCTAAGGACCTGTGATAAACTTGATTTATGTGAGAGATTAACATACTGCTCATCTTCAACAGAGTAAAAAGACAAAAAGAATTTTTTGCAGAATTTGAAAAATATTAAAAAGTTGATTTAGTGGAATCAATGGAATATACAGAGCTATATAAAGAGAATGTCTAGAAATATTTTAAATATTGATAATTTGTTAAGCTGAAAGTAAATCTCAATAAAAAATATCAGAAACTCAGCCTCATTCTCTGACCACAGTATAATAAAACTAAAAATAAGAAAGTGTAAAACAAAATAAAATGGAATAAACTCCCTCAAACATGAAAAATTTAGAAACAAATTTTTAACTAATTCTAGGTCAAAACAATAATTCTACACTATTGGAAAGTAATGGAAATTATAACAACTCATATGCATTTCAAATAGAATATAGCCAAAACTATAATGAAAGGTAAATTAATAGATATAAATGTTCATATCTTAAATGTGAAAGAATGGAAACAAAGTTAAGCATTCCATTTAACGAGTAAGAAAAAAACCCGAGAAAACCAGAAGGAACAAAATAAAGGCAACTAATAAATGAAGAAAACAGACCAGAAAATAAAAGTGACATATTTGATTTTACTTGTCTAAAAAAGAAAAAAAAATTAGGCCAAATGAAATATGAAAAAGAGGAAAATTCAATGTACAAAACTAGAAATATCAAAAAGTATATAAGAAGATATAGAAGATATTAAATTTGTGAGAAAAACAAATGACCAAAATTGACTAATAAAGTAAAAACCTAACCAGTATAAAACAGAAAAAATTGTCAAAGAATTACCTCCAACAAAGGCTCTAGGCCTAGATGTTTTTGTAGTTGAGTTCTTTAAAACTTTCAAGAATAAGTAAGTCCCATGCTACATAAACTGTTCCAGAGCATGGAAAATTAGGGAAAGAGTTCCACTCCATTTTGCAAAGCTGGCCTAACCCTGATATCAAAACCTGACAAAGATAGCATAAAAAAAACACTACAGATCAAATTCATTTATGAATGTAGAGGCAAAGTTCCTAATTAATATACTTGAAAACAGAATCAATGGTACACCACAAGATAACATATCTTGACATGAGGAAGACATTCACTCTAGAAATAAGAGCTTATCTTAGGTATCCTTTTTTTTTTTTGGATACAGGATCTCACTTTGTCACCCAGGCTGAAGTGCACTGGTGTGGATCATTGCTTACTGCAGCCTCCACCTCCTGAGCTTAAGCAATCCTCCCAACTCAGACTCTCATGTGGCTAGGACTACCGGTGCACAGCACCATGCCCAGCTAATTTTTTGTAGAGACAGGGTCTTGCTTTGTTGCCCAGTTTGGTCTTAAACTTCTGGCCTCAAGTGATCGTCCTGCTTTGGTCTCCTAAAGTGGTGGGAATTATAGGCATGAGCCACTGTGCCCAACCTATGTTAAGTAATATCTTTATAAAATACATCACATCAACAGTTCAAATAAGAAGCACTGCAAAATAATTTCACTTAGATGCCAAATTATTTAGTGATTTTCAATATTCACTTCTCATTAAAAAGAAAATAAAGTCTTGGTCAACTGTAAGTGATACATACCTAACATCAGTGAATTTACTGTAAGAGGAAATGACGTCTCTCACTGCTATATGTAAAATTGGAAGGTAAGTCTATTAAATGTAATAACAAAGTAAAGACAATGAAGAAGATAGATACACAGGATAAATTACCTAGAAAAGTCAAAAGTAGCAACTGAAAAATAAGGACTAAACAGAATTCAGTAAATATAAAATGTACAAAATAAAAATAACAGAAATCTAGGAAGTTCCTACAAACCAAAACAAAGAGTAAAACATTTTTCACAACATAAATAATAAAAATTACCAAGGAATAAGTTAAACGAGAAAGTGGACTTAAGGGAAAAAAGGCAAAACGTTACTGAAGGCATAAAAGAAACATGTAAATTAAGAAACATATTTCTAGTCTGAGGTTAATTTTTCTAAAATTTTCACTTTATGTGTTTGAATCAAAATCTCTTTAGAGTTTCCCTTTTTTTATAATCAGAAAAGTGATTAGCAAATTCCTATAAAAAAATTAACTGGTCAGAAAATAAAACCAAGGAACCTTGTGAAAAAGAGGGTAAGGAGGAAAGACTGGTCCTGTCAGCTATTTAAACATTTAATAACTGAAATAGTTAAGTAGTATAAATATATCTAAGTAGTATAGTATTATCATAAAAACAGAGAACATAAAGGAAGAAAATTAAGTCCAGAAGGCTTCAGTAAGATGATAGTACATTATAGATTAGTGTTAACAGAGAAAAATTATTCAATAAAAAAGCTGGGAAAATTAGGTAACCGTTTAGAAAAAATTAAAATAAGTACCTTATCTAATAGCATTTACTAAAAAAAATCGCGCATAGACTCAACGCTTATATATAAAAAAATAAAATAAAAATATCTAGGTGAGTATTTAGCAGCTGGTGGCATGGAAAAGTTTTTTTTTTTTTTAAGCATAATAGTAATGTTACAAGCTGTGACAAAAGTGTACAGATCAGACTTATTTAAAAATTAACTAAAATAATAACAATCTTGAAAAAACATTTACATTTTAATATTGATGTCTTTAATATATAAAGATTTATAATCATTAAGAAATGGACATGTACATAAAAAAAAGAAATGGACATGTAAAAAGCTAGAAAGAATATATCAGAGGGAAATCCATTAAGTAAATAACAAAAAACATTTATTTAGCCAGCAATTCCAATTTTGATAATTTACATTAAATTATACAGCCAAGGATGTTCACTGCAGTGCTACTTGCAACTACCCTCTGACCCAAGAATGGCATCAATGGGGCCAAATTTGGTTAAACAATAACAAGAATGTATACATTAAAGAAGGCATTAGAAAACTAAAAGATAAAGCAAGATGGTTATTTTCAGGTAGTGAGATTACAGGTGCTATTTTTCTTCTTTATCCATTTGTAACTATTTGCCCAAACTTTCATGATGAATATGCATTTTATAATTAGAAAAAGAGTATAAAATAATTGCATTAATGATAATTTTCCTGAAGATATGAACATTAGAAGTCAAACGTTCCATCAAATAAAAAGCTCAAAATCATTTCTAAGTTAAACTGTCTTTGCATGCTGAAAACTTCTTAAAGCTTATTTCTATTAATATCTTAATTTAGCATAAAAACACAGTTAAAAGAAGCCAATTATTACTATCTGAGATTACATCTTCATTTTTTTCCTCAAAGGGATTTTGCTTTTAATGACTATTAAAAGGATTTTCACAATACATCTAGACACACTGCAATGAAATTATGAAAGGATCCATACGCAACAATGAATAACTTAAAGGGATACCTCATATTAATATCATTTCTTTCAGTGAATATTGAAAACAGCATCAGTTTAAGACTGATCATTCTATGTTAAGTTTTTATTCAGGAAATTTCATGTAGGCACTCTAAACAGGATAATGAATGTCTAATGATTTTGTGTCTAACTGAAATGTATCCTGTGATTTAAAACTCTTATTCTTAAACTATATAGCTATATTCTATTTTGTTTTCTTTAGATAACATAATTTTAAAACTTTTAACTATTTCCTAATACTTTAATTTACATTTTGCCTTTCGGTAGTGTTTCTACATTTTTTTTTTAAATTTCTTTCAAATTATTTAAACCCAAATGACAAATAATGGTTTTAGGCAATATACAATCAGATAACAGAACAACTTGAAGGTTCGACATGATATAATTCTGTGGAAACACCAATATTTTCTTCCTAGTACATGTCATGTTACTATGCTGTGTCTCTTACAATAACCATATTATTTGTATGCATGTATACTAACCATATGCTAACTAATTTATACTTTGAGCACCTTATTTATCCACATCAAGTGGAAGTCCTGGCCAAATAATATTAGTGGTATTTCTAACTACTTGTCCAATGTTTTCTACCCATGCAATTTGATATTACTCAACTGTAACAAGCTTACCTTCTAAACCTATTATGAACCCACTCGAGATCTGAGTTCTTGTCTTAGATCTGCCCCTAACTAGTTCTGTTATACTGGAAGAGTCACTTGACTTCTCTAGGTTTCAGTGTTTTCATCTATAAAAAGAGGATAGAACATAGTGGAAGGCCTACAAGGTCTGTTACAATACAAATTTTATTATCAATGTCAGGGATCATATTCCATTCTAATCACTCTTAATATTTAATTAGTGCCTACTACGTGGAAACACTATGGGGAATACAACATTAATAAATGAAAAATTCTTAGTGAATTTTTTTGAACTAAAATGCCCAGACTCAAATATGTTGTGTATAGTACTCTACTGATTATCATTAGCATAATTCTTTCCAACTCCATGAACAGAACTGGCATTTATTTCCTATTCATGCTACTATAAAAAGTCTCCCTTACCTACTTCTGCCTTTAGCCTATCTAAATCACTTTCTTTTACCTCTGTTGCTCTCTACTGAACTGTAAATTAGTTGCTCAAAATTAGAGTTCTCACTACTGCTCCCAAACAATGTGATGTTTTGGGTCTCTTTTGTGTAAAAAATCTTTTAACTTTTTTTAGAAAAAAAATCATATGGATTTATGGGAATCTCATAAAAATATTTCAAGGAAAAATTCAAATATTATAGGAAAACAACCAAATCTTGCCCAAGGCAGAATGTAGGAATATAAGGACTGCTTTCACAGCCCAGGATCACCCTTCCACAAATGCAGCATACTGTCTCCAAGGTAATATAAAGGATGGTGCACAGGAAAGTCATTACTTCAAAAATATATGAGTATCTTGTGTTCCCTCATTAGTCCGTTATGGAAATGTCATACATTTATTTGCCCAATGTGCCTTTTGGAAAACCAGCAAGACATCTGTGGATAATTAGTCCTTTAACATTTTCTACTTCAAACAACGTTTACAATTTTAGAGCTAAAAGAAACCTTGGCTTGGGTAATGGTAAAACTCTCCTTAAAAAAAAAAAAAAAAAATCAGCCGGGCATAGTGGTGTGTGCCTGTAGTACTAGCTACTTGGAGGGCAGAGGCAGGAGGATCGCTTGAGCCCAGGGATTGGAGGTGGGAGTTAAAGCTGTAGCGAGCCATGATCATGCCATTGCTCTCCAGCCTGGGTGACGGAGTTAAACCCCGTCTTAAAAAACAAAACGAAACAAAACCAAAAATGAAACCTCATACATCTTCAACTGCTTCATTTTATAGATGAACCAACTGACAAAGAGTGGTTAAAATAATTGTCTACATCATACAAGTTTAATGACAGATTCTATTCTCTTGATCATCAATCCAGAGTTTCAACATGTCACATAAGTTTACCTGATTCCTGTAACCTTTTACTGAATTTAAATTTGCTTTTTTGAAGCTTCAGAATGTTCAATTTTAACTAACTTGAATTTAATGAAGAATTCCTGCTTACTTTAAGTATATGTATATATGCTTAATAAGGGCAAGGGCTGTGTCTGTCTTATAACTGTATCCTTAGAACTTATCACAGGGTCTGGCATATAGGTATTCAATGGATAGTTGTAGCCTGAATGAATGAACAAGTTGGATGATATTAACTCTCAGTTTTAATCTTTATAAAGAGAAAATAAATCTAGTTATTCAGTTTAACTTTGTTCGCTTGATCATTTCAGATACATTTATTTTCTCTAGCTCCATTATGTTTTTTTTGGTAACGTAGTGAGAATTTTCAGTAGATACCAATAATCTCCATAAGTACAATTCCTTCGCATTACTTTACACTGGTGAGCAACAGCACTTATTTGACACTTTTCTCCCCAAATATGTAAGTACAAAACATTAATGCCTGTTGGTTTTACATTTCAATATGCCCCCAAATTTGATTTTATTTGCTTTGCCAGAATAAATTCCTCCTTCCAGATCAATTATAAAAATGTTAAACGAGACTATATTTAGCACCTATTAAACTTTTTCTAACCAGAAGGGCTCATCAGCCTCTATACTTTAGTTTCCTGTATTTAAATAAATTGTATGTACAACCACATTTATTTGAGTATCTAATATGTGCAGGTCACTGAACTCTCTGGTCCTTGAATAAATAATATACAATATTGTTTAGTATGGAGAAGTAGAAGAGTTTTAGATTCATGAAAGTGGCCTTTAAAAAGTCCAAGTAAAAAATCATGTTTTAGTTTTTTCTTTTGTATTGACTTACTTATTGCCTGCTACGCTCTAACCCCAGATACATACTTCCTATCATCCTTAAGAATTCTACAGGAATCCTTTTATTCACCAATCCTACATCACTGTCCTTGTAATCTCAGACCTCCCTCCTGTCATCCTGAAGAACTCTACAGAAATCCTTTTATTCGTTAATCCTGCCCTTTATTACATATATTACTATAGAATCTTAGAGCTGGAATGAATCTTAGATTTTTCTAAGTGTAATTCCCATATACCAGCTTTATATTCACCAATAATAAAACTATGGCCAAGTACAGTATTTTACCTCTTTAACACATCAGCATGCCATTTTACACATAGTACTTACTTGTACTCATCATAGACTTCCTGTTTGGGCAGTGAAGTCTCAGGATGTTCCTCTAGGGTATTCCGAATCCAGGAAAAGGCGTGCATTTGTTGTGCCCGACTAGATGACATGGCATTCTGATCACTAACAGAATGAAAACGTTTTAGCCGACCAGACAGCAATTCACTGATAATTTTTGAGCTAGGCCTAAATGTTCCACTAAAGAACTGTGTGCAAATATACTACAAATGACCAAACCAAACTTAGGATATCAAGTAGATAATTGTCCACCTATGGTTGTGAGTTGTTTTCTACAGCTAGTTTAAGACTGAAGTTACTGCCCTGCTCCATCCCTCCCTTTGCAGGTGATGGAGCACTGACAAAGTACTTGTTTTGGTCAAAATCACCTTTAAGTGGATATTTGCTCATGCACTTGTCTGTTCATTTGCCTACACTTACCATCATCAAACTTTAAAACAAAAATTAATAACCTCTCGGAAATCTTACTAAAGCACAATATGCTCCAGAATGGAATTCACATCCGAGAGAGCTGCAACAGACACATTTCTTCCTACAATCCTTCCTACAACCATGCCCCCTGCCCCAGGCTGACAGATCCATTAAACATTGTAAACTTTTATTATATGGAAGTATTATTTGTAAATAAATACCATGAAATGACACCAAAGATAGCACAATAGAAGCTACTCTACTGATTCTGATATCTATCTCAGCTATCTGTAAGAATAATTTATTGAATTTCAAATAAAACACTGAGCAAGTGTCTAGGACATAACATGATTAAAACAGTTATAAAATTTTCATTTCATTTATTTCTACATACAGTTTAAAAAAATAGAGCGGTAAGCACAATTTATATGAATAAAATGAATTCTGAGAAATACTTAAAAGCTTACGGAAACTTAAAAAAAATAGAATGACTGAATGAACAACTTCTCTCCACATTTTCTAAATTTTTTAATGATGAAACTATAATAATACCCCAAGCACTTAACACACCATCCATTTATCATGAATTCATGTTTCGTAAGGCAATTTCATTTTATTTTCTGTTTTATATTCTCTGATGTGTTTACCTGATAGTACCTAAAAAGACTCATACCTTATTCCTTACAATACCTATCTGTTTATTCTTTGATTTTCTGTTCAATTTTCACAATCCCTCACATACGCGTAAGCATATTCATCCGTCTATGAAACAAAACCCAAATTGCATGTCATAGCATCTACCCTGTTGCAAAAATAAATTAGCAAAAACTGCAAGTAAATACTTAACCAAATATCATCAAAAACTAAAATGATGTATTGTTTTGCCATCATGTTTTCTAATGATTTTAGGAATATTGTAAAAACTATAACAACCACAACATACACACCCCTCACATATATCCTAGGGACTTCCTGTAAAAAACATAATTATACAAAACTAGGAATAGATATACCTTTTCTCTCCATTGCTGAGACCAGAAGGCAGCTGAAGGTAGAGGTAGAGTTTCTCTAGGTCTGTAAACTTCTCAACTTCTTGCTGTTTACAAAGGATTAAAAAGATCATTTTAAAAAAACACTCATTTTTCCCCAAACAAAATTTACTAACATCTCCCTAAAAGTTAATTACTGTTTAAATTTAAAACAGATGAATCATTTGCCAAATAAAACAAAATCTAGGCATTTTTTCTCATCACTAAAATAATACAATTAGTTTGTTCGAATAAATTTATTGCATGCAAAAATTTAATAAAATGGTACTTCCCTATTAGTTCTTATATCACAGGGATAAATAAAATTATAGACCAATACTCAGACAAAAGCTTCTCATTTTTAATCACATTTAAAGAAGGAGAGTTTTACAGTAGTTACAGGACAAATACTGGACCAGGAGTCAAGAGAAACTTTATTAGTCTTCGTCTGACCATTAACTGGCTATGAGGTTTTCAGTTTTATGGCAAATTTTCCGTACAGCTATAAAATGAATAATTTCTAGAATCCTTTTCTAATTTTCAAATATTTAGGACATGTGACTGGTAGTGCTACTGTTACCTGTGAATGGAACTGAGGTTAAAAATATTGAAATAAAACCAATAACTCTTTCCAGACATTACAGATGTAATTACTTGTTGGTTTGCAACAGTGGCTGCTATATAGAGAATCTACTAATAGTAAGACTTTCTATTGCTATTGTCCTGCAACCATGTCATTTTGTCTCTAAATGTGCCCTTTAAAATAATTTTTGCCTTCCTCTTTGTAACTTTTTTCTAACCTGAGTATGCTATAACGGCTTCAAATGTGCCACAAATCCTATTATAATAAAAATATCCATAGTAAAATTCTGGTAGCCTAATTCAAGCAAAACTCCACTGTAATGAAGAATGTGGACAGATTATTGGCATTCCCGGTAGAATTTATTCTAACTTAATAAAGCATAAACAGAGATTCAGTTTTTGAAAAAACCTAAAATGATATAATCAAGCCTATTCTTAGTCTCATTAGAAGACATCCACAAAAGTTTAATCTTAGAATCCATCTACATAATGATTTAACCAATCACATGCAAATAGCTCCCAAATTTACATTTTTAAAACCCGGTGGCCTTATAGGGTCTCATAAGCCCTGGCCTCAGCTACAGCCTGGGCTCCAGCTTTGGCTCTGGCGCAGGCTCCAGCTCTGGCTCTGGCGCAGGCTCCAGCTCGTTCAGCTGCACCAGCTGCACCAGAACCACCAGCACCACCAGCATCACCAGGGCTATGGTTGTGAAGAAGACTGAGATCCGCAATGGGAAGCTGGTGTCCGACGGGAAGCTGATATCCAAGTTCTCTGACTTCTTGCCTAAGTGAAAAGCTGCAGTGGCCCCTCCCAGCCTGCCCCTCCTGAGGCTGCCCCAGAGCCCTGGAGGGAGGCCCCTGTGCAGGGGAGCACAGGGAACAGGAGACCCACCTGAGGCTCAGCCCTAGCCCTCAGCCCACCCGCGGGGGAATTTACTGCCTGGGGACCCCCCTTGCCCATGCTTCCAGCTACAAAACAATTCAATCTCTTTTTCTTTTGGTCCAAAATAAAACCTCAGCTAGCTCTGGAAAAAAAAAAAAAAAAAATCCTATGGCATACAGGTATTTTCCAATTAGTTCTTGCTCCAATACCTAATAATACCAGCTATACCCTGTGTGTAGCTCTCCCCTCAAAGAAAACAAACACATATTTCCTTCTTAACTGCTACTTATCATCACCTTCTTTTCTCTTATTTCCACAGTGTTCTGTTTTGGAGTCTGTTTAACTCTCTTGGTGCATTCCATATTAATCCTTTATTTAGCCCTCTAACTACCTGCCCCATCTTCTTCCAGTCTTTTGATTTTTCACTGCCACCACAGTAGTGTAGGTCTTCAGCTGTCTTTCAACAATAAGAATAATTCATTTGCTTATACATTACTTTTGTTTTCTGCTATGTTCCACAAATGGCATAAAATAACTAAGAACCTATACCATACATCACAAATCATACAAAGAGTGAACAATACAACATAGATGAGTAACATACCACCACCACAGTTCTTGCCCTTGAGGGACTTTTAATGACACTTAAATTTCTAAAATGTCTAGCTGGTTTTCCTACCTCCAAAGTCTCCCTACTTTAATCTGTCTTAAATATGGTTCCTGAAATATTTTTTTGTCAAAGAAATTTTTTTCTTTAAAGAGAATCTCACTCTGTTGTCCAGACTGAAGTGCAGTAGCATAATCATAGCTCACTGCAGCCTCAAACTCCTGGGCTCAAATGATCATCCCAACTCAGCCTCACAAGTAATTTGGGCTACAGGTGCGTGCCACCATAGCCAGCTAACTTTTTAATTTATTTTTTGTAGTGTCAGGGTCTTGTTGTTGCCTAGGCTAGTCTTGAATTCCTGCCTGGCCGCAAGTGATCCTCCTGCCTCTCAAAGTGGTGGGATAGTAGGCATGAACTATTGTCCAATATTATTAACATCACTCACTTAATCACAACAATGACAATCATAATAAATTCAGAGAAGGTTATAATAATAAAATATCTATTATTATGAGCCATGTCTGAGAAAATGTAATAAAAAGATCATTTTTCATCACTAAGAAACACATCTCCTACTGTTGGAGACACCATGGATTCTATATAACTTTCAAATTTTAAACATCCTGGACAAAAGAATACAGAATAAATTCCAGAACACAGAAGAAACATCAAAGAGGTGATTTAGAAGACATCCAAAAAAAAGTTTTGAAAAAGAGGTCGGCGCGGTGGTTCACGCCTGTAATCCCAGCACTTCGGGAGGCCGAGGTGGGCGTATCATGAGATCAAGAGATTGAAACCATCCTGGCCAACATGGTAAAACCCCATCTCTACTAGAAATACAAAAATTAGCTGGGCATGGTTGCACATATCTGTAGTCCCAGCCACTCAAGCGGCTGAGGCAGGAGAACAGTTTGAACCTGGGAGGCGGAGGTTGTAGTGAGCTGAGATTGCGCCACTGGACTCCAGCCTGGGTGACAGAGTGAGATTCCGTGTCAATTAAAAAAAAAAAAAAAAAAGTTTTGAAAAAGATCAAACTCAGTGTCCTAATTTTTTTTTCAAACAATGAAAACTTGTAACTGTTCAATTACTGTTTTGATTGCCATATGCGGTACAACACACAGAAGAAAAAATTTGGAAAGTAGCATGAAGCTGATAATAACAAAATCCTGTAAAGCAAACCAGAAAAAATTACCCAGGTATATTGTGATGGCATTTCAGTCCAGCAAGGCTTGGGCTCACCATCAAGATTTCCGGTTTTGGATATACTGTGTCATTCACTGCTAATTAATGGCTTCTAAAACAATGCTCACTGGTTAAGGAGAAGACCCTAACCTTGCTTGATTATCAAGGCAAGAGTATCATGTGGCAAGTATTTTAAACATCAGATTATTTGATCTGCTTCGTGAAGATTTAAATGATAAGAACTGAAAGTTTTCTGTTCTATGTTGAAATTCATTGGTTGTCAAAAAGAAATACCTTTGGCTGAATTTATAAAATAAATGAGAATAGTATTCTATTTTTGGAGCACCAGAGAAAAGACCAACTGTAAAAACTTTAAAAATTATAATTTCTTATTCAGCCATAAAAGAAATGGAATATTGATACATGCTACAAAATGGATGAACCTTGAAAACATTGTGCCAAGGGAAAGAAGCCAGACACATACCATGTGATTCCATTTATATTAAATATCCCCAATAGGCAAATCCCTAGGGACAGAAAGCAGCTTAGTGTTTCCCAGAGGCAGATGATTGCTTAAAGTGTGCTCAGTTTCCTTTTGGGGTGAAGAGGTTTTGAAACTAGATTGAGGTGGTAGTTGTACAACACAGTGAATGTACTAAACATCACTAATGGTAACTTTTATGTGTATTTTACTACAATAAAAACTCTAATTTTTAACAGAGCTTCACACATTTGGCAAACACATCTGATGATTCGAAGTAAAACTTAAATGACAAGCAATATCCGTAAACTTAAAAGTCTTTACTTTCTTGAGTTGGGGAAGTTCTAAAGAAAAGTTAGGTTTCAAATTTAGGGGAAACCTCAAATATTATTCCAGTCTGTTGTATGAGGTAGCTTATAATTTCATTTTATTGCAGTTGAAGATCTTGCCTGAAAACATAAAGACCTCTTTCTCACTTCCATCTTTGCAAAAAGATATTAAAAAGGAATCTTTGAACTCAAGTTTGATTTATATGTCTAACACATTCCAGTAAACTATTTTGGAGAATTTTTGGTAAAATATCCTTGGTTATTCCCAGCAAGTGAGCCCACCTTGCATGTCATTATCCCATTTTCATAATAATAGATTTATTAAGATGGTTTTTCTGAACCTTTAGCTATGAAAGCACAGCAATGCTACAAACTTAGTGATGATTGAGATGGTATTTTGACCTTTCACATTCTGGACAGAAAAGCTTGTAGCAAACAGTCAAATTCAACATTCATTTTTATATCATGTGATCGAGGGGAAAATGAAGGCATAATGTAAGATCATGTTGCTTTTGAAGGTTCAAGATGGAGTTTGGTTGTTGAATCATGCCACTCAATCCCTTCCCTTCTAAAACTTTGGCTGATAAAAAATACTGACCTAAGAACTACTAACATGAAGCCATCTAATCCTTCTAAGAGGTACAAGTGAAGTGGTAAAGAGAACATGGGGCAGAGTATTCCATTTGCTTACCTATATTTCTCAGCCTACTTTGCAGTTAGCTTGTAGCTATGTAATTATTATGAATATGATCACAGTGACATAATTCACTACTCAGCCGACATATTTGAGAATCCATGTGTTATCCCATCCCACTTCCCCCTCTGTGGAACTTGGAAGCCATGTGTTACACCAGTGAAGCTATAACAAGTTGGCCTTTCTGTCAGTGTTGGTTCTGAGGGACTATTTGGAGCAGTGGTCTCCAGTGATTTCTGCTGTATATAATGCAAATGAAAATACATTTTTGTGGTTAGGCCACTGGTATTTCAGGCTTAGTTACAACAGCACAAACTAGCCCATCATGATTAATATAGAAAATTATACTCTTTCCTCTCGCACTTTTGAGAAAACTGAAGAATCCTTTTTATATATGCAGATAAAAATATGGAAACAAGAAAAAGTCTCCTCCTCATAATCAAAAAGGCTTTCATTCATTCATTTTTTAGAAGAGTATTTAACTTATTTTGAATTTCAAATGATACTAAACGAGAATATAATGGCATTTATCAGAATAGGGTATGGGCTAAAAAACTGTTTAGAAGCACTAGTTTAGAATATACAGCCTTCATGCTCTCTTCCAGTTAACTTTTACCTTAAAAAAAAAATCCAAAAACTGATTAAAAATTCAGCTCTAATAAGTTTAATATACATGATCTTGCAATATGTCAGTCTGTTCCTCTACTTTGGGCCACAGCATTTACTCAGGAAAGTATGCAGCTTATCCTCAATTAATCTGATTGTTTACTACAATTTACTGATTGTTTCAAAAAATGTTTTCCACTGTCTGTTTACACCACCTCAGCTATAATGATCCGGTTTTCCAAACTCAATCCACCTTTGAGGCAGAATCCTGAAAGATAAGACAGAGCCAGACAGAAACCCTTTCAATATTTTAATATCTCATTTAATTGTTAAAAAATTAAAACTACAAAGTATTTCAAACATAGTAGAGAATGTGCACATGTATGTGTCAATATCCACATTTACAAGATGCTAACCTTTTGCCATATTTGCTTTAGATCTTGGACTTTTATCTATTTAACAGCTTATAGAAATAGTATCCTATGGAACAAAACCACGGTTTGTTCATATCTCTACTGATAGTAAGTTAAAGTGTCACTATTTCAAATAGTGCTGCAATGAAAATCCTTTATTTGTGACTCTTGTGGCCTTGTGTGAGCATTTTTGTCTAAGGTATGTAACCTGAAAGTACAAATATCTGGTAACAAAGAATGTACATAGTCAATCTTATTGGATATTTTCAAATTGCTCTTCAAAACTTATACCAATTTATGTTCCTAATATCAATACTACAATTTCTCCACATTCTTGTTAAAACTTAAGTTTTAAATTTTAGTTATTCTTAGGGGTATGAAAAAGTGTATCATTGTTTTATACTTCTCTGATTGATGATGAGACCAAATCTTTTCATATTATTTATCATTTAACAGAGTAGCTCTAAAATTTTAACATGCACAAGAATCACTTAGTGAGTAGGTTAAAACAGAGACTGCATGACCCCACTTCCATGACCCCACTTCCAGAGTTTCTGATTGAGTAGGTCTGAAGTGGGGACCTGAGAATCTGGACTTCTAACAAGCTCCCAGGTGATGCAGTCAGAGGATTACTCTTGGAGAGCCCCGCTGTTCAAGGAACTGCCCATTCATTTCTTTTGCTCATCTAAATATGGGGATATTTATCAGGCAGTCTGGATGCTAATCTTCTAGAAGTTGTAAGTGCTGCTTTATCTTCTCCTAGTTCTGGCCTGTCTATTCATTTTGCTTTTGAAGTCTTGTGATGTCAAAGTTTGTCATTTCCAGGCAGTCAAATATATCAATCTTCACATTCATAATCTGAGCTTTTGGTCTTTAGTTTTTGAAATTTTCCCCTATTCCATTGTCATAAAGATAGTATCCTATATTTTCTTTTTAAACTTTAAAAATTTTGTTTTTCACGCTTGGACCTTTACGTGCTCTGGAATTTATTTTTCTGTAAGACATAAAGTAGGGACCTAACTAAAAATTGTCCCAGTATCACTTATTGAGTATTTCACACTTTCTCTACTGATTTTTTGTGCTATATCTATCATGGGATTCTTTATTACAGGTTAAAAAGGATGCCATTTTTATGTTCAGCATATGAAAATATCTTTCTCTGAGTTGGTATTTAATTTAGGAAAAAAACCTAACAATTTATCCTTAAGATGGTCATATAGCAAAATGTATGATTCATTGACTCTTCTAGAACTTATGTCATAGAGACTTTTCATATAAGAATATCACCTAGTAACTGATTAGCAGAGTATTAAAAGTAACTTTGATGAACCTTTAATAAATCTGAGGTTAATAGGCAAGTCTCCTACTGACATATTAATAATAAAGAATAAGCCATATTACATAAGACCTATAATAAGGATATGACATATATATATATATATATATATATATATATATATAATAGATGAATGAAGCAGCTGTTACTTGAACTTGATGTCTATCTCAAGCTGTAAGATATAGCAGAGTAAGGTATAGGATACAGAATTAGAAGACCCGGATCTGAATTCCAGATTTGCCACTCATTAGCTTTGTAATATTAGACAAGCTGCTTAAGCTGAGTATCAATTTCAAAATATAAAACACAGTGACAAAATGCTCATAAATTTTTGTGATATAAAACTTATGATAGATATTATTATGTAGATGTTATTTAAAAATATAAAATTGCTTAAAATCAGATCTCTGGCAGAAGAGTTTATAATTCGAATTCTATCAACTAGTATAGAATCTTTTATGTGAAAAAGTAAGGCATTTTAAAACATTTAAGAAAAAAAATTTTTTTAAAGAGATAGGGGCTCAGTCTGTTACCCAGGCTGGAGTGCAGTGGTGCAATCACAGATCACTGCAGCCTCGAACTCCTGGGTTCAAATGATTCTCCTGCCTCAGCCTCCCAAAGTGCTAGGATTCCATGCATGAGCCACCATACCTGGCCCCTTAAATTTTAATCATTAAATATTAATTGTAAATATTTATGGAGTTCAATGTGATGTCTTGCCATATATTTACAATGTGGAATAATTAAATCAGGCTAATTAATAAATCCGTCACCTCACATATTTTTTATGTAGCAAAAACATTTAAAATCCACTCTTAGAACCCGGACAACATGGCAAAACCCTGTCTTTACAAAAAATACAAAAATTTGCTGATGTGGTGGTGCATACCTGTAGTCTTAGCTACTTGAAAGGCTGAAATAGAACTGCTCAAGCTCAGAGAAGTCGAGTCTGCAGTGAGCCGGGATTGTGCCACTACAGCCTGGGCAGCAGAGCATGATCCTGTCTCAACAAAACAAAACGACCCCCCAACCCAAAAAAATAACTCTTTTCACAATTCTGAAATATGCGATGCATTATTATTATAATAGTCACCATTCTGTGCAATAGATCGCTAAAGCTTATTACTACTGTCTTATTGAAACTTTGTACCCTTTGATAAACATCTCTCCTTCCCATATCCCTCCCCGCCACCTCTCAGTCTCTGGTAACCATCATTTTACTCTCCATGTTTATGAGTTCAACCTTTCTAGGTTCCATATATAAGTGAGATCATGTAGTATTTGTCTTTCTGTGCCTGGTTTATTTCACTTAGTATAATGCCTTCCAGGTTAGTCCATGTTATTTTAAATAACAGAAGCTCCCCTCTTTTGAGGCTGAATACTACTTCATTGTGTATATAAATCACATTTTCTTTATCCATTCATCTGATGATGGACACCTAGGTTGCTTCCCTATCTTAGGTATTGTGAATAAGGCTTCAATGAACTTGGGAGTAGGTAAGGCATCTTTAAGAATTTCAGGACATATTTAGCCTGGTAATCTCTACTAACTTGGTTAGAATACCACAAGAGCAAGGGTCCTAGATCTTTTATGTGACAATCAGACTTGGTCACACGTCACTGAAGATCATGTTACAGAAGTACTGGCTTTCCTTAGGGTGAGTGCAGAAAAGGATAGACACTATTTTTTTCCTGAGCTATCAACATACAATTGAAGTTAGAAGATATTTCTGACAAGAGCTGTGCTACTAGGGAGAAAGAAATAATCAATTTAAGCAGAACAGATCAGAAATAAGTTATCCCAGGTTCAGTCGGGAATAAAATGTGCAACTTTTCATTTCTCTTCTGTCTTAAAGAAATATCTGAAATAATATTCTATATTGCAAATACTAATTTTTTTGTGTTCCTGTTTGCTCAGGACATCTGTTTCTGAACTGTCAATACATACCAGATGGATTGCAGAGAACCAGATCGAGTTTTCAATGTCTTATTACCAGAACTTAAAGACCTTTAAGCGGCTGGTAAGGAACTATGTTTTCATTATTTACTGGCATACTATGCAGTTTAAAAGTTGTCTGAATGGAGAGACCTGCTCCTGTTGTTAGGGATCATTGTGAAAAAGTGAAGCATTAGGTTTAAGCCACAACTTCACAAATGTTAATGGAAAGTGATTTGTTTCCTGTAACGACAGTCTTCCTTCTCGTGTTACTCTGTTTTATTTTTTTAAGCAAGGTTAAAAAACTGGGGAAGGGCTGATGCTTATAAAGAGCATAACAATTAGTACTTCACTGAGGAGCTTATATGCAGATCCTTGATGGTAAAATTATATCTGAGGATCATTATTTCCAGAAGCTGCAGAAATGCTTGTTGAGACTTATAATCACCTTCCAAAGTACTGGCCAGGTTGACAATAACTGAGTTCTGGTAGAAGATGACCAACCTGGGTATCATGTCCATAATTAGTCCATGAAAGTTTTCAAACTGGTATCAGTAGTTTTTTTTTTTTTTTTTTTTTTTAAGTTGTAATTTAACTTTTTATTTGGAAGGGTCAGCTTAAAATCCAGAAACCTAAATAACCAAGTTTAACTGTTTCTTCAGTTGAGTTACCACATATGGAGGGGGCATAAGTACACTAATAATTATGATTAAATTTGTTTGCCCTTGATTTTTTGAAGCTACAAAAACAAAACAAAAAACAAAAAACAAAACAAAAAAAAAATTCTAATTTTCCCCACCTCAGGCAACACTGATTCAGGAGCAGTTTCTAAAAGGACTCTTCTTCACCAGCATGACTGACAGAAGGATCAAAAGGGAGAAAGTATAAAGCTTATTCTGTAGCCTCTTTAAATTTATGGAAACAATCAACATACGTGATATTATATTCTCTGAGGCCCCAGCAGTTGTTCCACAGGATTGAGTAAGGAAGATAGAGAAAAAGGTCAGGTATGAGGACTCTATTTTCCGTGTTTGTTGCTTAGAATTCTTAATTTTCAGTGTCCTAACTTGTTATAAGGACCACTGGGCCTAGTAGGGATAAGTGATTTTCTTTTGAGGGCTACCTACTATAAACAATGTAAGAGGTAATGTTTTTCTCAATTCCAGAAAATATAAATCAAATGGGGTGAGTAATTTTTATTGTAGTTGTATTATTGTGAGGATTTGTCCTTCTATTTGTAAACCTACTGAATTAGGTATATAAATGAAAATGGCTTAATTTTCTGTTCAAAATATTCTGCTGAAAGATAAGGAGTATGATCTGAGTCCATTTGAAAGATATCAGTACTTAGAGAACAGCTAAGAAAAAGTGAAGCAATGCTGACAAGCAAACCTGAGCAAAACCCAAAACTTGTTTCTCACAATGTTTTCTTCCTAATCCTGCAAGATGACCTAGAGAATTTATAGCCATGTAAAAACAAGCTAAAAAAATTTTTTAAATTCCCTTTCAACTTCCTTCAGCTATAATCAAGCCTCGAGAAATTCCAACATTAAGAAGCCCCATGGGGCTGCAATGTTAGCACTGACAAATTCCTACTCCAACTTAGATATTCCTAAGTAGATTCTGTGCTTAATATTGGGAAGTTTCTGCACATAAAATTAGGAATCGATTACATTATAAAAGAAAAAACTTAAAGATACTTCCAGGGACATTTCACTGTATCTAAACTGGTAATTTTTATAAATGTGCTCTAAAATATATTTTGGTTTTCTTAGCTATTTATATTTGCCTGTTTAATACTTCTTAAAAATTGAGTTCATAAATTGATGATAATAAAAAGATAAACCCAGGAAAGGAACACAACAAGGAATTTTTTAGAACTTAATAGTAAAAAAGGAAGCTGAATCTCTGCAACTGAGATAATGAGTAACATGGTAGAAAGTACCATAATATCATAGCATCTTTGGCTGCATAAGTGCCAAAGTAATTAAGAACCAAATGAAATGCATAGACAAGGGCATACTGCTAAAACACTCATACAGAGGAACTAGGGTTCAAATAGCCAGAGGGCACCAAAGCCAAAAGATTTGAGTCCCCTTGAAATAGAATTCAAATGAGAGCCATCTTAAGAACACTTCTTTCCATTGTTAAATTCTATAAAAACTGACCATCATGGGATCATCATGTAACATTCCTCTAAATTAGCTCTGAATCACTCAGGAGAAGGCCAGGTTATTATCACTGTTTCTGTGTGCTATTTGAAAATATCCCAGAGTTCTACTAGCAGGTGAGGATGGGTGGAGGTATCAGCAAGAAGGATAAGGTTTAGATCTTTCTAGTCACTGTGTTTTTAACTTTTTGCAGCATGGAAAGAAATGATGGTACTTGACAGCTCAGCTACCCTGATGCTTCCAGAAAACTGGATTTCTACTGGATTCTTCAAGATTACAAAGCTACAGCCTTAACAATGATGTAGGCCATAGAGAGGAAAAGTCAATTCTTTAGTCCCTGTTTTCTCTGTTCCTAGTAACCTGTCCTCCTTTTCTCCCCAAGAGTTTGCTTTTCTCCAAGTTTGAAATGACTTTAAATGCAAAGATAGAAAAATTTTAGAATACCATAAGAATTCATTTGTTTCCTATCAGAGCACACTTTTGTGTACTATGTCATCCTTTGAATATAAAAATATTAATGAAAATTGCATTGCTTTCAGGTAATGATGAGAGATTGCCATCATATTTTTTTCCTATTCCTATTTTAGACAATGTAATAAATTTGAAAGCTAGCTGACAATGGTTAAAGCATTGTTTATAATTATGAAATACAAAAGTTACCAGAACTCATTTTTGGGGGCTCAGTGGCAATTTAGTCCAGTTGAGTCAGGTGTAAAAAACAAAAACATTAATAACTTATGTTTTCCTCACATACTAAAGGGAGATAAAATAACTCAAGTGCTTAATGTAAAAAAAGGAGAGAGTAAAAGGTTCAAAATCCTTTAAATAGCATGGCCTTAGACAGATTATTTCTTTTTGTGATACTCAAACCAAAACCAAACTAGCTATTTAAATCTGGCCCCACTGCCAAGTTTTCCCACTCAAGTAAATTCTACACAGACATGCTCTACATTTTGAAAACTGCCTATTTCTTCTCCAGTAAGTGAATGAAAAGAAAAAATAAGATTCTGAGATAAATCTTACTAACAGTAACTCCAGTGCCATATCACAAAATAAATCCGATCTTCTAACCATGGGCCTTTTTCAAGCCATAACATATGTTAATTTTTGTTACTTATTTATTTGATATATTTTAATTACTGCAAACAAAATTTTTACTTTCAATCAAGTCTGGGTCAGTGAGTTGACCTTGGTCACCATTTAGCATTCATTAGAGCAAGGATTTGAGGTGAAAAGGATGCTTTCTCCTGTAAAGGGAAGAAGATAAATTTTTGGAATTGCATACTCCACATCCATAACCCCTCACAGATGCAGCACGTATCTCTAGAGGGCAAGAAAGGAGGTGTGCCTCTTGTTAAGAATTACTACTGTAGTGAGCTACTCAAATTTATTGCTGGGAGTATGTCATCTCTCTTAGAAGGCAGCATTCTAGTATTAGGTCTGTTTCTCAGGAAGCAGATATCCTATATCCTAAAGTTCCAGGCAGTTTTCAGTTTCCATTCAATCATTTTAGCAGTAAGTACATGAAGAAAACTGGCTTCTGATTTAAAAAAACTAAACCATGGGACAGACTTGGAAAGTTTAAAAATTAAATGAGATTATTCACATATATTCATCTAGCATCAAGTGCCTTTTATGCTCTAGGCACTATTGTATATTTTAGTAACAGGAAGGCAGACAATAAAATCTAAAAGTAAAACATATGTTACAAGATGATGATAAATGCTAGGAAGAAAAAGTGTTGGAGGGGTATGTTGAACCACAATTTAAAATAGAGTCATCAAGGATGGTCTCACAGGAAAGTGAAAAGGCAACATGTTTTACACATGGCTGATCTACAGCAGAGACTAAAAAGAGTTATCATTATTCTTTGTTATACACTATTTTTGCTTTCTATTGACTGGCTGTTGTAATGGCCAGCTAAGGCAGGAACTGACAGTGAAGACTCTATATTACTAAGAAACAAAAACAGAGGCTTTCTTCCCATTATCTATCCTCATCTCTACTATTATGGGTCCTCAACCCTGTAAAGAATGGCTCTTACAATAACTTTGCCCCCAAATCATCTAACACAAAAGCCACAAACTCAAAGGCCAGACAGGTAATGCACATGAGTACAGAGGGGATAAAAGCATAGCGGGGAGACTGAGAGGATTAAAGTGTGCATGTCATGTTTAAAAGGAATAACCACTACTTAGGTTCAGCTGCTGTCATGTTTTCTTTGGGAAAACAGAAAACAAACACCTATGTTTTTCTGGGAACTTTCCTAATTCTAAAATATGGCAACCAATTCAAAATTTTTAAAACATCAGTGTGGCCCAAAGAAAACACTTTTGAGGAACAGATCTAGCTTGTTGGTCTCAAGTTTAGCCCTTCTGGCCCATCTACAGGGTCAGGAGCTGATTCCTTACAGGGCCATAAGCACCAGATGCTTGATTTGCTGGACCACGCCTGTTTGCTTTTACCATCCAGTCTATACCTGAGCAATCATATGTTTTAAAATCCAGGATCTGTGAAACATACAGTACTTAATATGAAGCAGACAGTAGGAAAGTTACACCCAGGAAATATTCTCTATTGCAGTGTCCCAGATAGGATCCTGGTGAGACCTCAGGTACCACTGAAATTCCACACAGATAACCATGATACATGAACAGACTTCCTACCAACAGACTGCTTGCACTGCCTTCCTTTTCCTGATTTTAACTATGCTAAAATTACACGGGGTAGTTAGTACCTCTGCCATGATTTTTTTTTCTTTTTTAGGTTTTAGATTTTTGTAATGGACAACTCATGTGGCCAGAAAGTTGGTTCTTAAGGTTTATCTGATAATAGGCTTTGCTGCTCACTGAAGTAGGACAGTTTTTAGAGAACACAGCTTACGCTGTTAATTTTGATCGTTTGCCTCAGGAGCACAAAAACTATGCCAGTAGAGTTGGAAGGTAGAGAGGAGAAGTCTTTTAAAGCAATGGTCACCAAACTTTATGACACCAGGGACCAGTTTCATGGAAGATGGTTTTTCCCTGGATGGGGTAGGGTTTACAGGGGATGGTTTTGGGATGAACTGTTCCATCTTAGACCATTAGGCATTAATTAGATTCTTATAACGCACATGTAACCCTAGATCTCTCACATGCTCAGTTCATAATAGGGTTTGTGCTCCTATGAGATTCTAATGCCACTGGGGATCTAACAGGAGGCGGAGCTCAGGCAGTAATGCTTGCTGGGCTGCTGCTCACTTACCGCTGTGTGGCCCGGTTCCTAACAGGCCATGAACCAGTACCTAGGGGACCCCTGTTTTAAAGGATTACATAATCAGTGTTTAAAACTTGTAGAAACAACAACTACTAGTTTTTTGCTATACTCCCTTGCAAGAGGACACCACTGCCTCTTCCATGGGAGAAGAAGTCTTACTTCTGTGGAAGAAACCTGACTCACTGCACAATTAACTGAATAATGGCATCTGTTACTAATTTCAGGAAGTGACAATAACCTTAACCCTCCAGAAGCAACAGGTACTCTGGTAACCCCACATCATTTTCAATTTTTCTCTCCTAATGATAGTCCTAAAAAAATCCTCCTTTGGTCAATTCTCATGAATAAACCCTACCCTAGTAGAGCTGACTTAATTCAGAAAGCCATATACTTACCAGTGACAAGGAACTCATTAGATACGTTCCTCTTTTTACCAGGTGAGTTTAGCTGGCCTTCCAGATGCTGAGCATAGCATGCTCTGTAAAGCATGCTACTACAAACATTTTCATTTCTCTTTACTGATAAATTTTTTCACAGCTTTAAAACTAGCATAGATACTTTATATTTTTTACTTCTAGTAGATGTCAATATTGTCTTCACAATTGTAGTCAACTTAAATATCTAACATTATTTTAGCTCTTTTGCTTTAGTGAGCCTAAGTTTTTAAAACAGCATTGAGACAACCTACTTATAAAAACAGACTGCATTTAGAATTCTTGATTACTAAAATTCAGTAAGATGAAGACAGTTTTTAATTTTTCATTTCAGGTTACTTTCTATTTGGAAAGTTAATTTAAGGGACATTTTCTTGATTATAAGCTCATACTTGAGAAAATTTGTAAAGAATGATACAGTATATAGCATAGTTTTTAAAAGTCTGGGTGCCCTGGAGTCAGATTATCTGGATTAAATGCCTAATTCTACAAATAAGTAACTTTTAAAACCTTAGGTAAATTACTTAAACTTGTCTGAGTCTGTTTCTCCATCTATAAAATGATGTTGATGACACATTAACCTCACAGGCAAATTATGAGGATTGAATGATAAAACATGTGAAGCCTTTGTCTGCCACATGGTAATTACTCAATAAATACTAACAATAACAATAAAAGACAAACTGTTTAGGGGATATCATGTGCATATTTACTTACTTTTTTGATAATCACTGTTTGTAAATAACTAACCAGTAAATATTTACTGTCTTCCATGAAAAGACAATGTTAAGTACTAGGGATACAGAGACCTAAGTCCCAGCCCTTACTTCCAAAACTTACTTTTGGAGAAAAAAACAAATTAAGCTGGCGATAGCATACTACACAGTAATAGTTTCAATAGGGATATACACAGAGTACAAGAAAGCTGGGGCCCTTAACACTGGACAGCATGGCTAATAGGTTGTCTTGTGATACATATGCTGCTAACTACCACATTCTTTTTCTTCCTCTGGTTTAGAGGCTAGAAAACAAAATACATCCTAGTTCCTCTTCCAGGTAGGAGTAGCCATGTGACATTATTCTGGAGGTTGAAGTTCCTAAAGTGGCCTTCCTGAATATAAGGAGGTATGCTGAAGAAAAAGACGGCTTCCCTAGAAGAAAGCCCATTTGCCCTTCTTCCCCTTTTCTTGCCTTAGTCTTTAGACTAACAGCATAGTGGCACAGCAGGCCATCAATGATGTGATAGAACCAAAGATGACACAGCAAATAAAAAAGAGACTAGGACACTGGAGGCATTGCAGCTATTGCATCACTCTTGAACACCTAATTCTGAACTTCTCATTTGGTGACACAAACTCTTACTACTTTAAGCCACCAGCTCTTCCATTCTATAGTTAGGATTTTCTGTTATCTGCAGATAAATGCATAGTCTTAGTAGATAAACAAAGATTTCTGAAAAAGGTAACTTCTGAGCTAGTGCAAAAAAAGAAACAGAACTTATGCAAGTGAACAAACTCAAGAAGAGCTCTGCTGGTAAAGTGAATCGCACCTACAAAGGCCTGGAGAGGGAGGAAGCATGGAGTGTTCTACATTATACACCTTCCAGTTTCTTGGATGGCTTTAGCCAGGTTCCAAGCTTTCTCCATCTTCCACTCCCTATGTTTAAGAACTTGAATACTATGCCCTCAGTAATTCCATATGGTGAGCATGTATTTTTAAACAGTAAGTTCTGTGATGATGAACATAAAATGCAATCCTTGACTAATGTTTAGACTTGAAAACATATATTTACGGAAATTAAGTCAATTAGATCCACATTATGAATTTACACATGTAACACCTTCAACTAAAGCTGCCATGTGTGCTTATGTGCCATGCACTATTTTTACACTAATTATCTCATTTAATATTTATGACAGCTCGGTGGAATAGGTGCTATTAATCCTTCTTTATACCCACCTAAGTTAGGTTAGAATTACGGGAATTCAGAAAAGAATGGCAGGATAAGAATTCAAACTCAGTTCTGTGTCATTCTATAGGTTCAACTCTGAGCCACTCTGCTATATTACTAGTGAGCTTTTTTTAGTTTCTAGTCTATTTGTCCTACTTCACCTGCTTAAATCCTTCCTGCATTTATGTAATAAAGTTTTAGTTTTTCAAAACCACTCTAGGGATCAGAGTGGGGGTGGATCGGATTGGTTATCTCTTAACAGGTGAGTATGGAAGGAAGAGGCATAATACATTGAGTACAGCAGGAGCAATGGAGAGAATGACAGAAAAAGAAAAAAGAAGTTCTTTCCTTCTAAAGGAATGAGTTATCTTTACTTACTGGTAAAGCAAGAGTAACTTCCAAAAATATTTCCCAATATTTTATAAGTGTATGGTCTCTAAAAGGTATAAATTTAAGGTGGCAACACTTCTTTATATTTTAAACTACAGTATGTTTAATGATTGATTAATTAGTTTATATTCAGTCATACATTCAGCAAATATGTATTGATCTTCTTCATGTGCCTCTGGATATGTTCCAATGCATATGTTCCTATACTTAACCCAAGAAAAAAAAATAAATGCCAATTATAACTACCACAAAGGTTACTGTATCACACAAATAAGGGTATGCACAGGATATCATGGAACAGAGAAATCACAGAAGGCTTTCCAGAAGCATTGGTATCTAAGACAAATCATAAAATATAAGCAGGTATTACAAAAAAAAAAAAAGAAGTAACAGTCTACATCAGACTTTTTCAACCTCAGCACTCTGACATTTTTGGGCTAAGTCTATCACGGGGGTGGGAGACACTCTGTTTTGTAGGATGTTTAAAGAGCATCCTTGGCCTCTACCCATCTGATACCGGAAGTATTCCCCAAGTATGAAAACCAAAAATGTCTCAATATATTGTCAAATGTCCCCTAGGGACGTGGAGAACAAATACTGCCTCTGGTTGAGAACCATTGTTGGAGATCTCTGTTGTCCAAAGTGGTAGCCACTAGCCGCATTTGGCTATTTAACTTCAAATTAATTAGAATTAAAAGTTAACTCCTCAGTCACACTAACCACCTTTCAAGTATTAAGTAGGCACACACATGGCTACTGATTACCATACTGAACAGTGCATATACAATATAAAACATTCTACCACCATAGAAAGTTTCATGGATAATGCTGTTACAGACTGAGGGAGTAAATATTCTCTTCTACTGCACAGCTTGCTGACAGGCAGTGGGGAGAGTGGAGAAAGATAAGGTTAGACAAAAAAGATAAGGTCTGAGTATGAAGAATCTTCCAGGCCATAAGGCAGAGCAATAGGGAACCAATGAAAACTTTTAAGCAACAGTGTGGAACAAACAGAACTTTATAAAGACGACTATGATGACAGTGTGGAGAAAAGAAAGAATGTGGAAAGACTAGAAGCAGAAGAAGAGTTGCAGTATCTCAAATAATTATGATGATCTGAATTAATGTAGTAGCAGTACGAATAGACAAAAATAGAGCAACCAAGGAATTACTGATAGGACCTGATAACTGCCTCGTTGAAAAGCAGGTTGAGGAAGAGTTGAGACTGACTTCTAGGTTTTTAGGTTAGATGAGTCAGTACCATTCACTAAGACAGTATGACAGACAGAATAATGAACCCAGAAATGTTCATGTCCTAATCTTTGAACCCCTGGGAATTTGCATTGTAAAAAGGGCTTTGCAGATAGGACTAAATTAAGAATATTAAAATGGGGAGATTATCTTGGCTTATCTGACTAGGATCAATATATACTCAGGTATCCTGGTAAGAGTGAGGTTTAAGGAGATTTGACTACAAAAAAGAGCCTTGTCAGAGTGATGCAATCTAAGAAAGACTCAAGCAGCCATTAATGGCTTTGAAGATGCAGCTACTAGAAGCTAAAAAAGGCAAAGAAACATATTCTTCCCTTAGAGTCTCCAGAAAAAAAACAAAACAAAAAACCCATGGCACTGCTAACAACTTAGTTTTATTCCTGTGAGACCCACATCAGACTGCTGGCCCACAGAACTCTTAAAATAATCTGTTATTTTATGCAGCCTCTAAATTTATGTTAATTTGTTATAGCAGCAATAGGAAACTAAAACAGATAGGTACAGAATTGAGGGTATGATAGGAGTTTGGTTCTAGAAAAGTTGAGTTGAAGTATCTATGTGATATCCCAGTAAAACTGATCAGCTGACACAGAGTTGGATATATGGGCCTAGAGCTTAGGATGGAGACATATAAATATAAGTCATCAGTATAATGAGATTAATTGAAACCATCAAAGTAGATAAGATTACTTTGGACAAATACAGACAAAATACAAAGGAACAAACACCCCTGAAGGAACGGCCTAAAATGTAACATGAAAACCAGGATAGTGTGGCATCTTAAAGGATTTTAAAAATGAGAATGTACCAGAATGGGGGGACGAGGGGTTAGAGTGTGTAAGGAAATGGACAACAGGGAGAAATGAAAAAGGGCTGTCAGCTGGGACTGATATTACCTATTATATTCAGCAGTAAAGGGTCATGGTATGTTTTCTAAATGTAAGTTTTAGAGGAGTGGTATTAGAAGATTTTTGTTATTGGGGTTCAAAACTGAATGGAAGGTGAGACATGAGACTAAGTACAATCAACACTTTGACTAAACTTTGACTTTACTCTTTCAAAAGCAGAAAGATACAGTGGTAGCTAGAAAAAGGTTGTAGTGGTTCAGGAAAGATTTCTTTTTTAAAGATGAGGATAAAATTAAGCATTTAACTATTAATGAAAATAGGCCAGTAGAAAATAAGAAAATAAAGAAGTAGGAGAAAGAAAATAAATCATGACATGAATTCTGAGATGGGAAGGGATGGGACCTAGAGGGTAGGGAGAGAGAGATCAGCATTGACAGGCAGGAGGACAACTCTTCTGTTGAGAGATAAGGGAAGGAAGACAAGAACTGGTATATAACTGAGCAAATATTAAGTTAGGGACAAGAAATAGCATTAATTTAGTGGAGTACCTACACGGCAACTTCCTATTTTCTCAGAGAAGTAGAAGGCAAGATCATTTGCTGGCAGCAAGAAAAGAAGAGGTGAATTTAGTAGCTTGAGCTACAGAAGTTTGAAATAGGTTTAGTGAAGAATAGTGGAAAATAAATCACTAAAGAAACAGAGGGTAAGAAGGGGCCTATATATTTTATTGAATCCTTAAAATAGCTGTTAATAGACTTCTGCATGTGGCCGCAGTGGAGTACCTGATACTGCAGCAACTCTCCCAGCTCCACCATCTCAAAACATGAACAAAATATAGGAAACAAGTGTTTTCAAAAACTGGGCAACAAAAAGTAAAGACTGTGATTGGATCCAAGATGGCCATTTAGGAACAGCTCAGGATTGCAGCTCCCAGTAAAAGAGCAGAGGGTGAGTGGACGCCGCATTTTTATTGCCCACAGACTAGGAAACACCCAGGCGGAGGAGCTCCACGGTCGCCAGCGTGGCTGTTTCGGCCAGCGCGGCTGTGCCCCACACGGCTGCTTTGTTAGCGCCCCGGAGCCGCGGTTCTCCGTACAAAATACACCAGTCCGGGTGCCCTTTTGGCTGGCGATTGGAGCCATGGGAAGTCGCCCATTCATCTGTTTAAAAAGGGGACTGAGCAGGGAACCAG
>NW_016107469.1:2207576-2224352 GCF_001604975.1 Cebus imitator
AAAAAAAAAAAAAAAAAAAAAAAAAAAAAAAGATTACAAAAATGACAGATAATACAATTAGCAATCAAAGAATTTAAGACAGGTATTTAAGACAGAAACAAAATGATAGAGATAATAGACAAAATGATAGAGAAACAAATGGTAGAGATACTCCAATTAGCAGTCAATGAGGGAATTTAAGACAGAAACAAAATGATAGCGATGATACGGAAAATGATAGAGAAACAAATGGTACAGATACTACAATTAGCAGTCAAGGAGGAAATTTAAGACAAGTATTTATGAAAGGAAAAAAATGAAGGATATAAAAAAGTACTATAAAAAAGTAGAATTTCAGGCCATGCACAGTGGCTCATGCCTGTAATCCCAGCACTATGAGAGGCCAATGTCGGGAGATAGCTTGAGGCCAGAGTTGGAGACCAGCCTGGCCAACATGGTAAAATGCTGTCTCTACTAAAAATACAAACATTAGCTGGGCATGGTGGCGAGCTACTTGGAAGGCTGAGGCAGGAGAATCGCTTGAACCTGGGAGGCGGAGGCTGCAGTGAGCCGAGATCTGCCACTGCACTCCAGCTTGGACAACAAAAGTGAAACTCCATCTCAAAACAAAACCCAAAAAAACCAATTTGAATTTCTAGAACTGAAAAAATATAAGATCTAGAAGAGAAAATTTACTGGATGGAATTTATAGCAGATTAGATACTTCAGTGGAAAAATATGAAATATGATTATACAGAAATAGAAACTATTAGTAAGTACAGAAAAACTGTTTGACAAAAATCAGCATATGGCCAGATGTGGTGGCTTGTGCCTGTAATCCCACCACTTTGGGAGGACAAGACAGGCAGATCGCAAGGTCAAGAGATACAGGCCATCCTGAACAACATGGTGAAGCCTGTCTGTACTAAAATTACAAAAATTAGCTGGGCTTGGTGGCACATGCCTATAGTCCCAGCTACTAGAGGGGCTGAGGCAGGAGAATTGCTTCAACCTGGAAGATGGAGGGTGCAGTGAGTGTGATTGCACCACTGCCCTCCAGCCTAGGAACACAGTGAGACTCATCTCAAAAACAAAAAGCAAAAAACAAAAACAAAACAAAAATACAGCATGTAACTATGATTAAAAAAAAAAAAAGTCTTAGCAAAATAGACACAGAAAGTAAAACATTTAGCCTGCTGAAGAGCATCCATGAACAGGCGAAAATTAACTTCATATTGTATGGTGAATGAATCATGTTTTTTCCTTAAGATCAGAAACAAGGCAAAGAAATTCACTCTCAGATTTCTATTCACCTATCTCCCAGAGCTCCTAGCAGTACAATAAGGTAAGCAAAAGAAACTGGCATATAAACTTTCTTTATTCATAGATAATATGATTGGGTGGGCAGAAAATTCTAAAGACTACATAAAAGTAACTAGATTTAATAGATTATTTAGCAAGTTTGCAGGTTGCAAGATCAATATAACTATTAGTAATAAAACAATGGAAAACAAAAATTTTTAAATGCCATACTTGGTAGCACCTAAAAACTTCAGTTTTAATAAAATGTCTACAAAACCTACACACAGAAAATAAAAAAAATATGCTGAAAGAAATTACAGAAGAACCAACTGAAATGGAGATAAAGCAAGCTCATGAATTAAAATTTGTTAATAAGACATCAATTGTCCCCAAATTGATCCTTAAGTTGATGCAATCCCAACAAAAATCCAAGTACAACTTTTTTTAAAAAATAAAAATTGACAAAGTAACTAAAATTTACATGAAAATGCCAGAAAAAATCTGAACCATTTATATTATCTGATAGCAAAACTTTCTATAAAGCACAGTAAACAAGACAGTGTAGTGATGTCAAAAAGACAGACACAGCAATCAATGGGAAAAAAAGAGTCTAGAAAAAGACCCACATATAATGATTTTTTTATATAGGAGTTGACTGGGGAGGAGTAGACTTTCCAATAAATGGTGCCAGAAAACTGGATATCCAAGATGGCTGAATAGGAACAGCTCTGGAGTGCAGTTCCCAGTGAGAATGCAGAGGGTGAGTAATCACTACATTTCCAAATGAATTTTTACTGCCCACAGACCAGGAGATTCCCAGGCAGAAAAGTGCCACATCTCCGGCACAGCTGGGGCAGCGGGTCTCTGCACAAAAACTCACATAAATATGGCTGCCTGGAATGCCTGGGAGGCAGAGTCACCCATTCAACTGAAAAAAAGGGGACTGGAATAGGAAGCCAGGTGATCTGGCTTGGCGGGTCCCACTCTCACAAAGACCAGCAATCTGAAACACTCTGGATTGAGAGTTTCATAGCAAGAACAGCTGGACCTGGGACGTTCCAGCTCTGTGGGGGGAAGGGCATCCACCGTTACTGAGGCAGTCCACCACTACCGAGGCAGTCCGTTACTGAGGCCGTCCACCATTACCGAGGCAGTCCGCCATTACAGAGGCAGTCCGCCATTACCAAAGCAGTTTGAACTATACCTCTATGAACAAAACTGTGAGGAAGTTCACAGAGCAGCTGAACACAGCAGCTCAGCAATGCCTCTGCTGGCAGACTGAGGCTACCTCCTCGCTGGGCAGGGCATCTCTGAAAAAAGGTAGCAGCATGTCAGGAACTTATAAAGCCCCACCTTCCCAGGACCGAACAGTTACGAGTTCCACTGCAGCAGATTTAAATGTACCTGCCCAGTATCTCTGAACAGAACAGTGGAGCTCACAGCTCAACACTGGAGCTCCTATCAGGGACAGACTGTCTCCTCAAGCAACTCCCCGACCCCTGTATATCCAAAGATACCCCTCACAAAGGAGAGCTCAGGCTGACATCTGGTGGGTATCCTTCTGGGACAAGATAACAGAAGAAGCAGATGGCAATAACCCTTACTTTTCTGCACCTGCTGCTGGTGTTCCCCAGGCAAGCAGGGTCTGGAGTGGACCTTCAGCAGTCCTGCGGTAGAGGGGCCTGTTAGAAGGAAAACTAAAAAAAACAGAAATAACTTTATCAACAACAAAAAGGACATCCACTCAGAGACCCCATCTGAAAGTCACCACCTACAAAGACCACAGGTAGATAAATCCACAAAGATAGGAAGAAACGAGCACAAACAGGATGAAAACACTCAAAACCAGAACGTTTCTCCTCCTCCAAGAGATCACAACTCCTCACCAGCAAGGGAACAAGGCTGGAGAATGAGTCTGAAGAATTGACAAAAATATGCTTCAGAAAGTGGGTAATAACAAACTTCTCTGAGCTAAAAGAACATGTTCTAACCCAACATAAAGAAACCAAGAACTTTGAAAAAAGGTTTGACAAAATACTAACAAGAATAAACAGCTTAGAGAGGAATATAAAAAAATTGATGGACCTAAAAAAACACAACACAATAACTTCACGAAGCATACACAAGTTTCAATAGTCGACTGAGCAGAAGAAAGAGTATCAAAGATTGAAAACCAATTCAATGAAATAAAAAGAGAAGGCAAGAACAGAGAAAAAAGAGTAAAAAGAAATGAACAAAGCCTTCAAGAAATATGGGATTATGTGAAAATACCTAATCTACGTTTGATAGTGTACCTGAATGAGACAGAGAGAATGAATATGAGCTGGAAAACATTCTTCAGGATATTATCCAGGAGAATTTCCCCAACCTGGCAAGTCAGGCCAACATTCAAGTCCAGGAAATACAGAAAACAGCACAAAGACATTCCTCAAGAAGAGCAACCCCAAGGCACATGATCACCAGATTCACCAGGGTTCATGAAATGAAGGAAAAAATGCTAAGGGCAGCCAGAGAGAAAGGTCGGGTTACCCACAAATGGAAGCCCATCAGACTCACATCGATCTCTTCGTAGAAACCCCCTACAAGCCAGAACAGAGTGGGGGGCCAATATTCAATATCCTTAAAAAGAATAACTTTCAACCTAGAATTTCATATCCAGCCAAACTAAGCTTCATAAGTGATGGAGAAATAAAATCCTTTACAAACAAGCAAGTACTGAGAGATTTCATCACCACCAGGCCTGCCTTACAAGAGCTCCTGAAAGAAGCACTGAACATAGAAGAGAACAAGCAGTACCAGCCACTCCAAAAACGTACCAAATGGTAAACAGCATCAACACAATGAAGAAACTGTGTCAAATAATAGGCAAAACAACTAGCTAGCATCGAAATGGCAGGATCAAATTCACACATAACAATATTAACCTTAAATGTAAATGGCTAAATGCCCCAATCAAAAGACACAGACTGGCAAACTGGATAAAAAATCAAAACCCATCATTGTGCTGTATCCTGGAAACCCATCTCACGTGCAAGGATACACAAAGCCTCAAAATAAACGGATGGCGGAATATTTACCACGCAAATGGAGAGCAAAAAAAAAGCAGGAGTTGCAATCCTAGTCTCTGATGAAAAAGACTTTAAACCAACAAAGATCAAAAGAGACAAAGAATGGCATTACATAATGGTAAAAGGATCAATGCAACAAGAAGAGCTAACTATCCTAAATATATATGAACTCAACACAGGAGCACTCAGACACATAAAGCAAGTTCTTAACGACCTACAAAGAGACTTAGACTCCTGCACAATAATAGTGGGAGACTTCAACAGTCCACTGTCAATATCAGACTGATCAACGAGACAGAAAATTAACAAGGATATCCAGGACTTGAACTCAGATCTGGACGAAGAAAACCTAACAGACATCTACAGATCTCTCTACCACAAATCCACAGAATATAAATTCTTCTCAGCACCACATCACACCTACTATAAATTGACCACAAAATTGGAAGTAAATCACTCCTCAGCAAATGCAAAAGAACAGAAATCATAACCAACAGTCTCTCAGACCACAGTACAATCAAACTAGAACTCAGGATTAAGAACTAACTCAGAGCCACACAGCTTCTTGAAAACTGAACTGTCTCTTGAATGTTCAGAGCGGATAAACAATGAAATGAAGGCAGAAATAAATTTGTTCTTCGAAACCAATGAGAATGAAGACACAACGTACCAGAATCTCTGGGACACATTTAAAGCAGTGTCTAGAGGAAAATTTATAGCAGTAAATGCCCACATGAGATGCAAATAAAGATCTAAAATCAACACCCTATGGACAAAATTGAAAGAGCTAGAGGAGCAAGATCAAAAAACTCAAAAGCTAGCAGAAGACAAGAAATAACTAAGATCAGAACTGAAGGTCATAGAGACACAAAAAACCCTTCAAAAAAAACCAATAAATCCAGGACCTGGTTTTTTGAAAAGATCAACAAATAGACCACTAGCCAGATTAATAAAAAAGAAAAGAGAGAATAATCAGATGGATGCAATAAAAAATGATAAAGGGGATATCACCACTGATTCCACAGAAATACAAACTACAATCAGAGATTACTACAAACAACTCTATGCACATAAACCAGTAAACCTGGAAGAAATGGATAAATTCCTGGCCACCTGCAACCTCCCAAGCCTAAACCAGGAAGAAGCTGAAACCCTGAATAGACCAATAACAAGGGCTGAAGTTGAGGTAGCAATTAATAGCCTACCAACCAAAAAAAGTCCAGGTCCAGATGGGTTCACAGCTGAATTCTACCAGACATACAAAGAGGAGCTGGTACCATTCCTTCTGAATCACAGATCATTTTATGAGACCAATATCATCCTGAAACCAAAACCTGGCAGAGACCCAACAAGAAAAGAAAACTTCAGGCCAATATCCATGATGAACATAGATACAAAAATCTTCAATAAAATACTGGCAAACGATTGCAACAGCACATCAAAAAGCTTATCCACCATGATCAAGTACACTTCATCCCGGGGATGCAAGGCTGGTTCAACATACGCAAGTCTATAAACATAATTCACCACATAAACAGAACCAAAGACAAAAACCACATGATTATCTCAATTGATGCAGAGAAGGCCTTTGACAAAATTCAACAATGCTTTACGCTAAAAACTTTGAATAAACTAGGTATTGATGGAATGTATCTAAAAATAATAAAAGCTATCTATGACAAACCCACAGCCAATATCATACTAAATGAGCAAAAACTGGAAGCATTCCCTTTGAAATCTGGCACTAGACAAGGATGCCCTCTTTCACCACTCCTATTCAATAAAGTATTGGAAGTTCAGGCCAGAGCAATCAGGCAAGAAAAAGAAATAAAGGGTATTCAATTAGGAAAGTAGGAAGTCAAATTCTCTCTATTTGCAGACGACATTATTGTGTATTTAGAAGACCCTATCATCTCAGCCCAAAACCTCCTGAAACCGATAAGCAACTTCAGCAAAGTCTCAGATACAAAATCAATGTGCAGAAATCACAAGCATTCCTATATATCAATAACAGACTTAAAGAGAGCCAAATCAAGAACGAACTACCATTCACAATTGCTACAAAGAGAATAAAACACCTAAGAACACAAACTAACAAAGGATGTAAAGGACCTCTTCAAGGAGAACTATGAACCACTGCTCAAGGAAATAAGAGAAGATGCAAACAGATGTAGAAATATTCCATGCTCACGGTTAGGAAGAATCAATATCGTGAAAATGGCCATACTGCCCAAAGTAATTTACAGATTCAATGCTATCCCCATCGAGCTACTATGGCCTTCCTCACAGAACTGGAAAAAACCACATTAAACTTCATATGCAACCAATAGAGGGCCCACATAGCCAAGTCAATTCTAAGCAAAAAGAACAAAGCTGGAGGCATCAGACTACCTGACTTCAAACTGTACTACAAGGCTACAGTAATCAAAACAGCATGGTACTGGTACCAAAACAGAGACATAGACCAATGGAACAGAACAGAGGCCTCGGAGGCAACACCACACATCTACAATCATGTGACCTTTGACAAACCTGACAAAAACAAGCAATGGGGAAAGGATTCCCTGTTTAATCAGTGGTGTTGGGAAAACTGGCTAGCCATGTGCAGAAAGCAGAAACTGGACCCCTTTCTGACACCTTATACTAAAATTAACTGCAGATGGATTAAAGACTTAAACATAAGACCTAACACCATAAAAACCCTAGAAGAAAACCTAGGCAAAACCATTCAGGACATAGGCATAGGCAAGGACTTCATGACTAAANATGGTGTTGAGAAAACAGCTAGCAGTGTGCAGAAAGCAGAAACTGGACCCCTTTCTGACACCTTATACTAAAATTAACTGCAGATGGATTAAAGACTTAAACATAAGACCTAACACCATAAAAACCCTAGAAGAAAACCTAGGCAAAACCATTCAGGACATAGGCATAGGCAAGGACTTCATGACTAAAACACCAAAAGCACTGACAACAAAAGCCAAAATAGATAAATGGGATCTAATTAGACTCCAGAGCTTCTGCACAGCAAAAGAAACATCATTAGAGTGAACCGGCAACCAAAAGAATGGGAAACATTTTTGCAATCTACCCAGCTGACAAAGGGCTAATACCCACAATCTATAAAGAACTAAAACAGATTTACAAGAAAAAACCAAACAAACCCATCCAAAAGTGGGCAAAGGACATGAACAGACACTTTTCAAAAAAAGACATACATGAGGCCAACAAACATATGAAAAAATGCTCATCATCACTGGTCATTGGAGAAATGCAAATCAAAACCACATTGAGATACCATCTCACGCCATTTAGAATGGCGATCATTAAAAAATCTAAAGACAACAGATGCTGGACAGGATGTGGAGAAATAGCAACACTTTTTCACTGTTGGTAGGAGTATAAATTAGTTCAACCATTGTGGAAGACGGTGTGGCAATTCCTCAAGGACCTAGAAACAGAAATTCCATTTGACCCAGCAATCCCATTACTGTGTATATATCCAAAGGTTTATAAATCATTCTGTTATAAAGACACATGCACAGGTATGTTCATTGCGGCACTGTTTACGATAGCAAAGACCTGGAACCAACCCAATTGCCCATCGATGATAGACTGGAAAGGGAAAATGTGGCACATATACACCAGGAATACTATGCAGCCATAAAAAAAACGATGAGTTTGTGTCCTTTGTAGGGACATGGATGAACCTGGAAACCATCATTCTCAGCAAACTGACATGAGAACAGAAAATTCAACACCGCATGTTCTCACTCACAGGTGGAGGTTGAACAATGAGAACACATGGACACAAGGAGGGGTGCATCACAAACTGGGGTCTGTTGGGGGAGACTAGGGGAGGGACAGCAGGGGGTAGGATGTGGGGAGGGATAACATGGGGAGAAATGCCAGATATAGGTGATGGGGATGGAGGCAGCAAACCACACTGCCATGTATGTACCTATGTAACAAATCTGCATGTTCTTCACATGTACCCCCAGAACCTAAAGTGCAGTTTTATATATACATATAATTATATATCATATAATTATATATATACATATTATATATACATTATATATTATATATACATATAATTATATATACATATATATACATTATATATTATATATATATAAAATTATATATAATTATATATAATATAATTATATGTATATATAAACAAAACTGGATATTCATCCATAATGTAAAAAAATGAACCCTGAAGTTCACCTTAAAGCAAACACAAATTTAACACATCGTGGTTCAAACATCTAAAAGAAAAACACTACAACTACAAAACTTGTAGAATAAAATGTAATAAAATATAAGAAGATTGAGATATCTGGAAAAGGAAGTAAAGAGGTTGGCTAATTCTTTCTACAACTATAAAAAGACACAAAACAGAAACTAGGTTCTGGAAACTAACTACAGGCAAACAACATACTGGGAAATGTTTAGTCTAAAGACTACTGAACTTCAGGTAGTAGTAACTAAGAGAGTCTTTATTATTCTTGCTTATGGCTGCTACCCTGACCTATTCCCATGAAACCATATGGGTTTGAACAGTAGTGCTGCTAGGATGAGGCAGGCTATATTTAAACACACAAAGAAAAACAGAACGACAATGGGTCCGACAACAGGGAATCTTAGTGAAGATAGAGAAACTATAGCATAAAGATAATCAGAGAAAAAAATAAATAGAGCTTCAGAGAGACAAGAAAAATAAGATCAATCATTTCAACATATGTGAAATGGGAATTTTACAAGGGGAGAATCAAGGGCCTGAAAAAGTATTTGGAAGATAATGGCTGAAAACATCCCAAATCCAACTAATCTATGTGAGCTCAACAAAACCCACGTAGGACAAACAGAAAGTGATCCACTATATACATAGTCAAACTGTTAAAAGTCAGGGTAAGAAAAGTGAATGACTGAGAAAATGAATCTAGGATAAATCTTAACACCAACAAAATAAAACTTATGTAAAGGAAGACAATGATATAATTAATGGCTGATGTCCAAAAGGCAATGGAATAACATATTCCAAATAATAAAAGAAAAAACAAGCAAACAAAACTGTAAACTAGAAATTCCATTTCCAGCAAAACTATATTTTAAAACTGAAGGCAAAATAGAGACATTCACAGATAAACAGACTGAGAAAATTCATTACAAACAAATCTGTGGTGTAAGAAATACTAGAAGAAGTGCTTTAGACTGAAAGGAATCATCCTTGATTCCTGTGTTTCCCCTCCACATTCAATATATCAGCAAGCAAGGTCTACTGGCTTTATATCCAAAATATTCCTTAAATCCATCTACTTAAAAAAACTTCCACTGCCATCATCTGAGTAAGAGCCTTGAATTATCTACTGGACTTCTGCAATAGCCTAATTAGTTTTCCTGCTTCTACTCATATCCCCCTACAATTCACTGTTCCAACTACAGCCAGGGTATTAAAAAAAATTGGATTGCACTATTCTCTGCATAAAATCCTCTAATCAGCTTCCAGTGCACATAGGATATTACTTGCCATGACTAAATATGCAATACACAAACAACTCCCTGGTTGAACTTTTCTATCGCTCTCTACTTCCTTCCGTAAGTTCCAGCACACTGGGATCCTGTATTCTTCAAATATCCCAAACTCATTCCTCCTTCAAAATTTTTGTACCTACTGTTCCTCTTCTACCTTGTGTGTATCACCAGCAGATCATGACTCAAGGGTGGCTTCTTATTACTCAGGTCGCCACTCAAATGTCATCTCCTCAAAGAAGCTTTCCCTGGCCACCCTATCTAAGGTTACCCTATCCACCACTGCCTGCCTGCCTTTGCCTTTTAAAAATTGTGTTGTATCTTTATCGTTATCTAAATTATAATGCTTACTTATTTGCTCACTTTTTTAATGTCTACCTCACCCAATAAAACAAAAGGATCATGAGAGGAGAGGTCTTAGTATCTTGTTCATCACTGTATGTCTAGGACCTAACAGTATTTTTAAATTACTGAGTAAAAATTTACATATATTCTTTTTTTTTTTTTTTTTTTTTGAGACGGAGTTTCGCTCTTGTTACCCAGGCTGGAGTACAATGTCACGATCTCAGCTCACTGCAACCTCCACCTCCCGGGTTCAGGCAATTCTCCTGCCTCAGCCTCCTGAGTTGCTGGGATTACAGGCATGTACCACCATGCCCAGCTAATTTTTTGTATTTTTAGTAGAGACGGGGTTTCACCATGTTGACCAGGATGGTCTCGATCTCTTGACCTCGTGATCCACCCGCCTCGGCCTCCCACAGTGCTGGGATTACAGGCTTGAGCCACCGCGCCCGGCCCAAAATTTACATATATTCTAAAACTTACACTAAAATATAAACACTTCTGAACTCTTAAAAGACTTTAAAAAGACTTTTGTTCTTACTTAGCATTTTATAAATGTCATATTTTATAATATATACCAATTTTCTTCTGCCTCTTTTCAATGAAGAGACAAAATGAGTAATACTCCAAAGTTATCTCAAGTATTGCAAAGAAAGTAGGTAGCCTTAGATAGACAAGAACTGTGTCTGTCTTGCTTACCACTGTACTCTGGTACCAAGAACAGGGTCTAGTATATGGTAATCATGAAATAATTACAGAATGACACGTAAACAATGAGACTCTTAAGAGCTGGGAGACAGGAAATGCTCTGGAGGTTGGTGGGAATGTGTTACTCCCTCCATCTCCAATCACCACTTTCCCAGGTCTTAAGAGTACTCTTGAATATACCTCTTAATAACAGACTAGATTTCTTAAGGGCAGAGAATATGTCATTTCTGTTTGGTATCCCTTATGAGTAAAACTGTTCAATAATTTTGTTTAATAATTTTTTGAATGAAATGCAAGAGCACTGGTGTCTTCATTTGTAAAAGGGAGGTGACAAGATTACTTACTTCAAAGGTTTATTATGACAAAAAATAAAAAACCCAAAAAACTACACACACACACACACACACACACACACACACACACAAAACAAAAAGGAACAGTAAGTGAAAAGGAAAAGAAAAACACCTCCACAAAGTCCTCCTTTAGCTATTAGTTTAGAAAAGTAAAAGAAAACTATTAAGTTATATCTTCTCCTATAAACTGTGCCTATTTATTCACCTACCTAGCAGATAATAACCTAATAATAACATAAGCTAATAAGATATCACACTATTTCAGCACCAGACACTGAAACAGACCACCACCACCACCACCACCACCACCACCACCACCACCACCACCAATCTCAGGTTAGCTTATAAGCAAGACTCAAACTTGGATAGGAGAACTTTTGCAGTCACAAGCAGGAAAAGAGAACTAACAACACTGACAATTTGGGGAATCTAACAGTACAGAGCCTTTGTATGTTCTAAACTCTAGAGGGTAGCCTTTCGGCAGAAATGTTATGAAAGAAATCAGCAGTATTCCAGATGTCCCAGTAGCTGCATGCTCCTTCCCTCACACTTTTAAGAGAAGACCTAAGAAACTACAACTATATTAACACAATCTAAATTTAAACTATTATTGTGGCTTTAAATCTTAAAAGCTGGCAACCCAACAAAAACTAATCCACTAAGCATCTGAAAAGATTTTTTTTAAAACAAATTTTTACAGTTTATTAAGTAGAATCTAAACTTAAACTATTATTATTGCTTAATTCCCACAGGCTAGCAACCAAAAGATGAAAGATATGCTATCTCAACAAAACTAATCCATTAAACATCTTTAAAAACTTTTCTCTAAACAAATTCTTACAAAGTTATTAGAATCGAAAAATAAATATCCAGTTTAATTAAATGTTTGTTTAAGCAATCTTTCAGTAAAAACCAGTAGGATTCAAAAACATGTAAATACCTAAGACTGTGATTTTATTATTGATGAGATATAGGAAAGTAACTAGATAGCTTATAAACAATTCACCTGAGGGGGCTGTAATTAAAATGTCAAATTTTATTCATTGGAGTTGGATTATATTTAAAATCAACATTTCCTTAAAAATTTTATATTTTATATTGTGGTAAAAACCTTATTGCAAAAAAACTTTAAGATTAGTTATTTCACTTACCAAAATGCAGTCCACTTTAGATTGTACAGTTTTGCTAAAAGAAAGAGAAACTTAGGTTAGTAAATGAAAATTTTATGAAATATCTGCAAAATTCTCAGTAAGATGTGGTAATTTAGTCTTCCTTACTATGAAAAAAATAAATACAGCATCCTACTAAGATTAAGGATTGTAGCCTAAAACTGTGTTTTTCACAAAGCAAAACAAAAATCTATTTCCCATTCATTGTACTAAATTTAATCTTAAAGCATGGTCAAAATATTTCCTAAGTTTATTTTGAGTAAACAATTTTTAACAGTATATAAATGCACATTTATTACTATACTTAAAAGTATGGCACAGAGCTTGCAGTAATTATGATTTTTACTGTTTGCCTGCCCCTCTGGACAATAATTTGCTTAGCACTTAAAAGTCATAATGATATACTACGATCTGTACCTTGTAAGACTTGATATATAAAAGATTCTGTTCCCCCAACCCGTCTCTACGCACAGACACACACACCAATAACAAGAATCCCTAGACATAAAAGCAATAAAAAAGATTAATATAATAATAAATTGGCCAGGCGAGGTGGCTCATGCCCATAACCCCAACACTTTGGGAGGCTGAGGCGGGCAGATCATGAGGTCAGGAGATCGAGACCATCCTGGCCAACATGGTGAAACCCTGTCTCTATTAAAAATACAAAAATTAGCTGGGCGTGGTGGCTCGTGCCTGTAATCCCAGCTACTCAGGAAGCTGAGGCAGGAGAATCACTTGAACCAGGGAGTCGGAGGTTGCAATGAGCTGAGAATGCACCACTGCACTCCAGCCTGGATGACAGAGCGAGATTCCATCAAAAAATAAAAAAGGAAATAAACAATACAATAAAGCCATTATATATCAATTTAACAGAACTACTGAATGTAAGTGAAATGTTAATAAATAACACAAATGAAGCCAGTATAAAAAACAACTATTGCAAACTTTGGATTTTGTTGTAACATAAAGGAAAGTGAAAATGCAAAGAAATTGTGCAAGATGTTCAGGAACAGTTTACATACAATCTTTAAAACATGTTAAAACCAAATTGTCTTCTGCAAGAGTTTCTAAAGCCAAATAAATGTAACCAAAACTGGTTATTTGCCTTTTTATGTAGCCATACAGCTAAGCTATGATGTAAAAAAAAATTAGTATTGAAATTTCACTTAACACAATCATTAATAACATTTTATACCTGTACATTTTCTAAACAATAAAATATGACTGGATTCAGTTTAATTGCAAAGTTTAGAATGACTAAAAAGAGCAAAAAAGTAAAGGATAACTGTAGGTTAAGAGGGAATGAAATCCCCTTCCCAAAATCCAACAAAATATTTTTAGAGGTTTTTTTGTTTGTTTTTGAGACAGGATCTTGCTCTATTGCCAGGCTGGAGTGCAGTGACGTGATCTTGGTTCACTGCAAGATTTTGCAAAGATCTTGTCTTCTTTTTGCAGATGATATTAATCCTTAGTCTTTACCATGGCCATAAAAGCCCTGTATGACCCAATCCTCTGTTATCTTTCTGGACTAATCTCATAGTAGTCTATTCTTCATTCATTCTGCTCTAGCCAGGTGGTCTCCGTGATAGCAGTATGGCAAGAGCGGGCCCTGCACCGGCTTGATCTGTCATCCTCTAGGACTTTTCTCCTATACAACTTACCCCTTTACTTTCTCTGTTATCTTGCTGCATGTTATCTTTAACACAGTTCCTCCCTGACTTGCCCATATAAAATACTCCCAATCACTCTCTGTAGCTCTCATCATGCTTGATTTTTCATCATTGCACTTATCATCTGCCATGTTACAATTTTATTAATTTGTTTACCAGCTATCTTCCTTGACTAGAACTTAAACTTCATGAGAGCAGGCTTTGTCTGTATTGCTCACTGCTGTGTTATCATCTGGTACATCTATGGAGTTCAATAAAATCTGTTGAATGAATAAGTGACAAAAAAAATTCAGTACCCTAGAGTAAGAAAAGCCCTTGGAAAGACTGGGACCACTTAAGAATGAGTTTTTATATAAGTTAGCATGAAAATGAAATCTTTATTTTATAACATATAGATCTCAACATATTTTCATTCTACCAGTAACTGACTATTCTATGGGATTATCTAAGGAGGATAGTTATATCTACCATCCTCTAAAATATACATGTAATGATAAAGCTCTAAAAGATACATGTAATGTATAATGGTAAAGCTCTAAAAGATACATGTAAATGATAGCCTTTTAAAGCAGGGGTCCCCAACTCTCATCCCTGTTAGGAACCGGGCTACAAAGCAGGAGGTGAGCAGCCAAGCAGCCTGAGCTCTGCCTCCTATCAGATCAGTGGCAACATCAGATTCTCATAGGAACCTGTGAACCCTCTTGTGAACTGTGCATATGAGGGATCTAGGTTGCATGGTACTTATGAGAATCTAATGCCTGATGATCTGTCACTGTCTCCCATCACCCCTAGATGGGATAACCATCTAGCTGCAGAAAAACAAGTGGACTCCCACTGATTCTACAGTATGGTGAGTTGTATAATTATTTCATTATATATTACAACGTAATAATAACATAAGTAAACTGTACTATAAATGTTATGAGCTCGAATCATCCCCCAAACCATCTCCCCCAGCCCTCCATCTGTGGAAAAACTGTCTTCCATGAATTTGGTCCCTGGTGCCAAAATGGTTGGGGACCACTGTTTTAAAAGACAGAATTAGAAAGAAAAATGAAAGTCCTTCTGGTAGATGAGGACCCTGGAATCACTTAATTTAGTCCCTCGATTATTTTTACTTTATAGTTAAACATAATAGAACAATATAGAAGTTTAAGTCCCCCTTTTTCTCTCGCTAACCTTATACCCCTCCCTACCTTCTCAAAGGAAACTACCATTAATCCAGTGTGTAAACTTTCCGGTTGTTACTTCAAGTTGTTCCTTGTATTAGATACGCAAAAATCTATAGGCAAGATACACTGTTCTGTGAAGCTTTTAAATGTTTATGTAAATTCCATTACTTTGTACATATTCTACAATTGTTTTTTTACTCAACATTGTTTTTGAGTTCCATCCATGTTCATATACTTAGATGAAGTTCATTTACTAAAAAATATCTCACTGAATGAATAATCAAATTTATTCATCAATTCCTCTACTGAAAGGTAATTATGTAGCTTCCAGTTTTTCTACAAACAATACTGCAATAAGTGTCTCTGTACATGTCTCTTGGTATACACCTGTAAGAATTTCTAAGCTATAAATCTAGAAGTCAATTTTCTAGGGCTTATAAATGGTTTTGTTTAAATTTTATTTTATATTAACAAATTTCTCTCTCAAACACTTCTATCCAGTTATACTTCCATTAGCAGTATATGATAATTCCTATTTTCCTATTACCTTGCATATATATACATGCCATTTATACATGCTATATGAAATACATATACTAAAAAGTTACTATTCCAATGGACATAAAATGGTATTTTTTTTAAATTGTCTTTTCCCCAATTACTAGCAATGTTGTGTGCCTTTTCACCTGCCTATTCAACATATGGATTTTCTCCCCCATGAATTGTTGGTTCCTAACCTTTGCATATTTTTAAGTGGAGCTATTTTTTTATTGCATTATAGTAGCTTTATATACTCTAGATATGAATTCTATTATATATATTTAACTTTGTTAATAACTTTTCTCTAATAAAAGTTAACATTTTTGATCTAGTCAAACAGTTCTTTTCTTTATGAGTTATTTGTATGTCTTCTTTAAGAAAGCCTATCTAGCTAAGGTTAAAGGCAGTCTATATTTTATTCTAGAAGTTTTGAAGGTAGCTTTTCTCATTTTGATCTTTAATTGGAGTTCATTCTTGTGTATGGTATAGTGTAATATACACTATATAATTTTTCCATCTGGGAATCCAATTGTTCTCTATTTTATTATACCAAATTTCTATATGTGCCTGAATCTGTTTCTGGCCCTTCTTTTCTGTTTTATTATTAATCTACTTGTCTATCCATAAGCCAACATCACATTTTGAATTTATTACTGCTATAAAAATTAAGTCTAGTTAATTGATTGCATGACCGCCCTCTTGTTCATTTCCAAAACAGTCTTGACAATTCTTGGACCTTTGTTTTTCCAGGTTAATTTTTCAGTTTTTCTAATTTCATAAAGTCCTCCTTAAACTTTATGGAGGACTTTATTTTTGTACTGTATTGATGTTACAGATTAAATGAGGGAGATGACTGATAATTTGGATTTATTTTTTAACTGTCCTTGAAATGTCATTTCCCTTCTGAATATTTTGTTAGAAAAAGCACAAGG
>NW_016107469.1:2224516-2285936 GCF_001604975.1 Cebus imitator
TTTTTTGAGACACTGTTTTGCTTTTGTTGCCCAGGCTGGAGAGTACAGTGGCGTGATCTCAGCTCACCGCAACCTCTGCCTCCCGGGTTCAAGCAATTCTCCTGTCTCAGCCTCCTGAGTAGCTGGGATTAGAGGTGTATGCCACCACCCTGAATAATTTTTTATTTTATTTTTGTTTTACTAGAAATGGGGTTTCTCCATGTTGGTCAGACTAATCTCAAACTCCCGACCTCAGGTGATCTGCCCACTTGGGCCTCCCAAAATGCTGTGATTACAGGCATGAGCCACTGCACCCAGACAGTTCTAATAGTATGTAGATTCTCTTGTAGATAATCATTTTGTTTATAATTAATATTTTTCTTCCTTTCCAATCTTTGTGTCTCCTCCCCCTCCTTTTTCTTATCTAATTACTTTGGCTAAAATCTTCAGTACAATGAAGAGTAACAGTGATAACAGGTATTCTTGTTTTGTTTCCACATTAAATAATTTACTTCTAAGCTTTTTGAAATCAAGAATAATGCTGGTAATGTGTGTTTTGGTAAATGCTCTCTATCATTTTAAGTTACTTTTCTTTTAGTCCTCTTAGTATGATATTTAAGGCTTTTGCTCTGCTGTTCTCTCTGCCAAGGGACACTTTTCAAAAGTGCCATCTGCCTGGCTTGCTCCCTTACTTTTCTGTGCTCAGTGGTTCAAACATTATTTCCTTAGAAACCTTCCCTGACCGTGTATCTTGTACTGTTGTCCTTTATGTTGCTTTATTTATCTTTATTATAATTACTGCCACTGGCACTTATCTGTTTGTCCAACATCCCCACTCGCTTTATAGGGAAAGAAGTTGGTATGATTTGCTTACTACGACATTCCCAACACTAGGAACAGTACTTGGCAAAGAGGTTTATCTATGTTAGTGGATGCTTCATAATTTCCTAAAATATTACCTGAACACACTTTGTTGTTTCAATTAAAATAATGCTTCCATGTTCTGCTTCAAATAATGACAAGTTAACATATATTAAAATAAACTTGCCACACATAACAATTATACACTCTGGACAAAATATAAAAACAAATATTAAGTAAAAAAGGTAATCAAAAGCAGGTAGCAATTGGAAGGAGGTTAGCCTTAAATAAGAAAACTACTGGTAGAATTTTTTTTTTTTTTTTTTTTGAGACGGAGCTTCACTCATGTTACCCAGGCTGGAGTGCAATGGTGCGATCTCGGCTCACCGCAACCTCCGCCTCCTGGGTTCAGGCAATTCTCCTGCCTCAGCCTCCTGAGTAGCTGGGATTACAGGCACGCGCTACCATGCCCAGCTAATTTTTTGTAGTTTTAGTAGAGACGGGGTTTCACCATGTTGACCAGGATGGTCTCGATCTCTTGACCTCGTGATCCACCCGTCTCGGCCTCCCAAAGTGCTGGGATTACAGGCTTGAGCCAACGCTCCCGGCCTGAATTTTTTTTTTTTTTTGAGACAGAGTCTTGCTCTGTTGCCCAGGCTAGAGGGCAAGAGCACAATCTTGGCTCACTACAACCTCTGCCTCCCAGGTTCAAGTGATTCTCCTGCCTCAGCCTCCTGAGTAGCTGGGATTACAGGCACATGCTGCCATGCCTGGCTAGTTTTTTGTATTTTAGTAGAGACGGGTTTTACCATGTTGCTCAGGCTGGTCTAGAACTCCTGAGCTCAAGCAATCCACCCACCTCAGCCTCCCAAAGAGCACTGGTAGAATTTTTATAAGGCTTTTGCCTTAGGGTACTCAACAGCCTATGTGGCAATGACCACTTAGAACTGAAGCAGGAATCTGTTGTCTTGCTACCTTAAAAAGGACAGTTTGGGGTTGCCAAGGCAGCTGAAAAGTGAAAGGTGAAATCCCAGAAAAAAAAAAAGTGCTGCAAAATTTCTGTACGAACTATGCCCAATGTTTGAATGACCCTAGTTTGAGGAAAGCTCCAAGGTTCTCCACAAAAAGAAACAGCTCGAAGGTGGAAGGATCTGAGATGAGATTTCTGCTGCTGCCTGTCACAGAAAAAATAAAGTTGCGATTTGATTCCAGTCACATTATATGTCTACTAAGACAAAAATCAACACTCATCAGAGAAAAAGAACAAGCTCCAAAGTCTTTAACGTATCACCCATAATACCCAGTACACAAAAATACACTAGTGTGGACAAACAGGGAAAAAAAAGACCTGGAGTCAATAGAAAAAGCAGCTCACAGATACCAAATCCTGAATTTATCTAAATGTCAGAATTAGCAGACAAAGATGTCAAAGCAAGTATTATAACATGTTCAAGCATTTAAAGGAAAATATGGCCATAATAAATGTTTATATGGGGAAATCTCAGCTGAGAAATGGAAGCTATGAAAAAGAACCAAATAGAAGCTCTAGAACTTAAAAATTATAATGTCTGAAATGAAAAATTCATTGGATGACCTTAATTGGAGATCAGATGGCAGAGAAAGGGTCACTTAACTGGAAAATGAATAGGTCTATTGAATGTGAAGAAAAGACTTTTTAAAATAATAAACAGAGCTTCAGAAACTTAAAGTGCAATATCAAGTGTCTAACTATGTACAATGTGAGAGGAGAGATGACAGAAAAATATAATATTTAATACATGGCCAAAGTCTTCCCAAATTCTATGAAAAACACAATCTTCTATATCCAAGAAGTTCAGAAAATTCCAAGCAGGGTAATTATAAAGAAACCCACACAGTCAAAAGGATGAAAAAGCAAAGATAAAAAGCACACTGTGAGAGAAGCCAGAAAAAAGTAACATTGCATGCAGTGAAAAAGTTATATGAATGAAACCTGACTAATGATATCTAACTTCTATACAGTAAATTGATTCTCAGCAGAGGTACCAAAGCAATTCAAGGGACAACAGAAAATCCTTACTACAAATCCTTATGGAGTAACTAGACACGTGTGTAAACAAATGTACAAACCTCATAGTATAGAAAAATTTGAGCTGAAGCTTAAAGTGTCCTGAAGAAACACATAGGAAAATATTATGATGTGAGAGCTGACAAAGATTTCTTAGGGTTACAGAAGCAATAAACTTTTTTTTTTGAGACAGTCTCGCTCTGTCACCCAAGGTGGAGTGCAGTGGCACGATCTCAGCTCAATGCAACCTCCGCCTTCCCGGTTCAAGCAATTCTCCTGCCTCAGCCTCCCAACTAGCTGGGATTACAGGTGTGTGCTGCCACACATGGCTGATTTTGTATTTTTAGTAGAGATGAGGTTTCGCCATGTTGGCCAGGCCCATCTTGAATTCCTGACTTCAGGTGATCCACCGACCTCAGCCTCCCAAAGTGCTGGAATTAAAGGCTTGAGTCACCATGCCCTGCCACAATAAACATTAAAAAACAAACAAACAAACAAACAAAAAAGATGTTGGGAGGCCAAGGGGGAAGAATTGCTTAAGGCCATGAGTTTGAGACCAGCCTGGGCAACACAGAAAAATTATATTTCTACAAAAAAATTTTTAAAAGCCAGGCATGGTGGTGCATGTCTGTAGCCCCTAGCAACTTGAAGGCTAAGAATCACTTGAGCCCAAGAGTTTAAGGCTTCAGTGAGCTCTGATCATGTTACTGTACTTCAGCCAAGACAACAGAGCAAGACCCTATTTCTAAAAATAAAAATAAATCAGACTCCATCAAAATGAGAATAATCTTCTATTCACTGAAAGATATCAATTAAGTAAGCAAATAAACCACCAACTAAATAAAATACTTGAAAAACATATCTGACAAAAGACTTAGGCCCAGAATACATAAGGAACTCCTACGACTCCAGAGTAAAGACAGGTAACTCAATTAATATAAAGGAAAAAACTGGAATAGATATTTCACAAAAAAAAGGTACACAAACACCCAATAAACACACGAAAAAGAATCAAGAAACCTTGGTTTCCTTGGTGGCTTGGTATCCTTCAAGGAACCAAGCTCCCAAGGAAATACAAATCAAAATTGCAATGATACACCAATAGGAAGCTTAAATTAAAAATGCTAAAAACCCAAATATTGGCAAGGATTTGAAGCAACCACAACTTCATACATTTATGGTGGGAATGTGAAAGGTAAAACCACCTTGGACTAGTTTAGCAGTTAGATAAAAACCTACTGTAAGTATCTATCCAACAGGAATAAAACTAGATGTCCACAAAACGAGTAAGAGTGTTCACAGAATCTTTATAATCCAAACTGGAAACAATTCAAATGATAGCAATGTAAGAATGAATAAACAATTTGTGGCACATTCACACAATGGAGTACTACTCAGCAATTAAAAAAAACCAATACATACACCAAGGAGCATGGATGAATCTATATTATACTGAGCCATATAAAACACCGAGAAAACTTCATTCTGTATGATCTTATTTATATGAAGTTCTAGAGTAGATAAAATTAATCTATGGTAAAATACAAATGAGAAAAAGTAGCTGTCTCAGGATAAGGCTTCCCTGCTGACTGGGAAGGATCATGTACAAACAACGTAACACAATGTTCCATTTCCCCTTTTCAGGAAAGAATTTTGCCTACTGCTGGGAGTGCAGTGCAGTGCAGCACAAAGCCCTTGGTCTGTCAGGATTCAGTGTCTTCGCTCTTGGGTATGATCATCTAGGCTGAAGAAAACATCACTTCTCAAGGTCATAGCAATTTCCAGGGACAGCCCATATTTAGACAGTAATCAACATGGGGATATTAAGGCCTAGCCCCTTTCCTCAACTTGAGACAGCTCTGATGGGTCATTCTAGCTTCGTAACTCTTCAGCATTGTAGCTCAACTTTCTCACTGCCCAAACTGTTTCCTTCCCATCCATTCCATTCCATAGGTATGAATCTCAAAAGCATTCCCTAATAAAGTGGTTCTTAAAATATGACTCCTGGACTAACAGTGTTAGCATATCTGGGAACTAGCTAAAATGCAAATTTATGGGTCTCACTACAGACCTACTGAATTGGAAAGCAGAAGCACCATCTATATGTGAAGAGCTTCCTATCAGCTTTTTGTGTCTCACTCTTAAATATACTGAGATGGACAGACAACTGGAAAAAATTATCCAACATGAAAGAGAAAGAGAAAAGGGGGTAAAATCCTTACTTGGAAGAAATAACACAGTCAAAAAGAAAACAAAGTTTTAATCCTCACAAAGGTTAAGAGAAAACACTGCATTCAAGAAACACATATATATATTTTTAAAGTATATTTAGAAAGTTAAAAAGAGATGTCTTAGAAATTAAATCTGTTTAGGCTGGCTATATTCTGTCTGCTCTTTGAAATCACTCTCTACCCTCTGTAATAACCCAGGAAGCTGGCCTTTTCACCATCAGTAGGGCTCCCTTCCTCTCTGGCCAATGTTTGTCACTGTTAGGGGGGTAACAGAAGAGAAAGGACCTGGCTCTCTCTAACAGGCAATGAGTTAGTGGTTTGGGTAACTGCGGTTTTTCTCAGCAGGTTTTGTAATATCTTTTTGAGTCAATAAATTATAAGAATCTAAAACTCTGATTAAAAATTAAATATATGAAAATTCAGGTAAATAAAATTTTAAATTATAAAACTTCAAAGTTACCAAAAAAGAAATTGAATTATCTACAGACAACGGAGTTAGAAGAATATATTTGGAATTATCTATCTTTTTACCATTACTCCCAACTAGTTAAGATCAAGCATTTTCAGCAGCTGGAAAAACATGCACAAAAATACGCATATCACTCAATAACAAACCACCAATGCACATGTGAGCCTGTACTTTATAAAAGTACATAATATATGACTTTTAAATATTTCATAATTTAAATGTTCATTTATTATTTTGGGGTTTCTTAAACAATTTTATTTTATACATATTTATTTCAATTAAAATTTTGACAGACTAAAAGATTGTATTTTATTAGAGTCCATTTACAGGCAATTTGGAACACTGATTTCTCATGGAAAAAAACCCAGACAGATAGTAATTATTACATTCTGTGGAACTGAATGGCCAGGAAAGCCGACCTCTTACTGCAAACCAAGTGCATGGACATAAGCCCACCCCGGCAGCAGCAGCGTCTTGATGATGAGTTGAATGGAGACATAACATCTTATGTTGTGCCCAGAAGGTAGGGTAAGGCTCAAGGCTGCAAGGGGGAAAATGTTCTCATAAAGGCAAGATTCAGGTGCTGCTTGCTGTCACACTCCACAAACACACCCTGTCTGTGTCAATGGCTTGTGACTGCCATGCAGCAAGAATGAGCACAATATACTCTCACTCTCAGAGCAAGTATTTTCCCCTTTTCAAGAGAAAGAATTCAGGCAGTTCTTTACCAAAATGACGGCATTTGCTCCAAGGCACCAAAGGTATAAAGCTTTTTAGAAAATACACAGAAATAAACAGACTTAACATGGGAATTAGTTCTTAATGGTGGAATCTGTTACAACTGTAACTGGTGTAATAATTACTTCAGATAGATTATAATCAAAATGCACATCAAATAGACTGTGCTGTGTGACGGAATGTGTGACCAAAGAGTATTCTCACAGGAACTTTGGGTGCTGGCTGGTAAGCGCTCACAGGAGTTCTTTGCAGAGCCAGAGAAGCTGAGCATCATATGTATTTGTAAAATCCTTCTCCAGACTTCTCTCTGCCACCCGCTTTCTCAAGGACGGGCTAGTCTGAAATCTACTGATGCAATCCATCCATAATGAACTTCACAGTATCCAGCCCAACGAAATCTAGAAGCTCAAGTGAGCCCATGGGGTTCCTGGCTCCTACCTTCATAGCAGTATCAATGTTTTCCTTGGATGCATCACCTTATGTATGCAGCCTGACTGCTTCCATGAGGTGTTGAATCCTGAGACAGCTGATAATAAACCCAGAAGTGTCATTGCAAGAAACAGGATGTTTTCTCAGGGTTTTGCTCAAGTTTACCAAAGATTGAAATGTCTTTTGGGTGACCACTGGTGTTTTAAGGACCTCTGCAAGTTTCATCAGGGGCAATGGATTGAGTAAATGGAGGCCAGCAAATCAGTCTTGTTTGGTGGTAGTATTGGCTATGCTTGCAATCTGCAAGAAGGAAGTATTACTGGCAAAAGCTGTATGTTCAGCAGCAAACTTGTCCAGCCTTGAGAGCTTGATTCTCTATAATGGCCATTAGATTCTCTACAATGGCCTCTACCACCAGGTCTGTACTGTGAACTATGGATGCTGCATCTGTCCTGGTTGATATGCTGCTTAGGGTTTTCTCCACAAATTCATCATCAGCCTTAGTGTTTTCTGCAAACAACTTCTTTGCCACTTTCCCAAGGCTCTTCTCAACTCCCTTTTTATATTCTGCCAAGATGTCCTCTGTCTTGTCTAGCAACACTACTGTGTGGCTGGTCAGTACAGCAATCTGTGTGATGCTGATGACCATTATGTGCTTGACAATGATTTTTCTTGCCCAGGGCTGTGGACAAGGAGGACACAGAGTAAATGAACTGCCTGGTGATGAAAGCCATGGTGCAGTGGCGGTGGCGACTGCAACAAGACCCAGGCAGGGAAGGCACATGTGGTTTGGGAACCAGCAGACAGGCAGCCTCTGAGGCCATTTTTTATTTTTTAATAAAACTGTATTACTAATTTTATCTGCAAATAATTTTTGTCCAAATGATAATGTATGCTCAACATTAATATCTTCTAATTTTTAAAATTCATGATTATTGATAATTGATATGATAAGCATTGAACTTCCAGATTTGCTGATTAACTTTTATTTTTATAAAAATTATGATTGAATAGTATCAATCTGGCATTTTGGTATTAGATTTTAAAAAACAAAATATCAGTACCATAATTGTGCTGTGGTATCATAACTATTACATTTATGGAACATGCTAACCACTCATTTTCTATATCTTTCAAGATTTACATATCAAGTCATATCATCAGAATGTTACCGATATAAATTAGCAGGGAAGAGGGGGAAAACACCAGCAATAAAGCCGATAAAAACAAACCAGATAAAAAGTTAAGCAATGGAACTACAGCTCGAGAAAACATATTTTGTTTCCTCTAAATCAAACTACAGGGTGAAGCTGGATAAAGCTTTCTTATCTAGGGGAATTATATAAAAGAAATAATAAATGTTAGGAAACATGTGTTTAAAAATTAAAAAAAAACAAAAAAAAACTTAGTCTAATCCTGCTTTCTCACAAAGAAATACATTACAAAAATACCATGTAATATTTCCCTCTATTCAAATTTAAACAAGATATAATAAATTAGCAGTCATGGGTCAAACATACATAATATATAATACAATGTAAGCAATGGTAGAACAGAAAAAACCTTTAGATATCTTGTTTGCCAGAAACATTTCATAATCTGTTTCCCCAGTTTCAACAAATTGTTGGTAAACTATTTTTTACTGCAGAAAATATTCTAGGAGGCTCTCACTTATCCCTTCCAACACCAAGTTTTGCCTCTATCCAAAAGTTCAATGCTATTTTTACATTTATTTAGAGTCCTCAATTCTGAAGTCAGAGTGACTCACAATTCCTATATACTTGATTCAAATTTCTTGTGTTGTAGAAACAGAGGTATCTGTGAATACCAGACACTAGATTTAACCCAAAGAAAATCTGAGATAGGGGAGGTACACTATAATAGGTCAACTAGGAGAAGCTCTTACATTCTATCCTTGCCAGGAGAAACCAAACTCTTAGCTTCTACTCCTATAAACAAATTAATTCCATTAAAAACACACTGACTTTAGATCCCTTTTGCAGGTTGTGACTTAGCTCAGTCCACCATAGCAAAACTTATTTTTACCTTATACTTGCTCATATTAAAAGTACGTACTTTTGCTTTTGTTTGCTTATATAAAACAAAATTTTATATTATTTTTAAAAATAATAATAGTCATAATAGTGGCTAATTCTATAAAGATGTAGCCAGAAAAAAAGGAAATAAAAAATTAAAAATCACACCATGCAGACATTTAAATTCATTTACTTTGTCTTCTCAATAGCAATAGATTCTGTTAGTGAGGATGGGGAGATTGGAATCCTTGTACATTGCTTGTGGGAATGAAAGATGGTATGGCTGCTCTTGAAAAGCCTGACACATCCTCAAAAAGCAAAAACACAGAATTACCACCTGATCTAACAATTCCACCCAAAGAAATAAAAATAGGTATGCAAACAAAAACCTCTACACAAACGTGCTCAATGTTCATAGCAGCACTATTCACAAGAGTCAAATGGAGGAAACAACCCAATGGCCATCAACGGTGATGAACAGATAAACAAAATGTGATATATTATTAAAATGAAATATTATTCAACCATAAAAGGGAATGACATGCTACAATATGGATAAACCATGAAAACTTTATGCTAAGTGAAAGAAGACAGATGTAAAAGGTCACATATTGTATGATTTCCTGTATACGAAATCTCCAGAATAGCTATATCAAGGGAGACAGAAAGCAGACAAGCGATTGACTAGGGTTGATGAAATGAAGTGAGTGCTTAATGCATATTCCTTTTGGATGATGAAAAATGTTCTGGAACTAGATAGAGGTAACGGCCACATAACGTCATAAAGTTACTAAATGCAACTGAATAGTACACTTTATGTGGTTAATTTTTATGTTATTAATTTACCTAATAAAATTAGGATAAAATTAAGAAAAAAACTTCCTTTAGATATTATTAGTGCCTAATCAACAGGCTCCAAAATAACAATCCTGTTTTTCTCTGTAATCCAAGTTGCCTTTGAAATAGTCATTGTTCATAGTGCTTGCCTGCTCTTGTGAATTTTTAGAGACTCTACTTTTCATTAAAGGAAATTAACCTATAGACCAATGTTTCTCAACCAGGTACTGACACATTTAGTATGGTACCTTGCTTTACTTTATGGGTTTATCAAACGCATTATAGGATGTTTGGAATCATAAGACGGTGTTCACTAAATGCCAGCAGTGCTTCCTAGACATTCTGACAACCAAAATTGCCCCACACATTTCCACATGTTCCTAGTTGAGAGCCACTGATCTAGAACAAAATATCATATGCTATGTATTGTGTTACATTATTAGAAGTTCCCTAGTATATGCAACTCAATGCTCTACACATGAGTTATTTCAAAAGCTCAAACTTTTTTATATGTGGAAAGTAAACTTCTTGCTTTTGACACAGGACACTATAAAGATTTATATATTTTATTGTTGTTCTAAACATAAAAACTACTTTCAACCAGAAGAATGAACTTTATCATGAGGTAGCTTGTGCCTAATATTTGATTACTAGATCATATTACTCAAATGAATTTTCAACTTCTATTAATAACATTTCATTCATCGATATAATATTCTCTTTGCTTTTTTTATATTATCAGGTTCCAAATATATAGGAAAGTTATAAAGAATAATATAACATCCATGTACCTGCTAGCCAGTCTGAATAAATCTGAACTTTTTGCTTTTTTCCTTAAGGAAGAAAACTTTACAGATAAAGTCCCCATGGGATTTTTTTCCTATAACATTCCACAATTCCTTTCTCAGTGGTGACCACTATCCAGAAGTTATTATTCCCATGAGTGTATATACATTTACTATAAATGCTAACTACCTCCATAAACAATATAATAGTTTTGTTTACTTCACAGGCATGAAGTTCTGCTGCATGTATCATTCTTTTTTTGAAAAAAAAATTACTTAATAGGCATTAGAAGTTTACCTATTTTGATACATTCTAGTTTATCCGTAACTGTTACATAGAAGTGTGGATTAAATTGTGTGTCCAGACCCCTCCCCCTATTTGTATATTGAAGCCCTAACCCCTGAGAGCTGTTTAATGGAATGGATATAGCACTAGGAAGAATCAGCCATGCTGGTACCTTATCTTGGAGCTCAAGCCACCAGAACTGGTAAAAAATAAATTTCTGTTGCTTAAGCCATCAAGTCTGTGGTACTTTGTTGTGGCTACCCTAGCAAACTACTATATATAATATTCCATTGTTTGAACATACCACTTTACTTATTCTTTAATAATAGACTCTTATGGTATTTCTAGCTCCGTACTATAATGTACAACACTGCAACAAACATTTGGTACGTAGATTTTGTTATTCATATTGCAGGACTTTTTCTTGGACACATACACAACACAAGCACTACAAAATGTTGATCTTCAACTTTCTGATTATTGCCAAATTGCTTTTCCAGATAATTTTGGCCAATTTATACTCCATTGGCTGGATATAACACTGATTTCTCTCTGTCCTCTCCAAAACAGGTAATGACAGACTTCTGCCAATCTGATGGGTATGAAACATTTTGTTGTTTTAAAATGCATTTCTTTATCAGTGAGGTTGAACACCTTAATATATTTACTGACCACTAAGTTTTCTTCTGTGAGTTGCCTACTTATATCCTTTACCCCATTTTCCACGTGGTTGTTTTTATTATTTTATTTACTAACAGGAGCTCTTCTTATACCTTAGATACTAATCTTTTGTCAACTACTTGAGTTACAAATAATTCTCGCCATCAGCAGCAGGTTGCTTTTTTTTTTTTTTTTACAGCATTCATTGTCCTACAGAAAGTTATTTTAATGTAGTCGAACATTAATATTTTTCTTTATGAAAATTGCTTTTGATGTGTTTTAAGAAATCTTCCTTATTGTGAGCTCAGAAAGATATTTTATTTTCTTCTTAACTTTTGCTTTTCACATTTGGGGTTGAGTTTTCCTGGATTCTTTGTGTGGCGTGACAGTTATTTTTTAAATCAATAATTAAATGCCCCAGTGGGCCAACCTTTTCCTTGTACACAGGCCTATGTCTAGTTAACCTGCTTCCTGAGTCTAGCACTTTGGCTGGTACGCATTAGGCAATTATAAACATGTGATCAATAAAAGGAAGGATGGAAGAAAGAAAGAGAAGGGAGAGAAAGGGACGCAAGCTAGGGATAGTAGTGTAGAAAAAAAGTATTTGGATCATGGTCTTTGATATCAACTTTATATTAGAACCATACAAGTCAAAGGCTATTAAAACAGGTTCAAGGGGTGGATTGCAGGAAGATGGGTTTTCGAGGATTCTGGAATACTAGAAGCAAATATATCACTTAAGTGCATCTGAGCTTTCTCACCCCCAGGATGAGAATATGGCCTTGCTAGTGCTGAATTAGTTCAAAGTCCAGAAAACTGTGATGTTATAAATATCATTTATTAAGTCTTTGCAAAATGTTCAAGAAAGCCTAGGAACAAAAGGGCAACAATATAGTCAGAACTTGATAGAGCAATGCTAGGTGAACCTTCCCTGTAGGGATGGTGGCTATATGTACCACGGGAAACCTAAAAAGACGGGAAAAACTTTTATAGATATACTATATTTGCTACTATTCAGAATAGTCATTTGGTTTCTATATTCTTAACTAAATAATTTAGGAGCATACAACAGGTGGGTAATAGTCTCTTCCCAACAATCCCTAACCTAAAGTTCAAAGGCGAGGACTGTGGTGGGGGGAAGGGGGAGTATAAGAAAAAATGTAAGAATAGAACCTAGAATGACATTTGCCTCAGATGCCCTCAAAAGTAAAACATCTCTCCCTAGAGCAACATTATATCCAGTTCAGTATAGTCAAGGGAGTATGTTCCATTACAGTAAAAGGAGCTCAGCCTCCCAATGTAAGTACACACCACCACCTACAAAGTATTCTTGCTGAAATATTAAAACATATCTCTACCAATTTATAGTAATAAAGGGGAAGAAGAATATGCTACATGAAGATAACATCAGTAAAAACAGATGGTGGGAAATTCCACAGGACAAAGAAAGGATCCAGTTTCTTCAACAAATAAAAAACTGCAAGAAAAAATTTTTAAAGGGATCTAGAGTTTAAGAGATATCAACCAGTAGCTATAAGGATACTGATTCAAACAAACAGTAAAAGTGATGTGATGTCTGGGATTCCCTTCAAAATAACCCATGAAGGGTTATAGATAAATAAGATAAGCTACAAAACTAATTATTAAAGTTGAATAATAAAGACCTGAGAGTTCATTGTCTTTTCTGTCCTTTTGTATGTATTTGAAATTTTTTACAATGAAAAGCTAAATGAGGGGGCTGGGTGTGGTGGCTTACACCTGTTAAGGAAGTGATCGCTTGAGGCCAGGAGTTCAAGACCAGCCTGGTCAACACAGCAAGACCCCATCTCTAAAAAAGAAAAAAAGAAGTTAAAAGAGGGGAAGGACTTGGCAGATTCTTTTAAAAGGAAAAGCAAATAAAATATGTAGAACCTACAGCTAAGGGACTCGAGTTTGAGACCTAAAAACCTTCTGAGGTTGACGTAAACTGTGAAACACTTAAAATTTACAAGAGAAGGTTGTATACAAAACTAAGAATCAAAGATTGGGCCACTTTAATCAATGTCTACTAAGTCACTGTTAATCAGTATTTACCTAAGCTACCACTGAGCGGTACAAAAAGGCTATTATTTGAAAGTTTAGAATATAGTGACTAATTTTTGCTTTCTAATGAGTTATTTTCCTTTTTTGCTGTCCTTCCAGGTATAGGTATCTTTCCTTATATGATTGCTGGCTGCTCCAAATGCTGAATTTTACCATATAATATTTAAAAATAGCTAATTTGCTCTAACAGGATTGTAAAAATCTGTATTTTGGGGAGGCAGAGTACTAAACAAATTGTGCTGCTCTCTTTAGTCTCAATCCATGTACTTTCTCAGTTTTCTTCATGCAAACATTTTCAGGTTGATATTAATATTAAAAACTGAAAGAGTCAACAGGATTCAAACGTCAAATAACAGCAAAGCATATGCACATATAATATATTCCTTAAAGCTAAAAAGAAATCTTCAAATAAATTTATCTAGTAAGAAACAACAGGGTAAATAAGGCAAGAACCAAAAACATGGTCTTGAAAGGAAGAATTCTGGCTGGGCGTGGTGGCTCATGCCTGTAATCCCAAAACTTTGAGAGGCAGAGGAGGGCAGATTACCTAAGGTCGGAAGTTCAAGACCAGCCTCACCAACAAGGAGAAACCCTCGTTTCTACTAAAAATACTAAATTAGCCAGATGTGGTGGCACATGGCTGTAATCCCAGCTGCTTGGGAGGCTGAAGCAGGAGAATCACTTGAACCCAGGAGGCAGAGGCAGAGGTTGCAGTGAGCCGAGCTGGTGCCATTGCATTCCAGCCTGGGCAACAAGAGCAAGCGAAACTAATCCGTCTCAAAAAAAAAAAAAAAAAAAAAAAAAAAAAAAGAAAAGAAAAAGGAAGAATTCCAATTCTGCAACTACTAGCTATATGCTGCATCTCCTCCAGAGTTTTTAATAAAGACTTAACATTTATATAAGAAGGCATATTGTAATAACGAGCATGTAATAGGCTCTTAATAAATGCTACATAAAACTAAATCTAGTCAAACCCTTTCATTTACAAATTAAGAACAAAAAATGACTTGTCCAAGGTCACACATTGGTTTTTATTTGGCTCCATTATACAGTTAAAAATGCAACGATTATGTCTGATAATAATGCCTCTATTTTACACTGGGATTTTAATCAGGAACATTTTGTGCCCCAGTCTCACCATTCTGGAACTTCCTTCTCCATAGAACATTATGTATTGTCAGTAAAAAAGATAAATTAAAGGTCAATGACCTCTAGTGCTGAAACTTCAGAGGTAGGTGCAGGTTCCAAATATGGGCAAATTTACCTGGTCTACAGAACAGGAAACAATCCCTATAAAAATAATGAAACGAAACATGAGACAGCTGCATGCACTGACTCATCCATAAAGATAACTGTTCTTTCTGGGAGATGAGAAGTTAAGTCTTTAGTTTCTTTTCAAACATTTAAAAAGCTTTTTAAACTTTTTGCTACTCAGCTTGTATACTTACAAGCATTTAAAAAGAATATAAAACACTGGCAAGATAACATCACTGGATTGTGTAGTGGGGAAAACAACTCTTCTTCCCCTGCAGCATAGTTTCAGAAGGTATATATCCATGTAGCTTAGTAGCTAAGGTTACATTAAGAAAAAGTTGTGTCAGATATAAGGCAGATCTTTAAATTGAGAAAAACAAGGGGATACATGTAACTGACTTCACTTTTTTGAATGTACCTTAGGTGTCACCAATAGGTGACAAGCTATGTATGTCCAAGTCTTTTTTTTTTTTTTTAACTGAAAAGCATTAGACCAACCCATGGTATTAGGTGTTTAACTGAGGCTATAAAAAAGAAACCAAAATGGAAATGGTTTAAAGAGCTGAAGTTAAAATGAGAATTCCATTGAGATGGCATATCCAAGCAATGATGCTTAATGGGCAGATTAAGGACTATGCCAGTGTCTCACATAAATTAATGAGAACATTTCTTAAAACTGTAGTTAAAATGGCCTACAGGTATACTTATATGACTTATTACTCTTTTCTAGAGTTAAGAGTTTATTACGGCAATAAAGAGCTCAGTATTCCAAATTTGATCCAAAAAAAAATCACCAAGTTCAAGATCCTACAGTCCTCCACTTAAACCCAAGAATCACAGAATTTTTCTTATAACCAAAGACAAAAAAATACAAAAAACAATTTGATAGTTAATATTAAAATTATCTTCCACAAGCAGTAAGAGAACCAAAGGAAGGAAAATCTGGCCTAAAAGCATTTCAATCTATAAAGGGGTACGCTATCTCAGGAGATAAAAAAATTATGCATTAATCTCCTCAATGCTCAAATGATGCTTTAGAGAAGAAGATATCTAAACTGATATATTTTTAAAGATAAAAGCATTATTAGTGGAAATAGGTAAAATAATTTATTAAGGATATAGTTAAAAAGTCTAGATTTTTCAATTTTCTCCCTGTGCCTTAAAGCATAATTCTATGTAGAAATGTCTGGTAGTAATCTCTTTTTGGGCTGCTTTAAAGTGACATACAGATAAGGAATCATTTGTTTTTCAGTCAATAGTTTAAAAAACACGCCCACACAGAAAAACTGCAAAATACCAGAATTTTTCCGTAGATGAGAAAGCTTTCTAACAACCTAGATAATCAGGCTGAGTCTCTAAGACCTATCAGTTCATGGGAAAAGTGCCTACAGTCTCACTATCCAACAGAAATATAATACGAACCACAGAAATCTTAAATTACCTAGTACATTAAGAAGTAAAAAATATATTACATTTAGTAAAGTATTTTAATATGTCAAAATATTAACACTTCAATATGCAATGAATATAAACATTATGCAGATATTTTAGATCTTTTTCATACTAAGTCTTTGAAATCCAATGTGTATTTTATACTTAAAACACATCTCAATTTGATTTGGCCACATTTCAAATATTCAAAAGCTACATAGAGCTGGACAGTGTATGTCTATGGCACAGCATGTCTCCTAGGCTATACTTAAAAGTTTGGGCTGGGAGCTATAGCTCACACCTATAATCCCAACACTTTGGGAGGCCAAGGCAGTAGGACTGCTTGAAGTCAGGAGTTTGAGACCAACTTGGACAACACAGCGAAACCCTGCCTCTACAAAACATAAAATAAAATACATAAGCCAGGTGTGGTGATGTGTGCTTATACACCCATCTATGTGGGATGCTGAGGCAGGAGAATTGCTACAGCCAGAAGTCTGAGGCTACAGTGAGCTATGATCGTGCCACTGCACTCCAGCCTGGATGACAGAGCAAGACCTTGTCTCTAAAAAAGAAAAAGAAAGTATAATGACTGCCTCAGAGGTGAGCATACAGAGACAAAAGAGGTCATTTGTTATTCTTACAGGACTTACATCTAAAATATATATAAAACTGACAATCTTTTGGGTAGACCGCCATCAACCGTGATACAAGCAGATTAATTCCTTTCTAGATTTTACTTGGTCAGCAAAGTGATCAGTATCTCAATATCTGGTCCCCACCACCAAAAAAAGTGACTAAGCTAATATCTTATTGTTCTTCACTTAAAAACAAGAATCACAGGCACAGATAATAAGGCATTTATATATTATAGTTGGTAAGGAATTATAATATAACATAAGCAGGAGTCAGTTGTCAAGTATAAAGGTTGTATGAAAATGTCAGAGGCCAACCATATGACAACCTGGAACCAATAAAAAACTGCAAAGTTAGTACAGATTAGTGACATATTGCCAGTATCCCAGAAGTTCACTTTGTAAAGACTGTTCCTCCTAATATACGCAGGTAACCCAGCGAAATAGTGGTTAATGATCAAGTAAATTTAGGAATTGCTGGGTTAAATAAAATGAGCCAGGATTTTAATATTGTTTAAAATACGATTTTAAATTAAGGATTAAGTTCCCCTATTCTTACAATTCAAGACTGATCATGAAACTGTCAGAGGCGTGTGAACTATTTACTCCATCTTAAATAGGAGCTGAGTAAAATGAGGCTGAAACCTACTGGGCTGCATTCCCAGACATTCTAAGTCACAGGATGAGATAGGAGGTCAGTACAAGATACAGGTCATAAAGACCTTGCTGATAAAACAGGTTGCAGTAAAGAAGCAAGCCAAAACCCACCAAAACGAAAATGGCCACGAGAGTGACCTGTGGTCATCCTCACTGCCACACTCCGACCCACGCCGTAACAGTTAACAAATGCCATGGCAACATCAGGAAGTTACCCTATATGGTCTAAAAAATGGGAGACATGAATAATCCACCCCTTATTTATCATATTATCAAGAAAGAACCATAAAAATGTGCAACCAGCAGCCCTCAGAGCTTCTCTGTCTATGGAGCAGCCACTCCTTTATTCCTTTACTTTCTTAATAAACTAGCTTTCACTTTACACTATGGACTTGCCCTGAATTATTTATTGCATTAGATCCAATCCAAGAACACTCTCTTGGGATCTGGATTGAGACCTCTTTCCTATAACAAAACTTTTTTTTTTTTTGAGATAGTCTCGCTCTGTCGCCGCAGGCTGGAGTGCAATGGCTCGATCTCGGCTCACTGCAACCTCTGCCCTCCAGGTTCCAGTGGTTCTCCTGTCTCAGCCTCTGAGTAGTGGGGATTACAAGTGCATACCACCATTCCTAGCTAATTTTATATTTTTAGTACAGATAGGGTTTCACCATGTTGGCCAGGCTGGTCTCGAACTTCTGGACTCAAGTGATCCGCCTGCCTTGGCTTCCAAAGTGTTGGGATTAGGGCATGAGCCACTGAGCCCAGCCTTAACATGCTAACATGCATTGTATCCATTTGAGAGTGGGTTGGAGAGCTATCCCATACACCATTTCCCAAACTAATGAAAAAACACTTTATTTTCATGGATCATCTTGAGAAACTATTAGTCCATGTGCAGAATGCTGATTTAAAAACACAGGTAAGGCTACTCCTACAACCCTAGGGAGAATCAATGCTAGAGTATTGGTAAGCAATATGAGAGCATTGTAGCCTAAAGCTTTGAGGGTCTAGATCCTAACAATATTCTAATGTAAACTCTAATAAGTAAATGATCAGGAATACCTTTTTGATTTGGTCAAAACCAAAAGGCAATGACCTATGGAGCCATACTATCCACCCATACACACATTCAAGTAATAATGGCAATGGAATATAATATGAATTTAATTAAAATCTTACTCCAAATAATCTTATTTTAGTCTTGTGCTTTTAAGATCAAAAAAGGAACTTTATGAAATCAAATAAGAGTGAGGGTCAGAAACTCACCTTACTCTAGAGCTGCTACAGTTCAAACCAGGCATGCTTAAGAATTTTGTGAAACTCAAAGCACAAAGTTTAAAGAAGTAATTGAACAACGAGAATAAGTAGTGTACACAGAAACATCTAAAACAATCATATTGTTTAGAGCCAAAAGTCACCGGAATACCTAAAAAGGCATCTATTAAGACAATAAAGGCCAAAGAAGAGTATTTTCCCCTAAGAAGGAAGACTTTTCTATGGCTTGCAGAGAGTGTTTCAAAAACCTGAGAGAGAGCACACACTCCAAAAAATATTGTCTAATTTCTCCAAATCCCTAGTCTGAATTAAATGTTCTTTCTACAACATCAAAGAGAGAACATAACATGAAGTAGTGAGTAACACTTTAGTCTTCAGAGCATACAGCTGTAACTGTCAGTAGCAGGAAACTCAAGTTTTGCCAATTCTAGTGGGTATGAAGAAGGTTGTCTAGATTTGCCTTTCCCTGAAAACAAAAGTTTTAATGAGTTTCTGCAGGTTTTTGAACACAATTCCTTTCTATGAAATGCCTGATTATGCTTTTTGCCCAAATTTCGAGAGGCTTCTTAGAAATCTGTAAAATGTCTTTATCTCAAATACAAATCTTCATTTAGTTACATTGCAGCTATCTACTCTCACTTCTCCTCTCAGAGTGATTTTACCTTTTCACTCTCATTATGTTGACACAAGTTTGACTAACAAAAGTTTAAAATTGAATGTAAATGCCCAGATGTTTTCACTAGAGATTTCAACTAAACATTTAAGAACTATACCTATGTTACAATCCTGCATGTGCTGCACATGTACCCCAGAACTTAAAGTATAATAAAAAAAATTAAAAATTAAAAAAAAAAATTAAGAACACCAATTCTACACATTGCTTTACAGAAAACAGAAGATGAGAGAAAACTTCCCAATTTATTTTATGAAGTTGGTCATTACGCTGCTATTAGCGGAGGGACAGAAACATACATCAATGGAGCATGACTAAGAACCTGGAAATAAACTCATTCAAATATGCCTGAGTTTTGAAAAAAGTAAAAGTGATTAAATGGAGGAAAGCAATCAGACTCTCACAGGTTAAAAAAAAAAGAATACTACCTCACATCCATTAGGATAGCTACTATGAAAAAGAAAAAACATACAAAACCCCAGAAAATAACAAGTGTTAATGAAGATGTGAAGAAAGTGGAATCCTTGTGTACTGCTGGTGGGGATGTAAAATGGTGAGCTGTTATGGAAAACAGTATGTGGTTCATCAAAAATATTAATATTACCATATATTACCATAGAATCCAGCAGTTCCACTTCTGAGTACATGTCAAAAAGAATAAATGCACAGAGTAGATCAGATGTTTGTACACTAATGTTCAGAGCAGCATTATTCACAATCACCAAAAACTGGAAGCAACCCATGTGTCTACTGATGGATAAATGGACAAAAAATATTATACACACATACAAAAGAATATTATTCAGACATAAAAAAGAAAAACATTGTGATGCACGCTACAATGTACCTTGAAGTACAATGTACAATGAACCTTGAAGACATTATGCTAAGTAAAAGAAGCCAGTCACAGAAAAATATTCAATAACAAATGCTGGCAAGGATGGGGAGAAAAGAGAATCCACATACACTGTTAGTGGGACCCAGTGGTTGGTGCACAATCACGATGAAGAATAGTTTGGAGGCTCCTCAAAAATCTAAAAATAGAGATACCATATGATCCAGCAATCACACAGCTAGGTATTAGACCAAAGAGAGGAAATCAGTTTGTCAAACAGATATCTGCACTCCCATGTTTACTGCAGCTCTATTCACAATAGCCAAGATATGGAATCAACCTAAGTGTCCATCAACAGATGAATGGAGAAAGGAAATGTGGTACATGTACACAACTGAGCACTATTCAGCCATAAAAAAGAATGAGATCCTGTCATTGCAATAACATAGATGGAAATGGAGGTCATTATTTTAAGTGAAATAAGAAGCACACATGTTCTCACTTATTTGTGGAAGGTAAAAATTAAAACAACTGAATTCATGAGGGGGAGAGAGAGAAGGACAGCTATCAGAGGCTTGAAGGTCGGTGGGGGGTGGGAGGTGGGTTGTGAGAAGCGGGGATAGCTAATAGTTCCAAAAAATAAAAATTAAAATTAAAAAAACCCAGGAAGAATGAATAAGATCCAGCATTTGCTAGCACAACAGGGTGATTACAGTCAAAAATAATTTAATTGTACATTTTAAAATAACTAAAATATAACTGGCCTACTTATAACACAAAAGATAAATGCATGAGGTGATGGATACCCCATTTACTCTGATGTGATTATTACACTTTGCATGCCTGTATCAAAATATCTCATGTTACCCACGTGTACTATTAAAATTACTATGTAAAATTAAAAATTAAAAAAGACCTCAAACTAGACAAATACGGTAAGATTTCACTTTCATGAGGTACCTAGAGTTGTGAAATTCAGTGACAGAAAGTAGAACTGTGGATGTCAGGAATAAGAAGGAAAAGGAAATGAGGTGGTAGTGTTAATGGGTACAGAGTTTCAGTTTTGCAAGATGAAAAGAGTACTGTGGATGGCTAGTGTTGATGGCTGCACATCAGTGTGAATATACTTAATGCCACTCAACTGTACTCTTAAAAACGGCTAAAATGGTAAATTTAATCTTATGTGCATTTTACTACAATTAAAACAAATTTTTTAAAAATCAACATCAAGCTAAGCCTCATACCTTACAGAAAAATTAACTCAAAATGGATAATAGATTTAAAAATGTAAAACAAACATACAAAACATTTGGGAAAAAAAGCGACAAAATCTTTCAGATCTAGGGCAAAGCAAAGTTCTTAGACTCAGCACCAAACATATTATCCATAAAAGGACCTGTGCTCTGCAAAAGACTGTTAAGTAGATTAATTTTTTAAAAAGAGCTAGGACTTCTGGTTTCTAGTCCAGCATGTAAGAAGCTATAAGTCAACACTAGTCCTAGAAGAAAAAAGCTGAAAAAAAATTGAAAAATCAACAACTCTTCTTAGGATCTGTCAGAGTGTTAAAGGTCAGGGGTCTAATTACAGCCCCTCCCACCCCACCAAACACTGGAGAGACCAATAGGAAAGTATAGAGAATTGTAGCTTGCCAGAGCGGAAACTCCCAAGCACAAACCTCCCTAAGATTCAGTACCAAAGCAGGGAAACAAATGATAACTGATGAATTACACGAGGTTCAGAGTGAACAAATCTGAGATAAACTCCAGGGGAATCCAGTAATCAAGCATCTGCAAACTTTTACCTCCAAGAGGTTGACCAGGTTTTCAAAGTGAATATTTAAGAAAAACCTCCTCTGAATATTGGAGATAAATTTCATGCCTCAGGCAACGGAAGGAGAAAAGGAACCATTGTGAAAAACACCAAAGCGTTCTATTCCTAATAAGGCCACCCTCAGGATAAACTAGATCAACTACAGCCTATCCTGCTGGAGCTTTATCAGAGCATAACAGACCGGGGCAAAAGGCAAAACAAACTCCAGACAAGTTTAGCCAACCTGTTTCAAGTAAAGGGGCACTGTAGAGACTGAGAGGTACCTGTGAAGTTTACGGGGCAGAGGTACAGGCTTTCTGAAAGACTGAGACCTCCAGATAAGATTACAGAATGCTTCCCCATCCCCTTATACCTCAGTATAATATGACTAAAGGCCTATTTACAGCAGATCCTTTCATTCAGTAGCACATATCTGGTTATCAAGAAAAAGTTATAAGACAGTCAAAGGCAAAATCCAGTTTCAAGAGCACAGCAAACAGCAAAATATAGTCCAGTGTGGCAGGGATGTTGGAATTATCAGACTAGGAATTTTAAAATGATTATGATTAAGATGCTAAGGGTTCTAATGGATAAAGTACACAGACTGCAAGAACAGATGGGTAACATAAAGAGACAAAAATTATATGAACCAAAAAGAAATGTTAGAGATTAGAAACACTACCAGAAATGAGATATAATTTTGATGTACTTAATGTAGGCTGGACACAGCTTAGGTTAGAATCTAAGCTTGTGGTTAACTCTATAGAAAACACCAAATTTGAAAAGCAAGAAGAAGAATAACAGAAAAAACAAAAGAAAACAAAACCTAGAGCATAGTATCCAAGAACAGTAGGACAACTCAAAAGGCATAACATATGTGTAATGGAAATTCCAGAAGGATAGGAAAAAGAGGAATACATGAAATTTCTGAAACAATGACAAAAGAATTTCCCCAAACTAATGTCAGACATGAAACCACAGATCCAAGAAGCTCAGAGAACATCCACCAATCTAAACGTCAAAAACCAAACCAAACAAACAAACAAACAAAAAAACTATACTTAGGCATATAATTCCCAAAACTACAGAAAACCAAAGATAAAGAAAAATTATTGAAAGAAGCTAGAGGAAAAACATACCATACCTATACAGGAACAAACATAAGAATTATATCTGATTCTCACAAACAATGCAAGAAGAGTGGAGTGAAACACTCAAAGTGTTAAGAGAAAAAAAAAACAAAACCCAACAACCCAACCTAAAATACTAATACTTGCAAAATTTTCTTTCAAGAGTGAAGAAGAAATACTTTCTCATAAAAACAAAAATCGAGGGAATTTGTTGCCAGTGACTTGCCTTGCAAGAAAGTGTAAAAAGAACTCTTTAGAGAGAAGAAAAATAATAAAGGTCAGAACACAAATCTATGTAAATAAGGAAAATGCATCAGAGAAGGAAAAAGTGCAGGTAAGATCAGGTTTTAATTGATCCAACAGATGATTTGTTCAAAAGAATCACAGAAACAAAGTACTGAATTATGTATGCTTTTATAGAGACACATATGCTTCTATATAAACAAAATGAGTGACAGTAGTAATATAAGAAACCAGAGGCAGGAATTAGGATAATTTTGTAATTATAAGGTTTTCACAATACCTGTGAGCAGTAAAATGTTATTTGAAAGTGGACTTAGATTAGTTGTAAAGGTATACTGAAAACTCTAGGGCAAACACTAAAAAATGCAAAAGAAAGAAAGGTAATTAGTATGCCAACAAAAGAAAGAAAACATAATCAAATAAAATGCTCAATCAAAACAACAAAAGGCAAAAAAAAAGAGAGACAGAGAGGAAAACAAAAATAAGAATAAAGAACAAAGACAAATAGAAAATAACAAATAGGATAAATATTATCCAACTATTACATCAATAATTACTTTGAATGTCAATGGTCTAAATGTACCAATTCAAAGACAGAGACTGTCAGAGTGGGTGAGAAACAAGACCCAATTATACATTATCTACAAAAACTCACTATTAAATATAAGGATACATATAGATTAAAAGTATATGGATGAAAAAAGCTATGCCATGCTAACACTAGTCAAAAGAAAGTAGAAGTTAATATATCAATTTCAGACAAGGCAGGCTTCAAAGCAAGAGAGGCATTACATAGTGATAAACAGGTAAATGCTCCAAGAAGACATAACAATCCTGAACGTATATGAGCCTCACAATTTAACTTCAAAGATGTAAGGCAAAACCAGAAAGAACTGCACAAAGAAAGAGAATAGACTATTATACTTGAAGACTTCAACATCCCTCTATCTGAAATTAACAGGTCCAATAGGCATGAAATCAGGAAGGGCATAGTTGAACTCAGCAACGTAACCAACGGGATATAAGGGACTTTTATGAAGCACTTCATCTAAAACACACACGTTCTTCTCAAGCTCACAAGGAACATTCTCCAAGACAGATAATATCCTGGGCCATAAAACACATCTTAACAATTTATTTATTTATTTATTTTTGAGACAGAGTCTCACTCTGTAACCCAGGCTGGAGTACAGTGGAGCAATCTCAGTTCACTGCAACCTCAGCCTCCCAGGTTCAAGTGATTCTCCTGCCTCAGCCTCCTCAGTAGCTGGGATTATAGGTGTGTACCACCTCATCCAGCTATTTTTAGTAGAGACAGGCTTTCACCGTGTTGGTCAGGCTGGTTTCGAACTCCTGACCTCATGATCCTCCTGACTCGGCCTCCCAAAGTGCTGGGATTACAGATGTGAGCCACCATGCTCAGGCCAACAAATTTTTTAAAAATAGAAATTACACAGTATCTGCTCTCAGACCACAGAGGAATTAAACTATAAATCAAAAACAAGGATAGCTGGAAAATTCCAAAATATATGGAAATTAAACAATGCACTTCTAAATATTGCATAGGTCAAAGAAGAAATTTCAAGGGAAATTTTAAAATACTTTAATGAAAATGAAAATGCAAGATGTCAAAATTTGTGAAAAACAACAAAAACAGTACTTAGAAATTTATAGCATTGAATGCATCACTATAGATCCCCTGGCATTAAAGGAATAAAGGAGTTACATGAACAACTCTACGTCAACAAACGTAATAACATACATTCAATGAATCAGTTCCTGGGTGACATAATATGCAAAATTAGGAAACAGAAAATATGAATAGGCCTATAGGCATCAAGATATTGAATCAATAATTAATACTCTTTCCAAACCAAAAGCAAAAGGTCAAGATGGGTTCACTGGTATGTTCTACTAAACATTTAAAAAAGAAGTAAAGTATATAAATCCTCTACAATCCTTTTCAGAAGAGTCACAGAAACATAGCCAGTTGATCTTTAACAAAGGAGCAAAGGGGATAAAACAAAGAGTCTTTTCAAAAAACAGTGCAAGAACTGAATATCCACAAGCAAAATCAAAACAAACAAACACTAGAGACAGACCTTACACTCCTCACAAAAATTAACTCAAATGGATCACAGAACTACATGTAAAATGCAAAACTTTATCCTAGAATACAATGTAGAAGAAAAACTAGATGACCTTGCATTTTGTGATGACTTTTTAGATATAACACCAAATGCACTATCCATAATAAAAAGCACTGATGAGCTGAACTTCATTACAACAAAAAAAAGCTTCTCTTCTGCAAAAGACACTCCCAAGAGAATAAAATAAGCTACAGAAGGAGAAAAAATATTTACAAAAGACACGTCAGATAAAAGACTTATCCAAAATACAGAGACTCTTATAACTCAAACCCATTAAAAATGGGACAAAGACCTGAACAGATGGATTTCACCAAAGACATACAAATGGCAAACAGGCATATGAAAAGATGCTCCATATCATGTGTCAGCAGGGAAATGCAAACTAAAACACCAATGAGATATTATGCATACCTATTAAAATAGCCAAAACCAAAACACTGACACCATCGAATCCTGACAAGGATGTACATCAACCAGACATTTTGGCAGTTGCTTACAAAACTAAATATTCCTACTCTATAACCAAGCAATTGCACTCCATGAAATTTACTCAAAGAAAATGAAAAAATATGTTCATACAAAATGGTATTTTCGTATGTTTTAAGCATTATTTGTAACAGTCAAAATTTGAAAGCAACATGTCACTGGTAGGTGAATGGATAAAAAGTGGATATCCACTAATGGAATATTATTCAGTGCAGAAAAGAAATTAGCTATACAAGCCATGAAAGACATGGAAGAAACTGAAATGCATATTACACTAAGTGTAAGAATCAAATCTTAAAAGGGTCCATATTGTGTGATTACAGCTATTGACATGCAGGGGGGAAAAGCAAAACTATGGAGACAGTACAAAGATCAGTGGTTGCCTAGTGTTAGAGGGAGAAAAGAATGTATAGGCAGAGCACAGAGAATTTTTAGGGCAGTGAACTTAAACTTTATAATACTTTAATGGTGGAGACATATCACTGACTAAACCCATAGAATGTACAACACCAGGAGTGAAGCTTAATGTAAATTACAGACTTTGGGTAATACTGTATCAATGGAGGTAAACCAGTTTTAACAATTGTACCACTGTAACCTAGGATGTTGATAATTGGGAGACTATACATGTGTGAGAGCAGAGAATGTATAGGAAATTCTGCATCTTCTGGTTCTTTTTGGTGTGATTCTGAATCTGCTCTAAGAAATAAAGTTCACTCTTTAAAAAAAGTTAAAAAGACAAGCTTCAGTGTAAAAAAACATTTCATATGTATATCTGACAAAGGACTAACATTTAGAATATGTTAAAAATGCTCTCAAAACTCAACAGCAAAAAAGCAACCAGTCAAATTAGAATATATGCAAAATACTTGAAAAAATATATCATCAAAGAGTATATACAAACAGTATAGATGTTAGTATAAATGGTAAACAACACATGAGAAGATATTTAACATCATTAGCCATCAGGGAAATACTAATACAATCACAACAAGATATCACTATATACCTATAAGAACAGCTATTAGAGAGTGCCAACACGAAATATTGGCAAAGGATTTTGAAAAACTGGATCACTCAGACATTGTCTGTGGGAATGTAAGATGGTACAGTTACACTGGAAAAGTTTTGCTTTTCTTTAAGAAATTAAACATGCAACTACCATATGACCAAGAAATTGCACTCTTGGGTATTTGTCCCAGAGAAATGCAGATTATGTTCACATAAAAACCTGTACGTAACTGTTGATCACAGCTTCACTCGTAAGGGCCAAAAACTGGAATCAATCCAGATATCCTACAATAGGAGAATGGTTAAACTGTGATATATCCATATTATGAAGTATTATTCAGTAATGAAGAAGAATAAATTACTGATAACTAGAGCAATCTGAATAAATGCCCAGTGAATTACGCTGAGTGAAAAAGACCCATCCCAAAAGATTACTTATGATTCCATCTACATAGCATTCTTGAGGTGACAAAGTTTTAGAAATGGGGTAACAGATTAGTGATTGCCAACAGTTGCGGGTGAAAGGTAAGAAGTCGGTAGGCATATAGAAGGATACTATGAGAAATATTTTCAGTGACAAAAACGTTCTGTCTTGACTGTACGAATGTTTTGTTCATTTTTCATCTAAAATTGAAAGCTTACCTCATTAATTTTCAACTTCCCCCCCAGTACAAGTCAGTTAAAGCACAAATTTTTCTATAAATATCAATTAGCTACAACTACAAGTTCTGATGTGGAATCTTTTCATTATCACAGAATTTTCTGTATTTTCTAATTTTTGTCACGATTTCTTCTTTTTTAACAAATATAGATAGTCTCACTACATTGCCCAGTCTGGTCTCAAATACCTGGGCTCAAGAGATCCTCCTGTCAGCCTCTAGATTAGCAAGAATTATAGGGACACACCACCAAGCCTGGCTCCAGTGATTTTCTTCTTTGGAGATCTAGTTTTAATTGCCAAGTATTTTCGGGTATTTTCCAACTTATTATCATAAAAACAGATAAAATAAAAATTAGAAAGAATATTTCAACCAAAAACTATATGCCTAGATTGACTGTTATTTGTCAAATTTATTTTCTTTCTATATTCACACAATGTACTGTAATTCATTCTGCTGTATTTTAATAGTTGTACACATTACAACGCCTGACATCTCCGAAGAATAAGACAAATGTATCTACTTAATAAGCAAAATTTCCATTATGCCATCTAAGAACATTAACAATAATTCCACAATACACCATGCAGTCCACATTCACATTTTCCCTAATTATCTCAAGAATGTCTAACAGACCTTTCACCCCTAGAACCACATAAAATCTAGTTTCAACACTGTAAGTGGCTGTTACATCTTTTAAAAAAAAAAAAAAAAAAAAAAAAAACTATGATATTCCCTTTCTGAAGAGCCCAGGACAGTTGTCTTGAGAATGTCACATACTCTGAATTTGTGTGACTGCTTTCTCTTGATGTCATAAAGAAACGCACATACTATTCTAAAACATATACCTTATGTATTCTTCATAATACATAGACATCTTTTCCACTCAATGTTCTAACTTATAAGTCAGTGTCCATACAACTTGAGTGCTAGTTATGAAGTGTGACTACACATTAGTTGAAGTGCATGATATATACAATTTAATTAATTATAGCTTTAATTGAACAGTTTTAATGATATGCATAGCTGTTATTCAGGAGCAACATATTGAGGCATAAATGCTATAAATAACACATAAAATGACAGTGATCCATATTCTTTTACTCAATCAAATCAATCTGTCGTGTTTTAACTTTTTTATTAGTTCTCCACCTGGGAGACTGGTGAAAACCCAGTGAGCATGGTGTATGGATATACAGTCAACTCTCTGTATCTATAAGTTCTGCATCCATGGATTCAACCAACCACAAATTGAAAATACTCAGGAAAAAAAAAAAAAAGATGGTTGTGACTGTGCTGAACATACACAAGCATTTTTTGGATCATCATACCCTAAAAACATATATAAAAATCATTTACATAGCATTTACATTGTATTAGGTATTACAAGTAATCTAAAAGTGATTTTTTTTTTTTTTGAGACAGAGTCTTGCTCTGTCACCCAGGCTGGAGTTCAGTGGCGTGATCTCAGCCCACCGCAACCTCCACCTCCTGAGTTCAAGTGATTCTCCTGCCTCAGCCTTCTGAGCAGCTGGGACTACAGGCGCCTGCCACCACACCCAGCTAATTTTTTGTATTTTTAGTAGAGACAGGGTTTTACCACATTGGCCAGGCTGGTCTTGAACTCCTGACCTCAAGTGATCTGTCCACTTTGGCCTCCCAAAGTGCTGGGATTACAGGTGTGAGCCACTGCACCAGCCTAGAAATGATTTAAAGTATACAGGAGAATGCATGCAGTTACATGCAAATACTATGTCATTTTATATAACGAATTTGAGCATCCCTGGTTTTGTTATCTATGGGGATCCTGGAACCAACTCCCCACAGATACAGAGGAACTGCTTGCCGTATGGCATCTAGGCCTTTTGAGGTGAAGAGACATGGGACTACTTAATTCAATAAGGAAAAGTGGAAAACCAACTTTAATAGCATGTGTAGTAGCAACAAAGGCAGCAATAATCACCTCCATCCAAACTAAGCAAACCAGAAAATAGTAAAACAAATAGAACGAAACTCTCTCAAATAAAAATGGTATCATGTATTGAGTACTCAATACACTGTGCTTTACAAACATTGCTTGCAAAATGAGGTACAAATATAATCTAGAAATGAAACCAGGACTCAAACCTATATCTGTCTTATTACAAACCTAAAATTCCCACTACACACCAATATTGGATAACAGAAAGATTAAACTGCACAATTGGAGAATATATATTACAACAGTGAATAAACAAATGGAAATGAGTGAAGGAATCAAATTACATAAAAAATTAGTGAGCAGTATGACAATGGGAGAAAAAAATTGGCAACATACAAACATGAATACCTTCTGAGGTTTATTATAAAAAGTTAAAATGTAATGTAATAATCTTAGTTGTTAAGTAACAAAATTAACTTTTACTTGTCCCTTTATTTAAATCTGTTCTTGCTTCATATAAATTGACATTCCATCATTAGGTATAAATAAATATATATGATTTTATGTCTGATGTCTGGTAGGTACTTTTACTATCATGAAATATCCACTTTATCACTGGTAATAAATTTTATCCTGGAGACTATTTTGTCTGGTATTTATAGAGCCACTCCAGCTTTCTAATGGTTACTGTTTGCTTAGTACATCTTTTTTCCATCCTTTTATATTTATTCTAAATCATTTTTAACTTTTAGATTCAGGAGTACATGTGCAGGCCTGTTATACAGGTAAATTGCTATGTCACAGGGATTTTGTATACAGATTACTATTACCCAGGTAATAAGCATAGTACCTGATAGGCAGCTTTTTTAACCCTTACCCTCCACCCTCAAGTAGGACCTGGTGTCTATTGTTTTCTTCTGGGTGTCCAAGTGTCCGTTGTTCTCTTCTGTGTATCCATGTATTCTCAATGTTTAGCTTCCACTTATAAATGAGAACATGCAGTATTTAATTTTCTCTTCCTGCATTAGTTTGCATAGGATAATGGCCTCCAGCTACATCCAGGTCGCTGCAAAGAATACCATACTTTTTTATGGCTGTGTAGTATTCCACAGCGTATGTTTACAGCATTTTCTTTATCCAGTCTACCATGGATAGGCATTTAGGTTGATTCAATGTCTTTGCTATTGTAGATAGTGCTGCAATGAAAGTATGCATGTACATGAATCTTTGGGGTAGAAAGATTGATATTTGTTTGGGTATATAACCAACAATGGGATTGCTAGGTCATATGGTAGCTGTTTTCAGGAGTTTGAGAAATCTCCGAAATGCTTTCCACGGTGACTGGACTAATTTATATTCCCACCAGCAGTATATAAGCATTCCCTTTTCTTGACAGCCTCACCAGTATCTTTTTGTTGTTGTTGTTCCCTCACCAGGAACCATAATCTTCTATTTTTTTGACTTTTTAGTAACAGCCATTCTGACTGGATGGTTTTGATTTGCATTTCTCTAACGATTAATGATGTTCAACATTCTTTCATATGCTTCTTGGCCATGCAAATGTCTTCTTTTCACAAGCATCTGTTCATAACCAACTTTTTTTTTTTTTTTTTTTNAGTGGTGTGATCTCGGCTCACTGCAACCTCTGCCTCACAGGTTCAAGCAATTCTCCTGCCTCAAGCCTTCTGAGTAGCTAGGATTACAGAAGCCTGCCACCATGCCCAGCTAATCTTTTGTATTTTTAGTAGAGAGGGGATTTCATCATGTTGGCTAGGCTGGTCTCAAACTCCTGACGTCAGGTGATCCACCTGCTCAGCCTCTCAAAGTGTTGGGATTACAGGCGTGAAACACGAAACTTAGCCAAATGGGGTTGCTTTTTGCTTACGTTCCCTATAGATCCTGGGTATCAGACCTTTGTCAGATGCATAGTTTGCAGGTATTTTCTCGCATTCTATAAGCTGTTTACTGTTGATAGTTTCTTCTGCTGTGCAGAAGCTCTTCAGTTTAATTAAATCCCATTTGTCTGTTTTTGTTGCAAGTGCTTTTGGCCTCTGTCATAATCTTTCCTTTCCTGTGTCCTATGACCAGAATGGTATTTCCTAGGTCATCTTCCAGGGTTTTTATAGTTTTAGGTTTTACACTTAAGTTTTTATTGCATCTTGAGTTGATTTTTGTATATAAGGAAATGGGTCCAGTTTAAATTTTCTACATATTGCTAGCCAGTTATCCCAGCAACATTTACTGAATAAGGAGTCCTTTTCCCATTGCTTATTTTTGTAGACTTTGTCAAAGATCAGATGGTTTTAGGTGTATGGCTTTATTTCTGTGCTATCTATTCTATTCCACTGGTCTATGTGTTTGTTTCTGTCCCAGTACCATGCTGTTCGGTTACTGTAGCCTTGTATTATATAATAGTTTGAAGTCAGGTTAATGTGGTACCTCCAGCTTTGTTCTTTTTGCTTAGGACTGCCTTGGCTATTCAAGCTCTTTTTTGGTAAAATTTTAATAGTTTTTTCTAATTCTGTGAAGAATGTCATTGGTAGTTTGATACAAATAGCACCGATTCTGTAAATTGCCTTGGGCAGTATGGCCATTTAAAAAACATTAATTCTTCTTATACATTAGCATGGAATGTGTTTTCCCATTTGTTTGTGTCATTTATGATTTCCTTCAGCAGTGTTTTGTAATTCTTGTTGTACAAATGTTTCACCTCCCTGGTAAGCTGTATTCTTAGGTTATATTTATTCTAAATCTTTATATGTAAATATAATACACACATTAAAGTGCATCATTTAGATGGTATATATTTGGATCCTGCTTTTTTTTTTTTTTTGATTGAGAGAGAGAGAGAGAGAGAAACAGGAGAAGAAGAAAGAAACAGCTAACTCTCACACTGAGTCAGAGAATCCAGAAAGATGGAATGCAGGAGAGGAAAGCAGCTTCGACAGAGTGGAAAGGAATAGACAGAGATGGAGTTTAGGAGAAGAAGACAGGCTTCCCTGAAGGGAGTGTCGTGGAAGGGGATCCAAACATGTAGTCCCTCCTGCTCTTTTATCTAGTTGGAAAATCTCTGCCTCATAACCATAACGCTTAACCCATTTAAATTTAAAGTAATTATTAATATGATTAAGTTTACTGTCTTGTTTTTAAATCTATCATTCTGTTCTTTGTTCCACTATTCCTCCTTTCCTGTCTTTTTTATTCATTTGGTATTTTTTAGTGTTCCATTTTATCACCTCTATTGGCTTTTGCCTGTATCATTTTGTTTGGGAATTGCTCAAGGGATTACAATATATATCCTTAATCTATCACAGTCTACCTTCACTGAATATTTTAAGTTCATCATCTTACGACAGTGGAATTCAATCTATCTTACTACTGTTCTCTGTGCTGTTTCATGATCTTTTACTTCTACATGATATAAACAATGTTAACATTTTGCTTTAAACCAACAATTGTCTTTCACAGAAAATAAACACTTAAGTCATTTGTATTATCCTACAGAGAGATCAATTCTTGTTCTCTTCACCCCTTCATTTAGATCTGAGGTTCTGACTGGTATCAGTTTTCTTGAGCCTGAAGGACTTATTTTAGCATTATTTACAGTGAAAGTCTGATGGTGATAAATTCTTTTAGCTTTTGGTCATCTGAAAATGTCTATTTTGTTTACATTTCAGAAAGATATTTTTGTTCAATTTAAATTTTCAGATTGACAATTTTTTCTTTCAGCATTTTAAAGGGGACATTCCATTGTTTTCCAGCCTTCATTATTTCAGATGAGAAGTCAGTCTTCATTACTGTTATTGTTTCCCTATGTATATCATGTGTCTTCCCCATTCCCACGCCCTCTAGCTGTCTTTAAGATGTTCTCTTTATCTTCATTTTTAAGTAATTGTACTAGTTGTGCTACTATGATTTCTTTTGTGTTTATTGTGCTTGGTATTTGTTGACCTCCATTGGTCTGTGGGTTTTCAAATTTATAAATCTTTAAATAATCATATCTTCAAATTTATAAACCTTTAAATAATCATATCTTCAAATTCTTTTTCTGCTCCTGTATCTCTTCTTCTGAGACTCCACTTACATTATATTCTACCACTTAATATTGGCCCATGAGTCATAGAGGCTTGTTCATTTCTTTCTCCTCTCCTTTGTCTGTGGTTAACTTCAGTGAAGTTTTCTTTTGTAGTTTCCAATCTGCCACTTAGCATATTCAATGAATTTTTTATTTCAGATATTAATTTTTTTTATTTTAGTTTTCCATCTGATTTTTACAGCTCTACTTTGGCTGAGATTCCCTATCTGTGTATCAATAGTGTCCAACTTTTCCTTTAAATCTTTGAGCATATTTAACGGAGACCATATAAAATAGCTGGCTGCTAATTTCATGCCTCTGTCATCTCTGGGTCTTTTTCTATTTTCTTTTTCCCTACAGTTCCCTGCTTCTTCATTTGTTTAGTAATTTTTTATATAGCTGGTTATTGTGGGTCCTATGTTGTGGAACATCTGAAATTCTTTTAAAGTGTGTTTTGTTTTGGCATCAAGTGATTTACTGGCAGTTTAACCTGATATTTTTGAAGGTTAGCTTTACACTTTGCTAGAAATGAACTAGAAAAGCTCTTACTCTATGGGTAAAGTAGCCATAGTCTTTATGGTTTGGATTTCCTGAAGTCTTAATGAATGCCCAAGGTGCTCAGCAAGATCTCTCCAATCTGGCTGTTTGAAATTCTGTCTCTCAGCACTGTGTAATCTCCAGAACCTCCTCTTGACTACAGACCCCAAAAGGTGTTCTCAGAAGAGACTGGCCATGCACATGTGAAGTTCAGCATTTAGCTGAAGAATCAGGGTGATCCCCGTAAAGGTTTCTGATACTTCCCTAAGCAATTCTCTTCCTTCTTGTAGAAGCCTTACAAATCCAGCTGCTTGAGCAGACATGCCCTCCAATCACTGTTTCCTCTATCCTACTAAACCTATAGTCTGTATTTCAGCTTTATTTCCCTCAGCTACAGTTTAAATAGCCAGTGTGAGCTTTCCTATTGGGTTTCCCTTCTCCTAAGGATCATAGCCCTATGGTTGACTATCTAACATCAAATAAAACCCAGTTGCTTCATGGCTTTTATCTACTTTTATAGGTGATCATAGAGGGAGGGTAAGTTTAACACTCATTACCCCATTAAGGCCAGACCTGGAAGTTAAAATGTAACAAAATTAATTTTTATATACTTTTAAAGTTTAATACATACTCATCAAGAAAACTGAGAAAAATGAACAATTTTCAAGAAATTAAAAAACCAAGCCCTACAAAGACCATCTGTTTACTTGGGGCATATTTTCTTCTGCTTACATTATTTATACATGTATGTATATAAAATCTTTTTAAAAATTAGAATAAAATTAGTTTTATATTTTCTTTTCCCCTTTAACATTGTAAGGTAGGCATTTTCTCAAGACATTATACATAAATAACAAAGTATTTTTATAGCTATACAGTAAAATCTTGGCAGTAATTTAAAAATAATAAACATTCTTTTTTTGTTGAACATTTAGGCTCCACTATTATAAATAAATGCTTTGTCTTCAAATACGCATCTGGATCACTACATAATTCAGGTCTTTATTCGAATGTTACCCTGCTGGTGATCTCCTGATCAATCGACCTATTTAAAACTTTAACCCTCTTCCTTACATGCACACTCCGTATTCTGTTTTTCTTCAGAAAATTTACTATCATATCACAGAGTATATATATTTTTTATTTGTTTGCTATGTCCCCCCTACTACAATATAAACTTAATAAAATTTAGTATTTTTGGCTATTTTGTTTACTGCTACAGCCCTAGAGTTCTAACAGTAACTGCCTGATAATCAGTCCTTAATTAACATTTATTGAATGAATGATTAAATAAATATTAAGAAAAAATATACATGGTTTACAAAACAACTATGTAAAGAACAAAATAAAAGAAATATGTAGATGGTGAAAACATTCTTTTATGCTTTAAATTTTTTTCTGTAATGAGTATGCTTTTGCTGTGTGTGTGTGTGTGTGTGTGTGTGTATGTGTGTCTATGAGTTTGAGAAAAAAATCACTCTGTCACCAAGGCTGGAATGCAGTAGCATGATTACAGTTCACTGGAGCCTCAACCTCCCAGTTTCAGGTGATCCTCCCACCTCAGCCTCCTGAGTAGCTGGGACTACAGGCACATACTACCACACCTGGCTAATGGTTACTTTATTTGATTTGTGGTAGAGATGAGATTTCATCATGCTGCCCAGGTGGGCCATGAACTCATGGAGTCAACCAATCTGCCCATCTCGGCCTCCCCAAAGTGCTGGGATTACAGGTGTGAGCCACCACACCTAGTCTGCTTTTAATATGTAAAAAACAAATGTCCTTTTTAAAAGTAAAATATAATGCATTAAGATTACACATTAAACAAGAAGAAACATGTTATGGGTAAAAATGGATTAAAACACCTTTCTGACTAGCGATTTCAACTGTGAAAAGTTATTTAAATCAACTTAAGACCATAAATATTTGTTACACCTCACTGTGGGAAATAAAAAAATGAGTAACATATAGTTGTTGCCCATCAAGGGCTCAATATCTACTGGAAGAGAAAGACATACATGGTTTAAAAATGTGGTACATGCAAACTATGACAAACGTTATAACGGAAGTACAAGGTTAAATGTGGTTTAAAAAGCAATCAAAAGTATAAAGTAAACTGAGGTGTCATTTATCATGGTCTTGAAAGCTGTTTTTCAATACACAGAGGGAAAAGAGAAGCATTACTGCTAAAGGGTACAACAAAAGCTAAGGAAAGAGACGGAAGACTACAAGGCAGACAGCAAGTACTCCCTCCATAACTATCAGACAGCAGTCTCAAGCCAAAGATATTCTTCAAAGCTAGGCAAATAACATAAATGTGTGATGCAGCTGGACATAATGTAAATAAGATGTGCTGAGGCATGTAGTAAAATGGAGCAAGTTGAAGGCATTCATATTAAAATTTTTATAAAATTTTGTAAAATGAACTGTGCCAGTCCTGGTGAGGGAACTGTGTGTAAGAGAAAGAAGGATAGAGAAGATAAGCTGAAAACTCAAGGTGGAAAGAAATTATGACGTATCTGAATTCTATAAGCAAGCAATTTTAAAATAAATATTTTTAATGTAAATGGTTCATCTCAGAAAGGCTAAAAAACACATTAAAAGAAAATAAATATTTTGAAAACTATCTCACTACTTACAACATTATCAAAAAGCAGCATTTTTTGGTGTATTTTTCTTCCACTCTCTTTTGCTAAGATTAGGAGAGAGAGAGAGAGAGAGAGAGAAAGAGAGAGAGAGTGAGAGTGAGTGTGTGTGTGTGTGTGTGTGTGTGTGTATACGTCAAGTTATCTGTGTCCAATTGCATAACTATACATTTTTTTTTTACCCCACTAACATTTTAACAGAAGAATTTACTAATGTAATTAAGTAATATCATTAAACATTTTGATGACTACATAACCATTCACATTTTCCTTTGTCCTGTCTTTTAATATGGATTCAGTATGAGTGAAAAAAACACATACTTTTTTTTTGGTGGGGGGAGGTTATTTTAAGAGGTAACATCTATTTTTATTTGTTTGTTCTGAGATGTCTTCTTCTACTTAATAGAGAAAATCTTTCATTCCATCAGAAGTTTATTCCTATTTGTTCTTTTTGAAAATCATCCCACTGTTTTTTTTCATTTAACTATGTATTCACCTGGAATTCTGTTGACAACTGTTATGGGTTGAGGTTAATTTATTCTCTCCCTCTGCCAAACAGGTATCCAACTGCACTAATACTATTTCTTAAATAATCCTCCTGCTGATTTGTTGATGCTTCCTTTATCATTGATTTATATTAGTAATATAACAAAAATACTACTTGATTATGATTCTAAAAAGAACAAGAATGGCAATAACAAGATTTCACAACTACTGAATGTAACATTTTTGCATTTGGAACTCAAGGGATGAACACTTGTAGTCCAAAACAGACAAAATATGCAGGTCTAAAATATAATTGTTTCATTTTTTAATCTGCCACAATTATTCCAGAGCCCATTTATCTCTTTTAAGTCAAGAAAAAATTTAACACATGTAACCTCAGCTATATAAACAAGTAACCTACACTGGCCAACTGACATCCCAAAACAATTTCCTATAAAACTGGATTTCTCTGGCTGGGTTTTGGTTACAGTCCCTCACGGGTCACTGTCTTCATCAAGGAAAGCAGCTGTCTGAGCAAGCTCTCCACTGTTCATATTGCACTGCCAATGCTGGAATATGCACTCCAACTTACTTAAAAACTGATTTTAAACAACTATAGAAATTTTATTCTATTATTTAGAGCAAGACATAAATCGTGCTTCTATCCAAAAAGGCTCAAAATGTAGATAATTCACAACATTTTACATCTCACTTTAGAAGTTTGGAATCCCAAACTGTTTTTCTAGCTTAATTCCTCACTGCATTCAACAGGTGCCTGCAACAGGTTGAAATTTGGTATCTTTCTATCTAGAGACTAGAAGCAAGCAAATAGTCTAGCATAACCCTTTCCTTCTATAAACCTGCTTGCTGACTCACACATTTTCTATAGGACATTATTAAATAATTTTGTAATAATCTTTTTATATCAAAGGCTTATCACTTATTTTCTTAACCTAATTAAACTTTGAAACAACCTGATAAAGAAATAAAAATCTGCTAACTTCTCAGATTCTAAATGTAAGAAAAACAGACATAATATTTTTATAAATTACATTAAAAACTTATGATGTGAGAAGAAGTGGGAGAATGAGAAAAAAGATAAAAAGAGGAGGGGGAAAAGGGTAAGAACAAGAGAGGAAAGACAAGAAAACAAAAAGGGGATGGAGAAAAATTCAAGGAATATCAAAAGACAGGGAGACAAAGTAGAAGGTTCTGAATTTTCCACTACAAACACTCTGTACTATATAAGTGTTGAGGAAATACTTCCTTTCACCATATTGGATATTGTCTTGTGTCTTTAGACTAGATAAAAATGGGATCCATAATTATTAAATATAAGCTTTAAAGTAGATGTAATAATATACCAATGCAGATATTTTGGGACCACATAAAGAGCATACCTAATGCAGTGACTATCAGGAAAGGTGGGGAATTAGTGATTAATCAAAAGATTAAGAAGAAATACAAGTGTAGGTTTCAAAAAGAATACACTAGTTACCCAGAGGGAAGTCACCTACAGAAGGACTAAAAGCAAGAAATACCTTTGGGAAGAGTGACAAACAGATGCAATATACTCTAGGGGAAATCAGTTCAGGGAGACTGTTAAGTAAGAAACTCTGATTATTTTCAGGAAGCCCAATCTATGCACTTAATTTCAGAAGTAGAGCTGGAGGAAAAAAGAACTAAATTAACTCATTCATTCATACATGTATCCACTCTGCACTGGGTAAACAACTATAAGGGAAACAAAATACATCCTTATGGTACTGATAATCTAACAACAAATCTAAATAACTGTACAAATTATATAAATAATTATTTTATTACAATTGTCATGTATGGTAACAAGAATCAGATCTGAGGGTGAAGCCCAGGTGTGGTGGCTCATGCCTGTAATCCTCACTTTGGGAGGTCAAGGCAGGGGGACTGTTCGGGCTGATGGGTTTGAGACCACCATGGACAGTAGTGAGACCTTGTTTCTACAAAAAGATTTTAAAATTAGCTGGGCATGGTGGCATGCACCTGTAGTCCCAGCTGCTTGAGAGTGTGAATGGGAGGATCATTTCTCATTCAGCCAAGGAGTTCAAGGCTTCAGTGAGCCTTGATTGCACCACTGAGCTTCAGCCTCGGCACCATAGTGAGACCCTGTCTCAAACAACAACAACAACACAACAAAAATGGAACAGAGTGGAAGAGTGATCAAAGACTTAAAGGACTTGGAAAGGGCTCTTTTGGTAGTTAAGCTAAGCTCGGAAGGATAAACTGAAATTTACTAAGGAGGTAGGGCTGGCAGAAAGTCACTCAGGCAAAAAGAAAACAGATGAAGGAAAGAACAAGGCCAATTATAGAATGTTCTGTTAAAACCACTACCTAAATGCAATTACTTAAAACAAGAGTTTGAGACTTCAAAACAGTAATTTACAAAACTCTACTCCAAGAGGAAACTAACAGTAGTATTAATAAGGCCACTAGACTGTTTTAATAATAATTATTTACATTTTCTATTGTTAATATAGTCTAGTTCAATTCTAGTTACTTTAATTGCATTACGTAAAATGTTTTATTCGTTAATTTTCCTTTTCTAATTAACTTAGGTCATTTATTTGAAATTGCTGATGCTTGACTGTATTCCAGTAGACAGATTATGAACATTTAGTCTAACAGCAAATCTTTCAGATTTAGTAACTGCACTGATAATACTGTACTTAATATGCAAATACATCCTCCTAATCAAAGAGCCTAATGTGTCACTCATTTTTTGTAAAATAGAGAAAAATATAATCACTCATAGCTAACCCTAAGACCACCACTTATTAATATTTGCATGTACTTCATCTTTCGCACACATTCCCAGTGTAAAAACTTCAGTAACCAAGTCCAGTCTGGTCTACCTGTGTCTGCCCTTGCTCCATAGTCTACACCATCCTCTCAGCACAGCAGCCAAATGAGCTGTTAAAGCATCAGTCAGGTCATATGTCACTCTGCCCTGAGTCTTCCAATGATGTCCATCTCACTCAGAATGAAGCACTCACTTGTAAGTGCTTACAAGACCTAGAAAGCCAACTGGGCATGGTGGCTCATGCCTGTAATCCCAGCACTTTGGGAGGCTGAGGTAGGTGGATCGTCTGAGGTCAAGAGTACAAGACCAGTCTGGCCAACATGGTAAAACCCCAACTTTATTAAAATTACAAAAATTAGCCAGGTGTGGTAGCATGTGCCTGTAATCCCAACTACTTAGGAGGCTGAGGCGGGAGAATCATTTGAACCTAGAAGGTGGAGGTTGCAGAGATATGAGATTACGCTACTGCACTCCAGCTTGAGCAACAAGAGTGAAACTCTGTCTCAAAAAAAAAAAAAAAAAGCAAAGTCCTATACAAATCTGTTTTTCCTTTACCTCTGACCTCATGTGCCACACTCCACGGTACTCATGGTACTCTTATTCCTTGGCTCCCTGGTGTGCGGCCTTAAGAACCTGTATTTGCTGTTCTCACAGTCTGGAAAACTCTTCCTTTACATATATCATCATGCTTCCCAACATTACAATATACTAATATAGTAATAAAAATCAGAAGTAATCATATAATCTTGTATACAGATGGTATGTTAAAGTAAAAATGTTCTTAATTATAGTACAGTTAAAATAACCAACATTTATCCAGTACTTATCATGTACCAGATTTTACATTAATGTTCCATCTGAATTATCTCATTTAATCTTCACTATATCTCTATAAGATAAGCATTATTGTCAGTTCTATTTTACTGAAAAAGGAAACACTTTCAAAAGAATCAGTGACTGGGATGGCAAACCCAGGCAACTAATTCCAAAAAAGGAATTATAATTATTTATTATACAACTACATTGGATTGTCATTCTGTGATTCTGATAACTTTTCACTTCAAAACTGTTAAAAATATAAGATTTTTAATAAAAGTTACTTTATTTGGAAGGTTTTATGCTTGGCAGAGAAATTAATGTAGGAAATTATAACTATTGCAGGGTTGAAAACACACTGCAGAAAAACAAGACAGCTTACATACAGTGCTCTCTAATTACAAATACATAAAGTGTAAGTGTCTTAAAATGATGTGCATCACGGTAAAACTCACACAACTTATGGTGAAGTTCAAAACAATACTTTGACAATTTTTTTTAGCAGTAAGCATCTAAGTAGAAGAAAGCTTTCTAGTGTATATAAAGTAATAAAAGACTGATCCAACAAAGGATAAAGACACGGAAAGGCTGCAGATAAAAAGAACAAAGCCAAGTACAACTTCACCTTCTGAGTTTCTAAAAACCCATATTCTTAACAGAACATGGTTCTGTTAACTTTCGGCATGTGAAACAGAAACACCACCTCAAATGCTCCTACTGCTTTTGACCCTCCAGAATTATAATTACATAAATAACCTTTCTACCTGTAATTGCTATGCAACTCTGTCACTATAGTTGAGTTTTCAACTGCTTAAAAAAATCAAATTGTTTTAAAATCAGATCATGGTGATGACAGCACAACTTTGTAAACATACTAAAACCATTTAATTGTATTCTTAACATGAGTGAATTTAATGGTATGTAAATTATCTCAATCAAGCTGTTTTATAAAAATTGGAATCCACATTAAGAAGTGCTCAATAATTACGTGGAAAATTAATTCTAAGTGGAAGAAATTAAGTGGTTTATACATAACACTGGGCACCAAATGCGGCCATTTCCTCTTCATCTCTGTAATTTAAGCACTTTGCCACTAGCTTGCAGTATTTTGCAAAAGTTCTCAACTTCTGCTACAAGACATTCATGAAATATGTTACAAGTAATTGGTTAGTAAATGATAAAATGAAACTAGTTACTGTAAATGGTAAACTTGTAAACATATAGTTGAGTCTTGTTTTTTATCCACTCTGACAGTCTTTTAATTGGTGTTATTTAAAACATCCACATTTGAAATGCTTATTGACATAAACAAACTGACACGTATCAGGTATTGCCCTTTGTTTGTTTCTATTTCTCTTTTGTCTTCCATTCTGAGTTTGAGCATTTTATATGATTCCATATTCTCAAGTCTCTTAGCAACCAATTATAATTCCTTTATTTGAAAAAAATTTTTAGTGGTTAGACTTTGCAATATACATTTATGACTAATCCAAGTCCACTTTCAAATAACATCACACTGCTTCATGGGTAGTTCAAGTACTTTAGAGTATTCTCAAGTCTTTCATCCCAGCAGTGAATGAACTGTTGTTATTCATTTCGCTTATCTATGAGCTATACTCAGTGAATACACTGTTATTATTTTCAACTGTTATCTATTAGATCAAGTAAATATAAGAAAAAAAATGGGCTGGGCATGGTGGCTCACGCCTGTAATCCCAGCACTTTGGGAGGCCGTGGCGGACAGATCACCTGAGGTCAGGAGTTTGAGACCAGCCCGGCCAATATGGTTGAAACCCCATCTCTACTAAAAATGCAAAAATTAGCTGGGCATGGTGGTAGGCACCTGTAATCCCAGCTCCTTGGGAAGTTGAGGCAGGAGACTGGCTTGAACCCAGGAGGTGGAGGTTGCAGTGAGCCGAGATCACACCATTATACTCCAGCCTGGGGAACAAGAGTAAAACTCCATCTCAAAAAAAAAAAAAAAAAAACCGAGAAAAAAGTATTATTTTATCTTTATTTATTTCTTCTTACTCTTCCTTTATATAGATCTGAATTTCTAATCTGTATCATTTTCCATCTCTCTGAAGACCTCCTCACATTTTGTGCAAGGCAGATCTATCAGTGACAAATTCCAAGTTTTGTTTCTCTGAGAAAATCATTATTTCTCTTTTACTTTTGAAGGATAACTTTGCTGGATTCAAAATTCTAGGTTGGTGGTTTTACTTTTCTTTCTTTAACATCAATATTTAACTTCGCTTTCTTCTTGCTTGCATACTTTCTGAGTTCAAATCTGATACAATTCTCATCTTTATTCCTCTGTAGGAAAAGTGTTTCTCTCTCTTTCTCTCTCTCTCTCTCTCTCTCTCTCTCTCTCTCTCTCTGGCTTCTTTCAAGACTTTCTCTAATTTTCTACAGGCTGAGTAAAAATATGCCTGGGCATATATGCGTATATATATATATATATTTGCATTCACCATGCTTAGTATCCTCTGATCTTCCTGGATTTGGTGTTTGTCATTAATTCTGGGAAATTCTCAAATTATTATTACATCAAGTATTTCTTCTGTTCCTTTCTGTCTTCCACTTCTGATATTCCACTTATGCTTATGTTATATTTTTTGTAATTGTACCATAGTTTTTAGAATAACTAGGAACTATAAAACTATGTTTCATTTTTTCATTTAACTTAAGAAGCAAACCAAGCATCAGAACCAGATTCAGATATGACAGATTTTGGAATTGTCAGACTGGAAATTTAAAATAACTATGATTAGTATACTAAGTGCTCTAAAGGAAAAAGAAGATAATAGTGACTAAATGCTATGTGTTTAATTTTTATTCATCAGTTCATTTAATACACAATTACTGAGACTAAAGATTTTAGTTTAGAGGAAAAGTGTACACTTACAATACTTTAAAATTTAAAAATGACGCTGTAGCAGAATTATATTCAAAAACATTAAAATTATGGAATTATGAATCCCACCTTGGAGGACTTAAGAATGACTGAGAATACAGTAGTCTTCCCTTATTCTTGAGGGATACCTTCTAGGATCCCCAGTGGATGCCTGAAACCACAGATGGTACAGAAGCTTATATATATATATATGTTTTTTCCTATATATTCCTATAATAAAGTTTAATTTATAAATTAGACATAGGGAAAAACAATAACTAATGGTTAATTATAACTAATAACAAAACAGGATAGTAAAATAAGTAACTGTAATAATTACATAGTAAAATAAGGGTTACTTGAACATTGCACTACCAAAGCCTGTGATGACTACCAAGTAACTAAAGGGCAGGATGGAGCAGGATGGCACAAGATTTCATCACACTACTTGGACTAGGGAGCAATTTAAAACTTATAATTTTTTTTCTGGTATTTTTCCATTTAGTATTTTCAGTCTGTGGTTCACTGCAAATAACTGAAACCTCAGAAAGTGAAACTGCAGATAAGTCGGGACTACCATAACTGCAACTTTGCCACATGGGACTCTGGCCTAATTGTTGTTGTTTTGTTTTGAAGAAGATGACTCCTTTAATCCAGTGGTTCTCAAATTTCAGTTTCAGTTAGAGAATCAGAATCTCCTGGAAGACTGGTTAAAAGAAAGACTGCTGACCATAGCCCTAGAGTTTCTATTATAGTAATTCCGGGTTGTGGGGCAGCCCCCAAATTTAAATTTCTAACAAGGTCCCAGGTGGTAAGAATACGGTAACAATTTGAGAACCACTGCTGTAACCAAGCAGCACAATACAAAATACAATTTTAAAGCTGAAAGGGTCTCTAAAAGGAATATCTTTAGAACCCTGCCCCTCAAAAAAAAAAAAAAAAAAAAGGAAAGAAAGCTCTACATCAGTGGCCTAGGTAGCCACTTGTATGAACTTGAAACACTTCAGGCCCTCTCTGTTGTCTTCCTATTTTACTCCTATCCCTTTCATACTTCCCAAATAAATCTACTTCCTTCCTTATCTGCCCTCACTGACAAGTTTCCTTGGTCATCTTCAGGCTTTGGCCATAACTCAAGTTACCTTAGCTTTGGGTCTTGTCTCCTAAAAAAATTAGCTAAAACCCTCTGCTAGGACCAAACTTAAAAAAGTCATCTCCACTTCAATGTTAAGGGATCTTTAATTTATCTCTTGGGAACTAGGCTGGGATACAGAATAACTAATCAGTCCATAAAATCCTAACTACTATTGTATACTCAGTCATGAAAGGTTACTGAGCCATGTAGTACTCACCCGCTCAGTGGCTTTTAAATGAAGGACACAATGGCTTTCATTTTTAGATTATTTTTAAATCTAGGTATACAGTGAAAGATATGGGACTAGTAAAACTGAAACTCTCAATAAATGATTAATTCAGTTTCACCAATGCAATTTTAACAAATATCAACTGCTGATAAGTCCTCTATTCTGTAAAATGCACCATTAAATTAATAACTTGTTTAGGGAGAAAATTACCACATTATGTTATCAAATACAAAAAAAATAATATGTAGAAAAAAGGAAAAAAAAAAAAAAAAAAAAAAAAAAAAAAAAGCAAAATTTGTTGTCCCCACCTTCAAATAACTTGTTTATTACAACAGCATTGGAAAAATATTGAGTGATTAAGTGCTAAACTGTACAGAACTCACTACACACTATGAAGTCAAGGAAAGGTCAATGTGTACTAGAGTAGCTAAGGAATGTTTCATAGTACAATGACTTGAGCTATGGCTTCAAAAATGTTTAAGATGTAATTAAGTAGGGTTTGGAAACAAGGAAATGATGTGAAACAGGAAAGATGTAAAGCAGGAATGAAAGCAGGATCACAAAATACAAGGCCAAAAGTGAGATGCCTGAGGGACTGAAGTGGATGTTGAATGCTGGTAAATAGCAAGAAGGCTTGTTTTGACCGTAATATACAGAACAGCGCAGTAGGGGAGAAACGACAATGGCACAAGACAGCTATGTTGCTGCTGTAAGAATCCAGGAATGAGATAGTGAAGCACTGAATTATGGTCTTGGCAGTTGTATTAGTCCATTTTCATGCTGCTGTTAAAGACATACCTGGGACTGGGTAATATATAAAGAAAAAGACGTTTAATGGACTCAAAATTCCACATGGCTGGGGAAGCTTCACAATCATGGTGGAAGGCGAAAGGCACGTCTTACATGGCAGCAGACAACAGAAGATGAGAGAGTCAAGCGAAAGGAGTTATTCCTTATAAAACCATTAGATCTTGTGAGACTTATCCACTACCACGAGAACAATATGGTGGAATCATTCCATGATTCAATTATCTCCCACCATGTCCCTCCCACAATGCATAGGAATTATGGCAGCTGAAATGAAGTTAAGATTTGAGTTGGGGCACAGCCAAACCGTATCATTCCACTCTGCCCATCCCCAAATCTCATGTCCTCACATTTCAAAACCAGTCATGTCTTCCCAATGGTCCACCAAAGTCTTAACTCATTTCAGCAATAACTTGAAAGTCCACAGTCCAAAATCTTACCCAAGACAAGGCACGTCCTTTCCACCAATGAACCTGTAAAATCAAAAAGCTAGTTACTTCCTAGATACATGGGAGCACAGGCATTGGATAAAGCCACCCATTCCAAATGGGAGAAATTGCCCAAAATGAAGGAGCTAAAGGCTCCATGCAAGTCTGAAATCCAGTGGGGCAGTTAAATCTTAAAATTCCAAAATGCAGCCGGGCGCGGTGGCTCACGCCTGTAATCCCAGCACTTTGGGAGGCCAAGGTGGGTGGATCACGAGGTCAAGAGATCAAGACCATCCTGGTCAACATGGTGAAACCCCGTCTCTACTAAAAATACAAAAAATTATCTGGGCATGGTGGCACATGCCTGTAATCCCAGCTACTCAGGAGGCTGAGGCAGGAGAATTGCCTGAACCCAGGAGGCGGAGGTTGCAGTGAGCCGAGATCGTGCCATTGCACTCCAGCCTGGGTAACAAGAGCGAAACTCCGTCTCAAAAAAAAAAAAAAGCTCCAAAATGATCTCCTTTGACACTCAGGTCACACTAATTCAAGAGGTGGGTTCTCATGGTTTTGGACCATTCCATCCTTGTGGCTTTGCAGGATAAAGCCTCTCTCCTGACTGCTTTTATGGGCTGGTATCGAGTGTATGTATACAGTTTTTCCAGGCGCACAGTGCAAGCTGTTGGTGGAGTTACCATTCTGGGGTCTGAAGGATGGTAGCCCTCTTCTCATGGCTCTACTGGGCAGTGCCCCAGTGGGAACTCTGTGTATGGAATTCAACCCCACATTTCTATTCTGCACTGCCCTAGCAGAGGTTCTCCATGAGGGCCCCACCCCTGCAGCAAACTTCTGCCTGGGCATCCAGGTGTTTCCATACATCCTCTGAAATCTAAGAGGAGTCAGTCCAAACCTCAGTTCTCGATTTCTGTGAACCCACAGGCTCAATACCACATGGAATCTGTTAATGCTTGCGGCTTGTACCCTCTGAAGCCACAGCCCAAGCTGTACCTTGGCCCCTTTCAGCCATGACTGGAGCAGCTGGAATGCAGGGCACCAAGTTCCTAGGCTGCATAGAGCAGGGGGGCTGTAAGACTGGCCCATGAAGCCATTTTCTCCTCCCAGGCCTCTAGACCTGTGATGGGAGGGGCTGCTGTGAAAACCTGTAGAAAACATGCCCTGTAGACATTTTCCCCCATTGTCTTGGTGACCAACATTTGGTTCCTCGTTACTTATGCAGGTTTCTGCAGCAGGCTTGACCTTCTCCTCAGAAAATGGGTTTTTCTTTTATATCACATCATGAGGCTGCAAATTTTCTGAACCTTTACATTCTGTTTCCCTTTTAAAATTGAATGCTTTTAACAGCACCCAAGTCACCTCTTGAATGCTTTGCTGCTTACAAATTTTTTCCGCAGGATACCCTAAATCATCTCCCCCAAGTTCAAGGTTCCACAAATCTATAGGGCAGGGGTGAAATGCCACCAGTTTCTTTGCTAAAGCTTAGCAAGAGTCCAGTTCCCAACAGGTTCATCTCCATCTGAGACCACCTCAGCCTGGGTTTCATTGTCCATACCATTATCAGCATTTGGTCAAAGCCATTCAACAAGTCTCTAGAAAGTTCCAAACTTTCCCACATTTTCTATCTTCTGAGTTCTCAAAACTGTTCCAATCTCTGCCTGTTACCCAGTTCCAAAGTCACTTCCACATTTTTGGTTATCTTTACAGCAGTGCCCCACTCTACTGGTACTAATTTACTGTATTAATCCATTTTCATGCTGCTGATAAAGACATACCTGAGACTGGGTAATTTATAAAGAAAAAGAGGTTTAATGGACTGACAGTTGCATGTGGCTAGGGAGGCCTCACAATCATGACGAAGGCGAGAGGCACATCTTACATGGTGGCAGACAAGAAAGAATGAGAGCTAAGTGAAAGGGGTTTCCCTTTATAAAACCATCAGATTTCGTTAGATTTATTCACTACCACAAGAACAGTATGGGGGAAACTGCCCTCAAGACTCAATTATCTCCCACCAGGTCCCTCCTACAACACATAGGAATTACAGGAGCTACAATTCAAGATGAGATTTGGGTGGGGACATAGCCAAACCTTATCAGCAGTGGAAACAGGAAGACAAGAAATTTAAGCTACACTGCAAACTGGGAAATTTGTTAAAATACGGAACACGAGGATGAGAGAAAAATCAAAGATGAAATAGATGTTGCCAGATTGATGGAAAGAGGGAATAGTGATATCTACTATCAAAAGAAGTAGAGTAACTATAAATGAAAGCAATTTGAGTTGGTAAGGTACTACGGCATAGAAGAAAGGCTGCTGTGAAATGCCAAGTTTAAGGTGACATGGGTTGTGGCTATTTACCTCTGGTACTCTGCCCCAGTTCCCACCCAGCTCACAGCCTTTTCTTCTCTACCATTACTTTATATTCTCTCTTCTATTTTGTAGATGAAAGCTTACGTAAAAGGATTGCGATTAGTTAGTGGAACCCTATTCCTTAGCCAAGTAAATTTTCTTCCAAGCTATTTTCCTCTATGTATTCACATTATTAGCAAAGCTCACTGTCATCATCAACAACTCAATCCAAAATCTGTTAGTGAGAATAACAATGACCAAGTAAGTATACTGTTAAGTGTTTTAGGATAGCCCATCACTTGATTTTTCATTAAGGCTACTATCCTGAATTTGGCCAGTAAAAACATTATGTCCTCACTGAATCCCTCCCTCACCTAATTCTGTATTAGTTTATGCCACTGCTTACGTACCCTTACTGCATTTAACAAAATCTTACTTTTGATAAATTCAATTGATGAATCTACCACAAAAGAGGGTGAATGTTTTAAAGGTAAGGATAACGTCTTATTCTTTTTTAACCTTTTTATGCCATCTATGTAGCAGTCATTAAAATAAATGTGCATTGCATTCAGCTTTCCCTGACTACATGATTCTATAAATTCAGAATTTATCTTTGACATTCTGACTTCATTAAAAACTTGAACATGTAGAATCTGCCTAAAACACTGCTTGCTAGTAGCTCCTGCTGCAGAAACAAGGACATGTATTTAATAATCTGATGGATAAATTTTGATCAAAGATTGATTTGACATATCTTATTAATAAATCTAATGACTACAATCAAATATAGAAGAGATTCACTTACATTAACTAAAGCATCTTGTTGGAATACATTTCCCAGGTTCCCAGAAGCACCAACTTTAAGCAAAATGTAACTGAAGTAACACTCATCCAATTAAATTTTAAAATTTAACACAAACTGCAAAAACAACGGTAAGTTCTTGGTTCTGCCATACATAAATAACACATTTTACTGCCATATTGTAAACTACTGATTCTGCAAGTGATTACTTTGTTTCAGATATATTTAATCTCCAAATTCCGATCAACTTTACATATTAGAAAATGAGAGTGTTTCATTTAAATTCAGTAAAAACTCACTAATATGAACTTATCTTAGGTAAGACCAGTCTAAACTACTGAAAAAAATTAAATTATACAACTCAGATCATTGTTCCCCTGGAAGCTGAAGAAAGATTCATGTGACATGCTTCATGAGCTGGATCTTAAAGTTAGACACTTGTATCAGCAGAAACAACATTCACAGGGTAGCAGGTAATGGGACCACACCAGCAAATATATAAGCAGAGAAACAAAATAATGGAAGCAAAGAAAAAGGGTAATAGATAGTACAAATTGAAGCAGCCACTTCATACAGTAATCTCCTTTTTTTCATCTTGTAGCTACTTGGCAATACAGATGCTCAAAACAGAAAAGCCACAGAAAAATAGAGAAACACACAAACTCAAGTGCTCTCCATGCTTGGTTTGTACTTTAAAATTAGGCATCATAAATGGCAAGACAATAGCCCTAGTGAATCTCCCTTCCCAAGATAGCCATTGCTCTACTGCTTCATCTATAAGAGAGCTCCAATTCTAAAAATGACCGATTTCGGAAAGAAAAAGGGTGGCAATTCTAGAGTATGTATATCATTACTTCTTATTCCCATGACCTTGCTAGAAATATCACTAATCAATCAGACTTAACATGCAAGTTCAAATCAATTTGCTAATCCTGTGTTGGAATGGGTATAAAGGTATCCTTTGTTATCTAAATCCTTGCTATCCAAATTTAGACAACAAATGGGTTCAGATAATTTTCATTTTATTTTAAATAAGGCTATTTGGAAGAGACGGTACTGTGTACCATATGGACTAACGCCTTCCAAAAATCTAAGACATAACAGATTGGAATCTGTCACTTTCTGACCTCTCGCTCTCTGCACTCAGGAAAAAAAAAACAAGATTCAAAAAGCAAGGAATATCAGCAGTTTTCCTTTTGCGCTCAGTTATGAGGAAATAGAAAACTTCACTTCCCGCACAACTTTATATACATATAAGCTACAGTAATAGATGCCTAATAGAGAAGGTGTACGTAGTTAACCAAATCTCATTATGTTTCTATTTTGTCTTATAAATAGAAGGTATATTGTTCATGAAACAGAAAAAGTAATGCTAATTTACAGTGGCAAAAAAGAAAAATCATGTTTTAATGTTTTTATTTATGTGGGTTGAGTGCTAAATATCTTACTCTCATCAATCAAGTGTATTAAGTCAGCAATCAAGTGTATTAAGGCTTTAGTGCTTATTGTTCCTTATTTTATTATCCTACCCAGGGCAGGAAGATTATTCCTCCTCTTGGCCTATGCTGCTCATCTTTAACTTGAACTTAGAACCCTCTAGAAAGCAGAAGAGAAAGCAACTAAAAGACTAAACAGGGAATGGTGGAATAGGAGGCATTAGACAAGAGTGGTGTACTTTGCTCAGAGACATGGAATAACCATCTTACTATCATGTTCCTTATAATTTACAAATAACATTCTGTCACAATCACTTACTAAAATGTCTATCCTAGATGAAGGGGAATAGCTGTGAAGCTCAACTCTGAACTAAATTATTAAGAAAAGGGTACATACTTTTCTTATTTATATATATATCAAATTTACAATATAACATTCACTACTACCTTAAAATACTATTATGGGATTAGATTAAACATTGAGCATCTCTTTATAAAGAAAACAAAACAAATGCAGCACACAGACTCCCTACTACAATCTCTCAATCAGTAGTTAATAAACTCCCCAAAAACCGGGATTACTACATAGACCTACTTTTACACAATAAACAACTCTTAACTACTTTAAATATAATATATGCTCAGTAAAGATTTGCAGACTTAATCTCACATAACAGAACCCTTGGCACAAGTTAGCAATAACCAAGTCCTCCTCAGCTAACACCCACGGAAACACTGAGAAATCCTAATAATTCATCCAATGAAAATGTTCTGCTGATTGCCTATGATAAATTAGTTATGTTAGTCTTTCAGTGTGCTTATGGTTTTATTATTGTTGTCAATATTGATTTACTAACAGAGTTAGAAACTTAGCTACAGGAACCTTCAAGGTCACTTAGTATAAACTTCTCATTTTGTAAATGAGGAAACTAAGGTCTACTTTTTCCACAATCCATACCTTGACACTTGTCACTTCTCTTCCTGGTCCCCTAAACTGAATAAAAGAGAAGTTTTATTGCATATTTTTGCTTAGGTCAATTTTACAAGGTTAATATTACAAGTGAATGGGCATTCCTCAAATGCCAGTCTCTAGCATAGTACTTTGTATATAGCAGGTATTCATTTGAGTACTTACAAACTGTTCTTGCTTAAAGTGCTCAAATGTAAGTAAATGATAAGGCTTAATTTTATTTGTACAATTTTAGCATGCAACATTATTTTCTAATGGAAAAAGTAATGTGACATAATTCTTAATCCAAAGCACCTTTCATAACAAGACACGTCTGTCTTTTCTACTACTGTGAAGCTCATCTTCCCTAAATAATACCAAAAATTAACACTGAGAGAGAAACCCAATCAGTCCTGCACATGCCATCATTCAAGACACCTTTCAATGGAGAGAACAAATTGGTCGATCATTTACATACATCCATATGTACTACCCAACCTAAAGAAGACAAGAAAATCAACAGGCTTTAAATTGTCTAACTTGCCTCTCGTCAATAGGGAAGACAATTTTATCAGTTTCAAATCATAGGAGAGCAAGGAACTGCCTTCCGTCTGGAACTAGAAACTGTGTTGGGACACAGCCTCAGTATGGATACACAAAATGCATCTTGTCTATTGTATGCTTGGTATTGAAAACAGGCTAAACTCAAGGTAGGCAGCAAGTCAAACTACTCATCAAAAATATATGGAAGCCAGCTGATGTGCTAGTCAGTCTCTATTTTTAAAGAAAAATGAAAATCCTGGACTTCCAGTTAAAGTAAACTTTAATGTTATGAGTTTATAGTAAATGTTTTCCACTGTAGTTGAAGAACAATAATATTTCTCAACAGGTTAATAAGCTACCTGACTCAAAACCAAGAATAAGGCTCAACCACTGCCTTCTAGGACAGGGAACTGAAATCAGAACTTATATGGTACCACTATGTAAACCTTCTGGATCACCAAACTTTGCTCACTGTAACTAAATGGAAACGAGATTAATCACTTAACATCTAGATGTCGATTGTCATCATCATAAGAAAGTAAAACAAAATTGTTCAATTTGGGTTTTACCTAGAATTCAGAGAACATTCAAAAATAGATCATATATGTAATACCACTTTTATTATAATTTTAAGCCTAAAATATAGCAGATACAGAAGTACATATGCCTTGCAGGACTGAGTAAAGATAAAGAACTCTGACCCCAGAATTTTTTTCATGGTTTAATAAGGAATCAGCAGAATCTTACAGGTCTTCTGTCATTGTTTCTCTCTTTCTATAAAGTGGGTAAAACAATATTATAGGATCATTTTAATAAGAAGCTTATGAAGTCTCATCTGCAAATAAATTTATAGTAACTGATAAAAAATTCTTTTAATAATCCCTGAACTTGAATAAATGTAGTACTGGAAAATTTTCTAAAATAAAACACCAGTATTTTTTTTTGAATTTTCAGGTACAAGTTAACTATTTCTTATCTGAAATGCTTAGGATCATATGTGCTTCCTATTTACTTATTGAGCCTTGTCTCGCTCTGTCGCCCAGGCTGGAGTGCAGTGGCATGATCTCAGCTCACTGCATCTTGGCCTCCTGGGTTCAAGCAATTCTCTTGCCTCAGCCTCCCAAGTAGCTGGGACTACAGACGCTAGCTCCCACGCCAGGCTAACGTGTTGTATTTTAGTAGAGACAGGGTTTCACCATATTGCCCAGGCTGGTCTCAAACTCTTGAGCTAAGGCAATTCGCCCACCTCAGCCTCCCAAAATGCCAGGGTTACAGGTATTAGCCACCAAGCCTGGCGTGCTTCTGATTTATTATTTTGGATTTTGGAATATTTGCATACGTGTAATGAGTATCTTGGGAATGTGACCCAAGGCTAAACATGAAATTCGTTTATGTTTTATATACACCTAATACACAAAACCTGAAGGTAATTTTTATACAGTATTTTAAATAATTTTGTGCATGATACAATGTTGGGTGTGGAATTTTTCACTTCTGGCACCAAAAATGTTTGGGATTTTGGAGTCTTTCAGATTTTGGAGCATTTTGAATTTTGGGGTATTTTGGATTTTGGATTAGGGATGATCAATCTGTATCTATTTTACAGCCTCATTGCAAATATGTTATTTGCTCCCACTCATGTACGTGTGATCTCAAACATAAGCAATCACAAACAGGCAGAAACCATCTCAATTCTTTTGTTTCACAGCAATTTTACTCTATCAGGGTTTCAAGTAAAACTGCCTTAAAAAGTAAACAAAAGTACTTAGTAAATTTGTTTATTGTTGCTTTACATTAAAAAATTTTCACTGAACTATGAAGACACTGAGACATAAAAGGAAGGGAAAACTTGCTTTGTTTTTTTTTGTTTTGTTTTGTTTTTTAAAGTAACCAAAGAGGTGTGCAATTTAAGTTAAAAAATGTTTGCAGGTAGGTTGTGGCTTTGTTTTAGGTAAAAATGCATGGGTTACTAGTTTTAACAACAAAAAGCTTATTTTGGAATTCTACTCCTTAGAAAACATAAATACCTTATAGCATATTCAGTACTAAAACATATGCCTACAAGAAATCTCCTTTCTAGTGAGTAATGTCAGTGATTTGGATTTTCTGTCTATGGAGTAAGAATGAGTAACAGTAAGAAGTGTGTAAGCTTATTAACTTAGACTTAAGTTGAAGGTATTCATAATCATATTATAGGAATATAACAATACTATCAATTTTGTACTATCATTATTTTCTATACACACCTTTAAAATATATTTGTAACTCTTAAGAAATAGTTTCCAATCAAAGTTGAATGCTTTTCTTCAAAGACTCATTTAATGCCTGATATTTCAATGGGCATATTTTTATCAAACAGGATTTTAGTTTAATAAACATAATAAATTAATTATGAACTGATAAATAATTCATTGTCCAGTCAAAGGCCTACATCACATACTATATTTATATTTGTAAAGTAGGAGGACAAGTACAGACTTGTTTGTGATATGCAAGCCTAGTAATTTAGAAACTATGATAAACCAAATGCAAAACCCATTTGATAATTTTTTAATGTCACATTTCTTTTGACTGTAATTTAAAATTCTCATTAATAATGGTACCAAAGGATTATTCAGGAAGTAGTACAAAACTGATCCTCTCTCAGAACATTATCAGGTGATAATTTGTAAAATAGTATTATTGCTTCAAAAATGTAATTTAAATTTAATACATATATTTCTTAGGAGAATATGGTAGTAAAGGAGTCTTCACTTTTGATATCTTTATTTTATACAGTCACTTAATGAATAATATAAATCCATTCTTTTGGAGCAGGGGGTATAAGACTATTAAATATATGCACTTATGTTGTTTATTATCTACAAATGTTGTTTAAAGTTTTAAGTACATAAAAATCATTTTTGCCAATAGGATTTCTAAAATTGAACATTAGATGCTAGTAAGTATACCATCACAATTTTAAAACAAAAACATAAAATTTCATATTTTGGGATTCACATGTTTGTTGCCCATTATTTTTTCAGAGCAAGTACCAAAAACTGGAGTATATTCTAGTTCAGAAGTTTTTCTTACGTTAAAGTCAGAGCAGTAAGGCTGTAATGGATGTGCAAATATCAACTATTAAAGGATAATTAAATTTACACATTTTTTATCAAAAAATGCACTTGACTGTCATTATTTAAACATTTCACTCAGCTGCCTCTACAACTCACCTATTTTAAAACTATAAAGTGAAGATTCCTTTCCCCTCTTGTTCTCATAGTGAAATATACATTACTAATTCAACTTATAAAATTTGCCTCTCTTAAAAAAATTTTAGTCCATAACTTGAATATCCCACATCTGAATGTAAAAACCAAGTTGCTTAATTCAATGTAATGAGGATTTCAGAAACAAAAAGTTACATGTTACTACAGATTTAAAAAAAACACTCCGGTTTTGTGAAAACCTTGACGGTAACCACGATATTCACCATATCTTCTTTTAAACTGTAGCTTTAAAAAGGGGGTGAGGGTATTCAATGAAGAATAAAGACTGTTTTCTGTCACACACACACACACACACACACACACACCCCAATCGTATTTATGGGACCTATTCAAGTTGCCACAACATGACTATTGTCAAAGCCAAAAAAATTCTTCTTCAAAATAAACTTTATTTTAAAATTAAAACTGAAAGCAAGATATTCAACTGTCAACTACTGTTGATGAAACTATTAAAGCCTGCACTGACCTACTTCATGAGCATCATGACAACAGGATGCACGCCAAGAAAATAATGAAAATTACTACATAACTAACCTTAATCTTGTATTTAAAAATTATCACTTTTAAAATGTATAAATATTGTACATGCAATGCCAGTTGCTTTACGATATGTTTTCAAAATGATAAAAGGAGTTGTGATATTTTAGTACTCATATTCAATGATGGACCTGCAAAGATTTCATTTCTATTTTCAAAATCAAGGCTTTTAAAAATACCATATGAAACTCTCTTTTTAAACTTCTATTAAAGGCAGTCTCTTAGACCAAATTTCAAATATTGCTTTCCATTTAAAAAATAGTGCTACACATAAAAAAAAAAAAAAAAAAAAGTCAGTTAATGAAGAATCCTACAAAACAATGCAAGTTCATGTTCAAAGAATATTGCAATGGCTCTAACAGTGGATGGACTTAACTCAGTGTATTTAATTATTAAAAGATTCCCACTAGACTTTAGGAGTTCAATCTAATGCTGAAATGTTGGAAATTTTCAAACAAGAAAGTAAAATAGCAGAAGATATTTTATCTATGGTTTCTTTTAAAAAGACACACAAATGGCAAGACATTTGATTCCCTATTTTTTAAGTTAAAAAAATAACTTTATGGTGTAAACTACCATCTTAAAATATTTTATACTTAAGAAATACTTTCTTCACAATCAATGCAAAGAATAAACTCCCTGAAAGAGAAATCTAATATTAGAATAAAGGAGGCAAAAACATTCAGAAATCCAAAATGAAAGGAAGAGACACATTAGGTTTTGTGCTGCATATTAATATTCTTATGCACAATGTCTGTTTGGTGAAAATTCACAATACACTTCTTCCTCCTTCCATGGCTGCAAAAAGGAGTAAGCACATTTCACACTCTCCAGTTCCAAATTCATGCCACCATCATGCAATATGACTTAATTTCGACCCATATTTCTTTTACAACGAGTGAAAAAACCAAAAAACGTGTTTATCTGCGCTCAAAATTGAGGAGGGGGTAAAAGCATTTTTTTAGCTAAGGAGACAGGCGCTGATTGATGCAAAGTCCCCAGACCTCCAGAGGTCCTACAAATGTGCACCCGACTTGGGAAAGCCACATTCAATGAATGCATCAGCCTCCTCCTCCGCTCCCCCGCCCGTCGCCCCCCACACACTTTGCAGCAGAAATGTGCCTGGGCTTTTTTATCCCAGCGATGGAGGATCCTCTTACCAGATGGAGTTCTTGATCTTGTGTTGCAGCGCGCTGGCCTCTGTCCCTGGCAGCCCGGGCACAAGGGCTGGCAGGGCCACCCCCGAGTTGGGGACGCTGGGGGGAAGCTGCTGATGGGCATCAGGCTGCTGTGGTGGCGGCTGTTGTTGTTCCTCTGCCATCGCTGCTGGAGGGGTGGGAGGGAGGGAGGGAAAGATGGGGGCTCGGGGAAGGGTAAGGGAAGAGACCGCGAGGGGAGGACGAAATGGGGAGAGGAGGAGGGGGGGAGGGGAAGAGGAGGAGGAGGAGGAAGGAAGCTGGATAAGCTAGGCCTTTACCCTAGGGCTCGAGTGAGTCGCTTTCGCCTGCCGCCTGGGGGACATCACCGGGGAGACCAGCGGCTCCTCACGGCCGGGGCGCTTCACCGCGGCAGAGGCATGGCGGCGCCCCTCAGCCCCCCGCTGCCGCCGCCGCCGCCTCCTCCCGTCAGCGGCCGGGGCTGGGGGGTGAGATGGGGGCGTTTGAAGACGAGGTGGGGCAAGCTGTCCCCAAAATCGAAGAAGAACGGTTGCTCAGGGATTTGTCGGCCGGGCCTTCCTTCCTTGTCCCCGGGGCTTTCTACTCCGGGGTCCCCACGCTGCTGCAGCCCCAGGCTCCGCTTCACGCCACTCCCCACGCCGCAGCCGCTCGCTCCCGGCCCAGCCGCCGCCGCGGCCGCCGCTGCCCTGCCAGCCCCGGAGGCAGCCCAGTGCGCGCAGCCGCACTGCGGCCCGGCGCAGACCGCACAACACCTACCGCTCCGCCGGGGGGGCGTGGACCAGGGTGTGCGGACCGCGGGCGCGGTGGGCCGGGAGGGGGGCGCACTGCGCGTAGGGCGGCGCGGGCCAGCGGGCTGGGGAGCGCGCCGCTGGGGGCCAGGAGGCAACAGGCCCGGCTGGTGGAGAGCAGGAATACGTGGGGGAGGTGCTGGCGAGAGAAAGAGAACTTGCGTGAGGAGGAGGAGAAACCAAATTACCAAATTTAATAATATTTGGCGTGGAAATGGGATTTGGGGCGGGGGAGGCATCTTGAAAGCAAGTAAAGAGAAATTTATCAACATTATTCCCCTTCCCCTCGACATGTAAGGATTACTTCCTCCCCGAATAAATAAAGAGAACTGAAACAGGTAAGAGGATAAACTGACTTTTCAGACGACCCCAAAGAAGAACACCCGTTGGAATTAACCACCCTTTAGGTAATGCGGTCTTGAACGGAAATCGCGAGTCAGGAGCTGGGTTGAGTGCTCCTCGGTCGGGCATTCAAAGCCCTCCAAATCTGGCCCCACTTTAGCTATCCAATCATAGCGGCCTCCATCCCCCTGCAAGAACTCGCGGCTCCAATCAGGGAAGTCTCCATGCCATCCTCAATGCGCAGCAGATTCATTCTTCCTTCATGCCTTTGCTCGTGCTGTTCCTCTCCACCTACCCACCCCACCCCCCCCCTTTCCAGGAATGCCTTCCCTCCTCCTTTATACCGCTCCCATTTCAACCCAGGCTCTAAGGCATAGCTCAAGTCGCTGCTTGTCCGGGTCCCTGGCAGCCAAGGCCCCTGTCTGCCTCTGAAAGACACGCTTGTAGTACTCACAATATGGAGGCTCAGGCGTCAGCCACGAGCTCCTTGCTTTGGAGCCCGTTGAACACCCACCCTCCCCCCGCAGACTCCACACCATTCGCCTATTTCCCATTCATACCTAAATGATAGCTTTGCCACAAATAAGCCAGTCTCCTTTAAGAGCAGAAGAATTGGCTTTTCTAGGTGGGGCTAATCAGGGAGGCTGCCTGGATGTAGAAGACAGCAGCCAAGGCCCCTGGCACCAGATATAACAGCTGTTCAGCTCACACTGACCTTTCTTTGGGCCTGTGGGTGTTATGAGCCCTTCAGCTTTTTAACTTTTCTGATAGCGTCTCTGTCAGGTTTCTACCTGTCAGATTCTCTGGCCACTTTCCTGCTGTGCGTGGACTTTGGGCTGTGAGGCTCTGCCACCTTTTAGATTCCTAGTGGGTGGCAAATCTGATTGGCTTGGGTTGCCTGGCCTTTGAGTTCTCAGTTCCCTGCCTTGGCCTGAAACCCTCTTGCTTTTGTCCACTGTGCCCTCTGCCCTGACCCACAGACTCAAGGCCCAGACTCACCCTGAATGTTTGCATTTGGTGAGGGGTGAGGGTGGGGGTAGGGGATGAAGAACACCTGTGTGCGAAACACAGCCTCCCCACCCCTCCCCCGTGAGGATCCAGGTCTCTTGGATTAGGCTGTGCTCCAAATACCCATTGCAAGAATTGCATCACACAAATGAGCCCCCTTTTCCATACTCTAAGGTCTCGATTAGCTTAGCCACTTTAGAAAACTGTAGGTGGTTTACGAAATTCATTTTGCATACATATATTCGTGTGGGTGTGTAAAGACAGTATTTTTCTGGACCAAATTGATAGACATGGTGTGCACTAGACAGAAGCTTTGAAGAATTAAAATAGCTAATGTTTGTTGAACACTTGGTGTGCCAGACTAGCACTTTCCATACATTATCATAGCTATTCCTCCCCAAAAGTGTATAATGTAGGTAATATTATTCTCCCTATGTTACCGATGAAATGGAAGCTTAGGTTAATTAACATTCTCAAAATTACCCAATTAGTAAATGCAGGAGCGAAAATCTGAGTCCTGGAAGTTTAATTCCAGAGCCTGCAAGCAATGCTGAAACTAGAATTACGCTGAAAAATCTTAAATGTAGGTATATATATACACGTGTGTGTGTGTGTGTGTGTGTGTGTGTGTGCGCGCCCTATATCACACTGAGGAAAGTTGCCAAGTTCCCCAAGATTCTAAGTTTTTGCCTTGCCAAGAGAGAATGATGGCTCCAAGTTCCAACACCCTGGGCGGGGGAGATCCTTAGGGAGTAGGAGACTCATCAAGAGAGGTAACGTATCTGAGGCCTGCCAAAGGCCTTAAGAAAAGGAAGCTGAGAACCAAGACGTTTTCTAAGAAGTTCGCTACCGGGTGTCACACAGGCTGGCTTCCCAAGTGCAACTTCTGAGTTTTTAATGGGTTCCATGAAAGAGCCAGGTCACCCCAGCGGCCTCTAGAGGGCTCAGGAAGCTGCAGCCGCGGGCTGCCCTCTAGCGGCGGTGCTGACTGGAATGTGATTCTTCTCGGGTCTTCGAGGACCCTCAGGGAGTAGAAGGAGACCAGCAATGGGAGGCGTGGCAGATAGCATCAGACTGAAGAGTGTCCTTATTGCCAGAATGAGAGATCCTTTCAGGGAGGAAAGGGTCAGCCCTCACTGCTCACTTAACATCTGGGAGTTTTGTTCCAGTCTTCAGAAAAGACTGTGAATAAAATTATGACACTAAGAAGTCTGATGAAGTTAACCAAAATTTTGGATGTGGACTCAAGCCAAACCCAGGGACCCTGGATAAAGGCAGGAGTGTAGCCATATGCTTCTCACATTATGTGGACTACTCTGATTGTGAAACCCTGTACTGAGGACCCTCATGGACCCAGAATCAATGTGGCTCATTTTCTCAGAGCATCATTTTGACTGGTAAATAAGGTAAGAGATCGTAGTAAGCATTACTTTTTAAGATAACATACAAGTATTTCCCAACCCTGAGGAGGCTAAGTTTATTCTCTACTGGGAAAGTGTACACTAGAGGAAAATTTGGAGGAACACTGGTGTAGTGGGGAAGAAAAATCTGGCCTTGGAGTCAGAAGACCTGGGAATTCAAACCCTGTTTCCATCTCTATATAAATGAAAATAATGACATACATCACAGGGTTCCTGTAAGGAACAACATGTAAAGTGATAGGTAAACCAGGGAAGTGTCTACTTTTTTTTTTTTTTTTTTT
>NW_016107469.1:2286126-2326655 GCF_001604975.1 Cebus imitator
TAGAGACGGGGTTTCACCATGTTGACCAGGATGGTCTCGATCTCTTGACCTCGTGATCCACCCGCCTCGGCCTCCCAAAGTGCTGGGATTACAGGCTTGAGCCACCGCGCCCGGCTACTTTTAAAGAGTATCTACAAGGTGGATTGTGAGCACCTTAAAGGAAATGACTTTTATTTATCCTAGTAGTCCCAGGACATAATTCCTGTCTCCTAGCTATTTAATAAATATTGTTGAATTTAGTACTTACCTAACCCTCATTTTCCTAGTCCAATCCATTATACCATCTTGCTCTCTTATGTCTGTAAACCTTGTCTACCTTATGAAACTGTTAATATTTTACACTGTTCAGACTGTAGTATATATATTTATCATGCCTGATATATAGTAGTATTAGGTACAGAAAATATGAATAAATAAGACCTGTCCCCAACTTAAAGTAGTTTACATTTTGTGGAGTAGAGCAACATATTAACATATATTAATTATATAAGTTGATGAGTTATAAAATATAAACATGTTCACTAGTGCTGTGGAGTCATAATAGAGGGAGGGATTAGTCTTGCTCAGGGTAGATCTGAAGAAGGCATCATGGCTGGCATTTTAATTGGGGCTTGCTAGATGAATAGGAGTTGAATAGGCAGAGCAACAGCGGGAAGATGATTTCAGGTAAAGGGAATAACATGAGCACTGGTGTGAAGCCATGAAGGGGCACTGGTTGATGAGGCATAATGCATAGCCTGGTGCTGACTCTGTGATCAGATCCTAAATGAGTATAGGGGAGGGAAAAGAAGGAGAGGGAGACAAAAACACATTTTTACAAAATGTCAGTCTGCATTATTAGTTAGGATTGTTCTGTCAAAAGAAGGCCTGGAAAACGGTTTCCTTATTGGTGCATATTGGTTAAGCACTGAAAGTGTATGTTTCCTTTCCACAAAGTATGGTGGTTTACCAGATATGGAAAAGGTAAAGTTCTATCCTGTTCTCCTTCTTTCCCCACTTAAATATTAAAATGAAATACTCCCCTCATCCTCTTTCCCCCTATCATTACTTCCTCTGTGTTTTTCCATTGCAAACTTTCTCCTCTAGAAGCTGAAAGTAGAATGTGTAATCACCTACATGTTATTTAAGAGAACATGGAAAGAAGGCTTTTTACTTCCCCAAGATCTTCCTTGACAGCAGAAAGTGATAGATAATTTCTTTCAGCTAAGTTGTCTTTCACAGTGCAAGTAGTCCTAGGAGGGCTGATATATTAAGTTTCAATGCTATAATGTGGTTGAGCTTTCTTTCAGTCTTATTTTTAATATCATTAGAGAGAAGTGGATGTGAGAAGGAGTGGAGAGGAGAAAAATAAAAGCAGGAGCAAGATTACAGAAAAGGGAAATTGTAGGGTTCAGAACTAAGTGAATTTTGGCAAATTTGGATACATCTTCTCAATACCAGGAGTGCTAATGTAAATATGCTGTGAAAATGTGAATTCTTCTGTTAGAGCACAAATATGTCATTATGTCATTAAAACAATGTATAGCCCGGTGTTAAGGCTAAGTAGCCTAAGTATTCGAGTATTGGCAAGGCAGCAGGCTGTATCTATGCGAGCCATTCTTTCAAATTCTTTTTTTTATCTCTGAGGATTAGTGGGATAAAGTTCACATAATGTACTCAGCTCTTCAATTGAGTGGTATATTGAAACGAATGCCAGGTCCTGCTTTGATTTCACTTGGACGTTTTCCATCGTTGGTACCATACACGTTTATGTTGTAACCTTCCATTCTTTATTTTTTTGACATGGAGTTTCGCTCTTGTTACCCAGGCTGGAGTGCAATGGCGCGATCTCGGCTCACCGCAACCTCCACCTCCTGGGTTCAGGCAATTCTCCTTCCTCAACCTCCTGAGTAGCTGGGATTACAGGCACGCGCCACCATGCCCAGCTAATGTTTTGTGTTTTTAGTAGAGACGGGGTTTCACCATGTTGACCAGGATGGTCTCGATCTCTTGACCTCGTGATCCACCCGCCTCAGCCTCCCAAAGTGCTGGAATTACAGGCTTGAGCCACTGCGCCCGGCCCATTCTTTTATATTAAAGAAGGTTCGAGTTAATATTATCTATCTAAATTTTAAAGGAAGTGTTTACTTCTACTCGGGCCAAAAAGGTCCCTAGGAGAAATTTGATCTCTTAGAAATTCAGGAAAGGGGCGGCTGTGAACAGAAGCTGGTAAAGGAAAATACGAACTTGTGACACTAAAAGTGGTTTAGTTATTTACCTAACACTAAAAGTGACAATAAAAAGACACCAGAGTCAATCCTGCAGCGAGGAAGTTGGTGCCAGTGCAGTATGAACAGGTCAGGGCCTAACCAATAATTCACAAACTCATTCATTCTTCCATTCCTTTCAAGGCCCATTTGAGAACCTGCTATGTACAAGTTATTATGCTGCAACCTTAGAAAGGTTAAAAATAAGTAGTAAATAAAATATTGTTCTCATTTTCAAGAAGCTTATAATCTAATTGGAACACTACTCATGTCAGCCCATACATATTTTTTAAAGTGAAATAAAAACACAAGAAAAAAAGGTGTGTGATAGGATAATTTATTGAGGTATTTGTTTGGGTTTTGTTCTCCTTATATTTTCCCTCCCTTCCATTCCAGCCAGGCTTCAAGGGAATTTTGTGTTACTAGGCAGAACAATGTCTTGTCTGACAAGAGCTCTCTCTTAGGCAACTCCGGGGGGCATTATTCACATTGTAAATGAAGCCTCCTGGAACAGGACTCCTTAGAATGCTGTGTCAATGTTATTTCTGGAGTTGTACCCAACAATCTACCTTCCTAGTCTGTTGCTCCTTGAGGAGATATTGCTAGGGGATTTAAAAGGTAAGCACAAGGCCAGGCGCGGTGGCTCACGCTTGTAATCCCAGCACTTTGGGAGGCCGAGGCGGGTGGATCACGAGGTCAAGAGATTGAGACCATCCTGGTCAACATGGTGAAACCCCGCCTCTACTAAAAATACAAAAATTAGCTGGGCATGGTGGCACACGCCTGTAGTCCCAGCTACTCGGGAGGCTGAGGCAGAAGAATTGCTTGAACCCAGGAGGTGGAGGTTGCGGTGAGCCGAGATCGCGCCATTGCACTCCAGCCTGGGTAACAAGAGCGAAACTTCGTCTCAAAAAAAAAAAAAAAAAAGGTAAGCACATCCGGGAAGACAGAGAACCAGAAAGAAGAAGGGGCTATGGGCAGGTGGAATTACAGAAAACAAAAAATTTCCCCAAACTGTAGAAAATGAAAGATTAGGGTTCCAGTAGTGAGAGTAAGAGTACCCCAGGGAGATATTCTAACCTCATATGGATGCTTGGTGCCATCAGGGAGACTGGATTCCCTTGCCCCTCTTGGCCCATAAGTGGAGGAATTGCCTGGCTTCTAGGGACCAGTGAGGATGTCAAAGTCCATCTTCCATTTTCTACACTCAACATAAGTCAAACTCTACTACAATACTAGGAAGAGAGGGAAGCCTAGTAAGAACTGAGATTGGATTTCCTTCTACTCCAGCAGAATTAAGGCTGAGATCACTTAAGTCTGTGATAAATTTAATTTGATTTAAAGAATAGTGACATGTTATGCACACCCAAATTTGTACTTGCAAATTTATACCTCCTAGTGGTGGATATTATATATTAAAAAACAGTGTCAGGTAAGATACATAAGATTAAAAACTTTACTGAATGACATAGCTAATAATTGCTAAGGGAATTTAGAGAAAGAGCAAAAGGAGCTGAAGTTAAAAGCTGCTTTGTGGAGGACTTGGGATGGAGCTAGAGTGCAAATAAAAGGATTTTTAAAGGTGGGAGAAAGAATGGAGACAAGTACAAAGGGAAAGGCAGTGTGAGTAGAAGCAGGAAAATGAGCATGCAAATGACAAGACACACAGGAGTCTGGTCTAATTGGAGTGAGCAGCTGATGACAAAGCTTTTATGGGGTACGAAATTCTGAGTCTAATGAAGCTAGTCTGAGGAATTTGTGCTTCCGTACTGTACACTGCACAAAGAGAACAACTAGTAGGAGATACATATTTTATATGTGTATGTTTATATATTTTAAAGAAATTGGCTTACATAATTGTGAGGGTGGCAAGTCTGAAATCTTTCGGGCAGGCCAGCAGGTCAAAAATCCCTTGCATAGTGGAGGCTGCAACCCACAGGTGAAATTTCTTCTTCTTTAGGAAAAAAACCTCAGTTTTGCTCTTAAGACCTTTCACCTGATTGAATGAGACCCACCCAGATTATTTAGGATAATCTACTTAACGTCAACTGATTGTAGATAATTAACCACATCTGCAAAATACGTACCTTTACAGCAACAGCCAGCTTAGAGTATGATTGAATAACTGGGTATGTGTCAGCTTGGCTAGGCCGAGGAACCATGATGCTTACCACACTCGGTAAGTCACTCACATATTTGAGAAGAAGAAGATGTCCCTGGATTTCCTTTATGTGGATCTCAGGAAAGGTAATTTTCTATGAAGTGGATCAACCTGTCTCCTTTCCGAAAATAGATATATTTTCTGTGCTCTTTCCTGTACATAAATGTTTATTCCTAAAGATGAATTTCTGTTTTTCTTTATCCCCTTTTCCCCTGCCATCCCCTGAAGTTATGTCAGTGTTGTATTGTGGCTGATGTTAGTATGTTTTCTTCTTTTAAAATGCCTCTAATTATGCCTGTAGTGTGACTCTCCTAATTCAGCAAAGCCTCAGATTGTCTGCCATACCCACAGCCCCCGCTCTAAGGCTGGTTCTATCGATGTAAGCTTTTGTCCTTGTCTCTTGTAACTCTGGCCTCCTGGTTGGAACAGGGCTCAACATCTGACACCATGGCAATCAATCTTCTGTTTAGATAGTGGCTTGTGAGCTGACTCAATAAAGCCTTTGTCCAAGGAAGAGGTTAGTAATTAGCTAACGAACTGATTCCTTTTTTGGAGAGTATGAATATGATAAAGAGAGAAAGTTAGGCAGTTGGGAGTAAAAACAGTAGCTAAAGGATACACAAGAGAAAGCTGACCTCAAAAACCATTAGACAACAACCGGTAGAGGCAATGATTAAGCAGAAACTGTGAAGAGAACCTCAGAGGGCTTACAGAAGATAAGATAGTGGCTTAGTAATGTAGGAGCAGTAGGCCCAGGGATTGATAGGAGCTGAGTAAATTTCTGGATGGAGCACTAGAGAAAGGGGGTACAAATGAAGAGAAATGGGTTATTAGCCAGGCCTTGAGGAAATTCTGGATAGCCACCCAGAAATCCAGGAACAGACATACAAGTAAACTTACATACAAGAAAAGTAAAGAGAGCTGGGGCATGAAAGTTTCATGTAGCCTCCAGTGCAGCTCTAGCAACAGAATTATCTTCTCAGACATTCAGAAGACTTTCATTACTTCCTTAGTTTAGTGTGATTTTCTCCTCCCCACAGAGAGTACTACACATAAAGTTATGGTCTTGCTGGTCTGAAGGGGTCACACATTTATCAAGATTTGCATCCTCTCAGCAGTTTTTCCTTATCCGTTCCCTATCCACTCCCAGCTAGGTTGTGTTAGCTGTCTCTTTTCTGTGGTTCCGTGGCACCTTGCACAGCCTATGTTATACTACCTCGTTGTAGGCTAATTGTGGGTTTGTTTGCCTATTTCTTGCGTCAACACTCCCTCTCCCTGACTTCCAATACTGCAAACTATATGTGGTCAGGAAGCATGTTTTTAATCTTCTCTTTATCTTCAACATATACTATAGTCCCTACCACAAAGTAGCCAAACAGTAAATGTTTGTTGAATTGAGGTATTGAATTAGAAAAAGCTCCTTTTGTCTAGGTTAAGAAATAAAAGCAGAATGTCAGAGAAAGCAAAATGAGCTAATAAGAAAGCTCAATAGTTTATTTATAATAATAGTGCAGGAGCTGAGAACTGAGTTAATTCGTACTTAAAATTCATGTCTCCATGACCCTACAGAAAAATTTCAGGCAGCCAACTTTGTTCAGCCTGACATCTGGTGCTGCATTTCTCCACATTTAAAGGTACTCTGGCCAGCCTTGTTCCTTTTAAGGAAAAGAGTCTGCTACGTGCTTCCTATAACCTCTAGTTTCTCATCTGAATTCAGATCCGCACTCTTGGGCAGATGAGGCTTGAGGATGACCCTCAGGGAAATCCCCCAGGCTTCTGAGTTTGGAGTCCAGGATCCAAGTCTCAGCTCTACCACTCGCCACTTTTGTGATTTCAAGGAAGTTTTTAACTTCTCTGAGCCTCAGTTTTCCAACTGGTAAAAGTGGGGATAATAACTCCCTCACTCAGTTGTACTGATAATTTAATGAAAACTATTTCTGAAAATACCTAGCACAATGCTTTACACGTAGTAAGGGCCAAATAAATATGAATTTGCCTTCCTTTTTTTTTCTGGGAGGTAGACTGGAGAAGACAAGCAATAGATTGATGGCAAAGGATAAGGGCCCTAAAACTGACAGAAGCTGTGAAACCAATAGTGGTGGCAGCCTAGCTGTTACATGCCACTACTTTAAAATCTGATAAAGCACGGGTCGTGATCACTGAAAGCCGCACTGCACCTAAGATAGCTGCTACAAGAAATTCCTTGATCAGAACACAGAAGGACATTCAAACTCTGTGCGTTTGAAATGTATACACCAGATAGTGAAAGTGGCACCATTGGATGGCAAGAAGAAAAAATTTAGCCTACACCAAGCAAAAACAACAGCCACCACCAAAAAACAACAAAAAAGGAGAGGTTCAATACATGCTATGTCAGAGGGTTCTGGGAGTGTACAGAGATGTCTGACTTTGACCCCCTGCAAATATCAATGCCATAACTAAAAAAAGAGAAAGAAGGGAGGAAGTTCATAATCAGCTGGAAAATCTTACACAATATTTATAGGAATATCAAACATATATCCCTTCTGAGGACCCTCAAGAAAGCCAGATGACACCAGCTATTCTTTTCATGGACTCGAAAGCCCAAATAATATTAGAGGCGAGGGTCTATGCTTTCTAGGTACTCTTCGAAGGGTTCTCTTAATGAGTATTAAAGCTGTTAAAGTTAGCTCCTGATGTACTCTGAGCAGGCGACTCAGCAGTCAGGAATTGAGGTATGGCAGGGAGGGGAGTAGAATTCCAAAACAAGATGAGCTTGTTAGCCAAATCTGACTGAAAATGTCACTAATCACTGCCCAATGCATAAGGTGGAAAAAGTGGCTAAAAATTACAGCTCTTTGCAATCGGTGTCTCCCACCCCCTTGAAGGAACATTTAAAAAAATAGAATAGACTACCCAATGTATTGTTAAAGGCAAGTGACTTGAGGCTAAGTACCCCTTTGCACTATAGTTGGTGAAATTTTATCATTTTAAATCCCCTCAGAGAGTTGTTGGAGTAGGGCTTCACTTTTCTTTCTGTGTCACAGAAACTGAGTATCTTTTTAAATGTTTTGAAGTAAAAATGGCAAGAACATAGTTTATCACCCACAAATTATATTTCATGGTGTTTTGACAGAGTTAATTGAAAAATCCTGTGTATGAAGAGTTACTCAAGATGTCACCCGGCAGGAAAGTTACCTCTACTAAATCTTATGAAATGACTGAAAAGATTAAGAGGGGTGGGGACAGGACTGGGTGCAAAAAAGTGCCATTAAGTGTATGAGAAATTTTTAGAAGATGATATCAAACCTTAGAAAAACATTCTAGAGAAAACATACATACTCACAGGCTCCCGATTGCTGAGGAGGTAGGAGAAATTTCAGGAAAGCTACAAGCTCAGAGAGAGCAGATTCTGTGAATAGGACATCCTAGAGTAATGACCAGAGTGATTAATTGAAACACTGCATTTGGAGCAGCTGGACTGCTACTCACATTCTCTTCTCCTATTTGTAATTGTTCACAGATTAAAGTAGTGAGCCTGTGGATTCTGAGAGCAAATGGTCAGAAGAGTAGCAGTGGACCCCAGGAGGCACAGGGAGGCTCCTCAGTCTGAAAAGAAACACTCTCCCCAGCAATATGCCCTTCCCTTCCCCTATAATAACAAGTCAACCCACATCAAGCAGAAGGAGAGAGCTAACTGGGATTCTCATTTATAAAGTATGAGAATAATCCAATACAAGAATAATACAAGTTTGCAGAGACACCAAACTCAGAAAAAATAATACCTAAGGAAAGAGAGTTTATAAATTTAAAAAAGATAAGTACAAATTCTTTTTATAAATTTTATAATTTTAGGAAAATATAATTATTGTATGTAAAATATATGCTTATAAGTATCACAAATATAATAATTATCCTCAACGAGTTTCAAAATATTACATCCGTGAAAATTAAACAATGATCCCAGAAATTTAAAAACATGATTTTTGAAATAAACTCAGCAGATGTGTATCACCAATAGAATCTCTTTGAAAGGATGACTATAGGATAAACTTTAACAAAATAAATGATGAATCCAAGAAGATGAAGGTGAAGGGTTCAAGAATCAGTGGAGAGAAAAGAAATTAGATGATTTGTCTAAATATGACATGTATTTAAAATTAATAACATAAAATTTAAATCTAGATTAGACATTGGCAAATGTTTCCTGTAAAAGGCCAGATAGTAAATATTTTCAGTTTTGTGTTCCATATGGCCTCTGTTGCAACTACTCAGCTCTGCTTTTGTAGTGTGAAAGCAGCCACAGATAATATATAAATGAATGTGCAATAAGACATTACAAAAGGAGGGAGCAGAACCCCATTCTAGATGATTGCAACACAAAGATGGCAGGGACAAGGCATAATGGGAAGTTCTAAAAGTTATATGTTTTATAACTTTTATATAGCTGTTTATATGATAAACACATACACACACATATGGACAACCAGATGGCAGAAAAAAAGTCAAGCCATCAATAATTTCAGTACATGACAAATGAGCAGAATTTCTTTAATAAAGAGAATCTCAAATTTGGTAAAACATCAACAGCAAATCTGTCTATCTGTTATTTAGAAAAAGACATCTAAAAAGAAGGTTGAAAATAAAAACATAGAAAGATACATCAGGCAAGTTCTAATAAGGATAACAAATATAGGAACATTAATGTTAGACAAAAAAAAATGATGGGAAAAGTTTTTGACAAGATAAAAAGTGTTCATATTGGTGGAAAATACAATTCTATAAGAAGCTATACTAATAATGAACCTTTATAAGTCTAACAATATAACATCAAATATCATCTTTATAACTTACAAGCAGAAAATGATAGAAATATAAGTAGGAATGAAAAATACAGAGCCATTTTGGAAGACTTTGACACATATCTCAAATTGATAGATCAAGTAGGAAAAAATAAGTAAGGGTAGAGAGGATTATAATAACAAGCCTGATTGAATAAGGGACCTTGTATGCAATAAACACTGAATGCGTAGTCTCTTCAAACACACATGAAACATTAACTGGCTACTAAAACTCAAAGAAAATGTTAAATTTCCACGTAAATCATTCAGGTCACATTTTTTATCACATTTTTTATACTGAAATAAAATTTTAATTAATCAAAAAATAAGGAAATTGTTTATAAACTTGAAAATAAAAACCTCTCCTTTAATACAAAGAAATTTAAAATGAAATTATAAATTATTTAGAAATGATAATATCTTAAAATTATTGGACATTATTATACAACCAGCATTATGTTAAGTGGTCTACATGGATAATTTTTTTATTTTCACAGTAATCTTGGGAAGTGGATTCCATTATCATCTCATTTCACAGATGAGGAACTGAAACACAAAGGTCTACTAACTAACCTGGCCAAGGACACACAATTCATAAATGACAGAGTTGGAATTTGAACCTAGACAGCATGATCCAGAGCTACTGCAATTGCAACAGCATGAATGACAATGAAAACAATACAAATCAAAATCTACGTATACTCAGAGAGAATGCAGCCAGGAATGCACGTTTTAAAAATAAGAAAAGATTGGCTAGAAATAAATCATGTATAAAGCTTAAAAAGCTAGTGGAAAAAAATACATAAAACGGAAACAAGGATATTACTAAAGAAAAAAATGAATAAAATGTGGGAGGTTGAGGTGGGATAAATTTGTATAAAACTAAGAGACGATTTTTTTCAAAAGAACCAAAAAAGTCAAAAGTCTGGAATGTCTGACCAAGGTTAAAAAAAAAAAGAGAGTTATCAGCTTTAGAAATTAGAAAGGGATATAATTATAGGTATGAAATAGATTTTGAAAAGTTGAGGTGAATACTGAATCTAAACTAATATTTATTTATTTGTTTGTTTTTGAAAACTTTTAAGTTCAGGGGTCCATGTGCAAGATGTACATGTTTGTTACATAGGTAAATGTGTGTTATAGGGGTTTGTTGTACAGATTACTTCATTGCCCAGGTATTAAGCCTTGTGTTAATTGCTTGTGTTTTTTGATCCTCTCCCTCTTCCCACCCTCTGCTCCCTGCCCCAGGCTCCAGTGTGTATTGCTCCCCACTATGTGTCCATGTGTTCTCATTATTTAGCTCCCACTTATAAGTGAGAACATATTGTATTTGATTTTCTGCTCCTGCATTAGTTTGATAAGGATAGTGGCCTCCAGCTCCATTCATGTCCCTGAAAAGGACATGATCTCATTCCTTTTTATGGCTGCATAGTATTCCATGGTGTATATGTACTGCATTACCTTTAGCCAGTCTATCAGTGATGGGTATCTAGGTTGATTCCATGTCTTTGCTATTGTGAACAGTGCTGCAATGAACATACCTGTGTATGTGTTTTTATAATAGAATTATTTATTAATATATTCCTGTGGGTATATACCCACTAATTAGATTGTTAGGCCAAATGTTATTTCTCAATCTAGGTCTTTGAGGAATCATCACACTGTCTTCCACAATTGTTGAACTCATTTATACTCCCATCAACAGATAAAAGTGTTCCCTTTTCTCCACAACTTCACCAGCATATATTATATTATTTTTTGACTTTTTAATAATAACTGTTCTGATTAGTGTGAGATGATATCTCATTGTGGCTTTGGTTTGCATTTCTCTTATGATTAGTTATGTTGAGCTTTTTTATATGTTTGTTGGCTGCATGAATGTCTTCTTTTGAGAAGTGTCTGTTTATGTCCTTTGCCCACTTTTTAATAGGATTATTTGGCTTTTCTTGTAAATTTGTTTAAGTTCCTTGTAGGTACTGGATATTAGATCTTTGTCAGATGCATAATTGCAAAATTTTCTCCCATTCTGCTGGTTTTCTTTATTCTCTGTTGACAGTTTCTTTTGCGGTCCAGAAGCATCTTAGTTTAATTAGATTCCATTTGTCAATTTTTGCTTTCATTGCAATTGATTTTGACATCTTCATCATGAAATCTTTGCCAATGCCTATGTCCTGAATGGTATTGCCTAGGTTTTCTTCCAGGGTTTTTATAGTTTTGGGTTTTACATTTAAATCTTTAATACATCTTGAGTTGATTTTTGTATATAGTATAACGAAGGGGTCCAGTTTCAGTTTTCTTCAGACGGCTAGCCTGTTTTCTCAATACCGCTTATTAAATAGGGAATGCTTTCCCCATTGTTTGTTTTCATCAGGTTTTCAAAGATCAGATGGTTGAAGGTGTGTGATCTTATTTCTGGGTGTTCTATTCAGTTCTATTGGTCTATGTGTCTTTTCTTGTACTGGTACCATGCTGTTTTAGGTACTGTAGTCCTGTAGCATAGTTTGAAACCGGGTAGCTTGATGCCCTTAGCTTTGTTCTTTTTGCTTAGTACTGCCTTGACTATTCATGATCTTTTTTGGTTCCACATAAATTTTTAAATTGTGTTTTCTAGTTCTGTGAAGAAGTTGATGGTAGTTTAATGGTAGTAGCATTGAATCTATAAATTGTTTTGGGCAGTATGGCCATTTTCACAATATTGATTCTTCCAATCTATGAGCATGGAATGTTACACTGTTTGTGTCATCACTGATTTCTTTGAGCAGTGATTTGTACCTTGAAGAAGTCCTTCATTTCCCTTGTTAGCTACATTCCTAGGTTTTTTATTCTTTTTGTAGCAATTGTGAATGGAAGTTCATTGATGGTTTGGCTCTTGGCTTGCCTGTTTTTGGTTTATAGGAATGCTAGCGATTTTTGCACATTAATTTTTGTGTCATTCTTTTTCATTTTATCCATTTTGCAGGGGATGGACTTGTGTCTGATTATGGTTTATTCTTATTTGCATTTCTCTGATTACTAATTATATGGAACATATTTTCATGTGCTTGTATTCATATTGATAGTCTCTTTTGTAAAATGCCTGCTCAAGTTTTTTGCTCATTTTGTTTATTGATTTGTCTTTTTCTTATTGATTTGTAGATGTTCTTTAGATATTGTAGATATGTTATTTGTTGGATATATATGTGTATATATGTGTATATATAAATACATGCATATACACAGCTATATGTATATATAAAAACATATATGATACATGTATAAGTACATATATATAGCAAATATCTTCTACTAAACTATGTCTTGCTGTTTTATCCTCTTACTGATGTCTTTCAATAAATGGAACCTCAGAACTTCAATTAATCTATCTTTTATGTTTTATGTTTTGGGGGTATCTTATTTAAGAAATCACTGTCTACCCAATGTCATGAAATTATTCTGTTATCTTCTAGAGCAGGGGTCAGAAATTTATGGCCCACGTGACCTGCCATTTGTTTTTGTAAATCAAATTTGGAACACAGCCATTCTCATTCATTCATTTATGTGTTGTCTATGGCTGCCTTTGAACTACAACAGCAGAGTTAAGTAGTTGCAACAGAGACCATATGACCTACAAAGCTGAAAATATTTGCTATTTGTCCCTTTACAGAAAAAATTTACCAACCTATGTTATAGGATATTACTGTTTTTCTTTCATATGAAGGTCTATAATTTAATCAGTATTAATTTTTGTACATAGTGTAACTTAAGGTTAAAGTCTGTTTCATGTGAATTATCTAATTGCTCCAGCATCATTTATTGAAAAAAATCTTATTATTACAAAATTGCTGTGGCACCATTGTTGTACATCAAGTACATATATGAACCTATTTCTAGACTTTCCCTTCTGGTGTATGCATCTATTATTATACTAATACCACACTGCATTAAATATTGTAGCTTTATGGTAGGTCATGCTATCTGATATGATGACTTTTCCAAAAATTTCTTCTTGATTTCTTGGCTGCTATAGGTCATTTGCATTTTCATATAACTTATGGAAATCCCTAATACATTTCCACAAAAAAACTCTGTTGGGATCTTGATTGGGGTTGCATTGAATCAATAATTAACTTTTTAAAAATAGATTTTTAAGTTATAAAAGTGATATATAATATTAAGTCTTCAAGTCCATGAACATGGTATATCTACTCATCTAGTTAGATCTTATATTAATTTTTCTCTGAAATGTTTTGCAGTTTTTACTTTAATGATCTTACAAGCCTTTTATAAAATTTATTCCCAGGTATTTGAGGTTTTCTAATGCTGCTGTTAATAGTATTGCTTTAAAATTTGTATTCACCATTTTTGCAAACACATACAAATACAATAGATTTTTATATGTTGATTTTGTATTCAGTGACTGATCTAAATTTATTAATTAACTCTAATTGTGTATATATTATTTTGGATTTTTCTTATTTACAACCATGTCATCTAAAATGACAGTTTTACTTCCTTCTTTCCAGCCTGACAACTCTTCTTTCATGCCTTGTTGCACTAACTAGGACCTGTAATGCAATGATTAATAGAAGTAATGAAAATAAATGTGCTTGAGTGGTTTCTGAATTCAGGAAGAAAGCACTCCACATTTCACCACTAAATATGTTAGCAGCAGGCCTTTTGTACATAAACTTTATCATATTAAAAAGTTCTCCTATTTCAAATTTGCTGAGAGCTTTTATGAACTAGTGGTTAATTGGAGGTTTTTTGGCATGGTGATCAGTGATTTTCACTTTTATTATTATTTTGTTTCATTACTTACATAATAAAAGCAAACACAATTTAGTGAGATAAATTATATTAACTTTTTAAACTGATTTTTATTCCTAGAATAAACCAAATTGGTTATGATATGTTATCCTTTTTATATATTCTTTGGATTTGATTATTTAATACTTTGTTCTAATTTTTGTCCCTATGTTCATGAGAATTATTAGCTTGTAATTTTCTTGTATTATAATATCTTTGTCATATTTTTGTATTAGGGTTGGTCTAGCCTCAAAGAACATAAATTAGGAGGAAGCATACTCTCTTTATTCCCTAAAAGAGGTTGTGTAGGATTGATATTTTTTCCTAAATATTTTGCAGAATTCACCACTAAATACATCCAAGCTCAAATTTGCTTTGAGGGTAAGTTTTAAATTATAGATAGAATATATTTAGCAATGATTTTGATTTCTTTTTTCTTTTATCAGTTTAGATGACTTGTTATCTTGTATAAAATCATTCATTTTATGTAGATTGTCAAATTTATTTATATAAAATTATTCCAAATACTTCTGATTTATCTTTTTATTTTTGTAGGATGTGTAGTGATATTGCCCTTTTATTCTGATATTAGTAATTTATACTTTTGCTTTTGGTTGGTCTTGCTAAGGGTTTATCAAATCTACTGATATTCTTTGAAAAAAAATCTTTGGCTTTGTTGATTTTTCTCAGTTTTATGTCAGCTATTTCATCAATTACGGTTTTCATTTTTATTAACTTCCCTCTATTTCCTGTTCTTTTTCTCACTTCTTGAGATGGTCACTTAAAAATTAATTTTTAGCTTTTTTTCTTTTCTGATGTAGGCATGTAAAGTCAACTTTCTTCTAATTATTGTGAATTTAAAAAATCTAACCAGGAGAGAGAACTGACAGTAATTTTAATAAAAAATTTAATATAAAGAATTATTAGGCCACGTGCGATGGCTCATGCCTATAATCCTAGCACTTTGGTAGATTGAGGCAGGCAGATTACTTCAGGTCAGGAGTTTGAGACCAGCCTGGCCAACATGGGGAAACCCTGTCTCTACTAAAAATACAAAAATTAGCCGGTTACGGTGGCATTCACCTGTAGTTCCAGCTACCTGGGAAGCTGAGGTATGAAAATCGCTTGAACCTGGGAGGGGGAGGTTGCAATGAGCCCAGATCTCACCATTGTACCCCACCCTGGGAAATAGTATGAGAGACTCTCAAAAAAAAAAAGGAACTATTAACCATACTACGTAATTGAAGTCATGAGAGATTTGCTAGCAAGAAGAGGATTCCAAAGGATATAGGAATAGTAGATACAGGTTACAGCTTTCTCCCCTCAGAGCTGACATAGCTGACTCAAGGAAGATACCACCCAGGCCTAAGATTAACAGCCTGTTGTAGAGGGCAATGCTGTGGCTCACTGGATAGCAGAGAAGTTGCCATGTTGCCTTAATGACAAAATGTGCTGGAAACCTTCTGGGGTGCCAGTGAAAGTCATTCGTGGGGAGATGCTTCAGTGGAGTCTTTCCACTACAAAACTGCCTGTTGGTTGCTGGGTGTTGCTGGGTACTGTGAACTGCAGAAACTTGGCTCTGAGGAAAACTATGCATCCTGGAGTAGCAAGCACACCAGAACCAGGAAGCAAAAATCTTTCCCTCCTGCAGCATATTTCTAGTGCCCTCTAATGGACAAAGTTCCAGCTGGCAAGGACAAATAAAGGGCCACACAACAGGCAAATGAGGAATTTGGAGCAGAGAGGCAATAATTCAGTAAACCCGTTGTTTTAGCTACACCACATAAATTTTGATGAGTTGAATTTTCATTTTCATTATGTTGACTACTGGTTTATTTAGAAAAGCTTTCTTTAATTTCCAAACATTTTCAGATCTTCTAGTTATGTTTCTATTAGTTGGTTTTGAGGCTAATTCCACCCTGGTCTGAGAATATAACCTATGTGACTTCAACAGTTTTGAAGCTTGTTCAGGTTTGATTTATGCATAGCATATAGTTATTTTCACAAACATTTTATGTGTGCTTGAAAAGAATTCACAGTTGTTGGGTGTTGTATTCTATCGATATATCAAGTAGATCAGATTGATTAATCATTTTGTTCAATATTCTATATGATTTCTAACTTTTGTTATCTAATTATCCTCTTGCATCTAACACACCAGAGAAAGGTATATTAAACTGATTAAGGTTTTGTCTTTTTCTTCTTTACTTCTACCAATGTTTGCTTATATTACTTGAAACTAGGTTATCATGAACATAAAAATTTAGGATTTTAAATTTTTCCTGTTGAATTGACCCCTTGATCTTTATAAAATGCCATCCTTTATCTCTAGTATACTTCTGGCCTTAAAGCTTACTTTGTCTGGGCTGGGCACGGTGGCTCATGCCTGTAATCCCAGCACTTTGGGAGGCCAAGGCGGGTGAATCACAAGGTCAGGAGATTGAGACCATCCTGGCTAACACGGGGAAACCCCATCTGTACTGAAAACACAAAAAATTAGCTGGTTGCCTTGGCACGTGTCTGTAGTCCCAGCTACTCGGGAGGCTGAGGCAGGAGAATTACTTGAATACAGGAGGTGGAGGTTGCAGTGAGCCAAGATTGCGCCAACCTGGGCTACAGAGCGAGACACTCCAGTCTCAAAATAAATAAATAAATAAATAAAGTTTACTTTGTCTGATGTTAATATAATCTCAAACATTCTTTAGGTTACTGTTTGCATGGTATTACCTTTCCCATTATTTTGCTTTCAATCGGTTTGTGAACTTAAAGGATAACAATACACATGGGTTGTTTTTTTAAAATACAGTCTGAAAATTTTTGCCTTTTCATTAGTGTGCTTAGTCCATTTGCACTTCATGTAATTACTCATGTAATTGACTTTACTTTTGCCATTTTGCTTGTTTTTAAAATTATTTCTCTTTTCTTTCTTTTTCCTTTCCTAATTCTCTTGGGGTTAAATTCTATTGTTATTCCATGTTACTTCCTTTATTAGTTTTTCTTTAATTCAGGTTTATTGAGGTACAATTTCCATACAGTAAAATTCACCATTTTTACTAGATAGTTGTATGAGTTTTGTAAAAAGCGTAGTTATGTAACTGCCACCTCAATCAAGGTATAGAGCACTTCCATCATTCCCCTAAATTTGTTTGTGCCTCTTTGAAATCAGCCGTTCCCCATATCCTCAGATCCTGGCAACTACTGACCTCTTTTCTATCACTTGAGTTTTGCCTTTATAAAATACCATATAAGTGGAATCATATAATATGTAGTATTTTGTGTTTGCTTCTTTTCTGTAGAATTATACCTCTCAGCTCATTCATGTTATTATTTCCACCATTGTTTTTTTATTATTTAGTAGTGTATTACTGCATGGATATACCAATTTGTTTACCCATTCACCAGTTGAAAGACATTTTTTAAGTTGTTTCCACTTTTCGGCAACTATAAACAATATATTTGGCTTGCTACCAGTCTTTCATTACTTTGAAAAAGTTGCTATAAACATTCACATACAGGTTTTCTGTTTTGTTTTGTTTTTTTTCACATACAGGTTTTAATGTGAATACATTTTCATTTTTCTTGTCTAAATACCTGTGAGTTGAGTTGCTGTGCCATGTAAGTATACATTTAAATTAAGAAACTGAAAACTCATTTCCAAAATGTAACGCCATTTTTGAATTCCCAGCAATAACCTATAAGGATTCCAGTTTGCACCACATCTTCAGTAGCCCTTGATATTGTCAGGTTTTTTGGTTGTCATTCTAATAGGTGTGTGGTAGAATTTCATTGTGGTTTTAATGTGTACTTCCCCAAACACTACTGATGTAGAACACCTTTTTATGTGCCTATTTGTCATCCACATGTCTTTTTTTCATATAGTATCCGCTCACACCTTTCACAAAGTTTTTTCCCTGGGTTGTTTAATTTCTTCACATTGAGTTTTTAGAATGCTTTATATATTTGGAATAGGAGACCTTTAAATGCTAAGAGTTTTTCAGGTATTTTATCCTAGTCTTTTGCTTATCTTTAATTTTTTACGTGGTCTTTCGAAGAGCTGAAGTTAAAAAGTTTTCCAAAATTTTGATGGACAAATATTTATCATCTTTTACTTTTATGATTCAGTCCACAGCATTATTGATTAAGGAATCTCTGAGACACATTTGTATGACCTAATGTCACAAAGACTTTAGCCTACATTGTGTTGTAGTAGTTTTACAGATTCAAATATTCCATTTATACTTATTATCTATTTTGACTTCATTTTTTGTGTATGTTCTGAGGCATGGGTTGAGTTTTTGTTTTCTTTTTCAAATGGATGCCCTTTTCCACACTGTTTTTTGGAAAGATGATCAATTTTTCTGTATAGAATTGCCTTTGCAATTCTGGTAAAAATCAGTTATAGATATAAGGGTCTGTGTTTGGTCTGGGTGGTTCCACTGATCTTTATGTCTGTCCTTTCACCAACATCACCCTCTCTCTTGGTTACTTGATTATTTATAGTAAATCTTGAAACCTTGTAGTAAGTCCTCCAATTTTGTTCTTCTTTTCAGTTTTTTTTTTTTTTTTTTGATTTCTAGCTCTTTCACTTTTCCTTATAAATTTTTTAGTTAAGATAAAAGCCCAGATCATTGATTTGAGAACTTTCTGATTTCCTTTTCCTTTTTTTTTTTGTGGTTTTTAAAAATTATATCTTAAGTTCTAGGGTACATGTGCAGATCGTGCAGAATTGTTACATAAGTATACACATGCCATGTTGGTTTGCTGCGTCCATCCCCCTGTCATCTATATTAGGTATTTCTCCTACTGTTATCCCTCCCCAATTCCCCCACCCCCTGCTATCCCTCCTCTAGTCACCCGGCCAGCCCCCAACAGACCCCGGTATGTGATGTTCCCCTTCCTGTGTCCATGTGTTCTTATTGTTCAACACCCACTTATGAGTGAGAACATGTGGTGTTTGGTGTTCTGTTCTTTTATCAGTTTGCTGAGAATGATGGTTTCCAGCTTCATCCATGTCCCTGCAAAGGTCATGAACTCATCCTTTTTTATGGCTGCATAGGTCTCACTCTGTTGTCCAGCATGGAGTGCAGTGGTACAACCATAGTTCACTGTAACTTTGAACTCCTGGAAGGGAGCAATCCCACTGCCTCAGCCTCCCTGAGTTGCTGAAACTACAGGAATGTGCTACCAGGCCTAGCTTTTTAAAATTATTTTTTTTGTAGAGATGGGGTCTCCTGATATTGCCCAGGCTGGTCTCCAATTCCTAGCCTCAAGCAATTTTCCTGCCTTGGCCTCCCAAAGTGATGGGATTACAGGTATAAGCTGCCATACCCTTCTTATAATTTTTAAATATAAGCATTAATGCTAAAACTTTCACTATGAGGACAGCTTTATCCACATCCCAGTAATTTTGATATGATGTTTTTTCATGTTCATTCAATTGCAACTATTTTCCAATTTTTTGGTAAGTTTTTCTGTGATTAGAGTTTGTATAGCATATGATTTTCTACCCTTTTATTTTTAATCTTTTTAAGCTTTTTAATCCCTTACTGATTTTCAGTCTTACTGCTTTTTTGATTACAGAGAGAAAAGTGTTGAAATCACTCACCATAATTTTGGACTTACCTAATATCAATTATTCTTCAGATTTTGCTTCCTGTATTCTGCAAATCTTTTGTTAGATGTGTGCATATTATGCATTTTTTTCTATATTCTTGGTGAATCGGTTTCTTGTTATTATGTAATTTTCCTTCTTTTTTTTTTTTTTTGGAGACAGAATCTCACTCTGTCACCCAGGCTGGAGTGCAGTGGTGCGATCTTGGCTCACTGCAACCTCTGCCTCCCTGGTTCAAGTGATTCTCCTGCCTCAGCCTTCCAAGTAGCTGGGACTTCAGGTGTGCACCAACATGTCCAGCTAATTTTGTATTTTTAGTGGAGATGGGGTTTCCTCATGTTGGTCAGGCTGATCTCAAACTCTTTACCTCAGGTGATTCACCCACCTTGGCCTCCCAAAGTGCTGGGATTACAGGTGTGAGCCACTGCACCCGGCTAATTTTCCTGTTTATCCCAGGAAATGTTCCTATACTGAAGTTGTATTTTCTGATACTAATATTGCCACACTAGCTTTCTTATGATTACTGTTTGTATGACATATGATTTTCTACTCTTTTATTCTGAACTGTTTTTGTTTTTTTCATTTACAGTGAGTTTCTTGTAGGTAGGATGTAGTCAGGTCTCTTTAATTTTTAAAATTGAGGTAAAATACACAAAATATAAAATTCACCATTTTAAACATTTTAAAATGTATAATTTAGTGGTTTTTAGACTATTTACAATGTTGTGCAGCTGTCATCAATATTTAATCTCAGAACATTTCCATCATTCCAAAAAGAAACTCATACCTATTAGCAGTCAGTTCCAATTCTTTCCTTTCTTCAGCCCTGGCAATCACTAATTTACTTTATTTCTCTATGGATTTTCATATTATGGATATTTCATATAAATGCAATATACAATATGTGGCCTATTGTCTGTCTTCTTTCAGCATGTTTTGAAGTTTCATCTACATTATAGCATGTGTCATTCTTTCATTTCTTCTTATGGTTGAACAAGATTTTATTGCATGGATATATTACATTTTATTTATCCAGCTCATCAGTTGATAGGCACTTGGGTTGTTTTCACTTTCTGGCTATTTTGAATAATTCTGCTATGAACATTCATGTACAGCTTTTTGTGTGAACATATGTTTTCCCTTCTCTTGGGTATATACATGGGAGTGGAACAGCTGAGTCATGTGGTACCTCTAATTTTAACTTTTTGGGGAACTGCTAAACTGTTTCCCACAGTGGCTGCACCATTTTGTTTCCCAATAGGTTTGACATAAAAAAAAATGACATTTAACATTCTTTTTTATTTAGTGTGTTTACATCATTTACATTAAATGAAATTATTGATATGGTCAGATTTAAATATCTCGTCTTGCTAGTTGTTTGCTATTTGTTTAATTTGTCCTTTTTTCTCTTTCTGTCTGCTCTTGAATTGTGTATTTTTTTTTGTAACTCAGTATTTATCTTTATTGTTGGTTTACTGACACTTCTTTTTGACTTTTTAGTGGTTGACATAGAATTTATAATGCATGTCTTAGTTAATCACAGTTTACCTTCAAATAACATTATATCACTCACATGTAATGTTAGTACTTTACAATAGGATACTCCCAGCTGCCCCCTCCAGTCTGGTTTTCTATCATTTTCTTATATTTCACCTTTACACATGTTGTAAACCCGAAGTACTCTTTCTATTTTTCCTTTAAAAAGTTGATTATCTTTTAGAACAATTATAATAAGGAAAAAAGTCTTTTATCTTCATCATTTCTTTGTGTAGATTTAAATTTCTGTCTAGCTCTGATTCTTTCTGCAGATTTTTTTGACACTTCTGTTTATATTTGTCTGAAAGTCTTTATTTCTTCTTTATGTTTGAAACATAGCTCCATAACATTCTGGCTTGACAATTTTTTTTAGCACTTTAAATATTTATTTTCATTCTTTCCTAGCTTGTATAATTCCTGATTAATAATGTACTTCAGTTCTTATTTTTGTTGCTCTATTTGTAACATGTCTTTTTACTTCTGGTTGTCTTTAAGATTATCCCTTTATCTTTCACTTTTAGCACTTTCAATATGATATATCCAGGTGGTTTTATTTTTGTTGCTCTTGTTTATCCTGCTTATGGTTCTCTGACCTTCTCAGATCTGTGGCTTCATGTCTTACATTATTTTGGAAAAATATTAACCATTAACTCTCCAAATATTTATTTGGTTTCTCTCTCTTCTCTGTCATTTCCACCCCTAATGCCATCCGCGGGGATTACCATTCTACACATGGTAGACCATTTGATATGATACCACAGCTCTTGGGTGCTCTGAGCCATTTTTATTTTCCCACTGTTTTTTTGTCCTTCAATATGGATAATTTCTATTAACTTACATTTAATTTCACTGACTTTCCTTGATGTTTTGAGTGCACTGAAAGTAATCTTCATCTCTGTTACCATGTTTTATTTCTAGCATTTCCATTAATTTCTTATAATTTCCATTTCTTTGCTGAAATGCTGTGTTCTTGTGCATGTTGTTAATTTTTTCCCACTAGAACCATATGAATTGTAGTTATTTTAGTTATTTGTTGGATAATTTTAATGTCTACATTATCTCTTGAATCTCGTTTTTTTTGGTTGCATTGTTTTTTGACAGTGAGTTTGTTTTTTCTTGCTTTTACATGTCTCTTTGTCTCTTTTTTTAATGAAAGTCTTCATGAATTTGTCTGTCATCCTTGCACAGGGCCATGCTAATCATCTCTGTATCATTCCAATTTCAGTGTATATACTGCTAAAGAGAGCACTTTTCTAAAGGTCTATTAATTGCCAGAGAGTGTGTAGAACAGTAAGGTTTAGGTAAGTAGTATTTATTACCTGAATATGGTCAGCCATGTTTTTTTTTTTTTTTTTCTTTTACCATGTTTGTGTGTGTGGGAGAAGATTGTGTCAAACTTCTCAGGAATGGAACTGGTTTTATGTTTTGCTGTTGCTATGTTTGTCTTCATTGTACCACTGGCTTCTTTCATCTGTATTATTTTATCTTTAGGGTGAGGATCAGTTTGCTGGATAGCAAACTTTCTTAAGTTCCTAATCCTACCCTGAGGTTTTAGCCTTCCCTGTGTTTCTGAGTCTCAGAACAGGTCACTCTCCAAGCTATCTTATTTGCCAACAGCAAATTGTCGGTGTTTGATTTTCCTGCTGATGAGGCCAGGGGAATTCCCTGTTGTCTTAGTTTAGCCTCATTCTTCAGTGGATCTCATGTCCCTATATCTAAGGATGGTGCTTTCTTAATTCTTTCACTCTACTACCAGCAAAAAATTTCTAGTGGTCTAGATCCAGGATGGTTTTATGGCTCCTTCCCCAGAGATTGGAAGATTTTTCCTCCCCAGCTCCCAGCCCAATGGTGTCCTTGGGATGAGGTGGTTTGCTATCCACCCCTCCAAACCCCATACCCCAGCTGATTAAATCTTTTGTTCTTAGTGGAAAAAGGACCAACCATAGCATGGTGTCTTTCCCATAACTTGGCTACTACCATTTTCTAAGGCTCATCTTCAATGGATGCTTCTTCTGGTCTCTTGCCCTCACCCCAGTCTTTCTAATGAACACATCATGAGCCCTAGGGAGAAGAGCCTATGAAGGGCTGCAAATTCATGTCATGGTTCCAAAGGATTTTATACTCTTATGTTAGCTCATATCAGCCTTTAAAAATTTGTTTACAAATTTTAGCTGAGTTAATCTTACCCACTTTTATAGTGGCCCCATCTTCCTGGTTCTGCCTAGGTGAGTCAGCCTCTTGCCCTTTGTGCAATTATTGTTGAATATTTTGTTTGTCTATATTTTATTAACCCACAGGACTTTATTGTCATTATTGTTTAAAATGCTCAACGTTTTCTTATATTATCAATAGAGTTAACTTTTTTGAACTGTACCTTTTTTAAATTCCTTCTTGTAAAGCTGTGCTTCCATTCATTCTTGTTTAGCCTTAAAAATTATATCCATTTTTTTCTTATACCATAGTTCTGCTTACAATAAATTGCCTTCATTTTGCAAAGAGTACTCAGCTTTATAGTTGGCAGTTATATTTTCCTTTAGCACTTTACGTATGCCATTCCATTTCTTTGGATTCCAAAAATTCTGTTGAAAAGTCAGTCTTATGTCCTGTTGCTTCTTTGAAGGCAACATGTCTCTTTTCTCTGTTTTTACAGTTTTCTCTTTTTCATTAGCTTTCAGCTATTTGACTATAATGTTCTTGAGTGTGGTCTCTTTTGTATTTTTCTTGAACTTCTGTAAACTTCATTCTTAAAATTTTTTATTTGATTTTACTTTAAGTTCTTGGATATATGTGCTGAACATACAGGTCTGTTACATAGGTATACCTGGGTCATGGCAGTTTGCTGCACCTATCAACCTGTCATCTAGGTTTTAAGCCCTGTCTGCATTACATATTTGTCCTAATGCTTTCCCTCCTGTTGCCTCCCACCTCCTGACAGGCCTTGGTGTGTGATGTTCCCCTCCCGATGTCCATGTGTTGTCATTGTTCAACTCCCACTTATGAGTAAGAACATATGGTATTTGCTTTTCAGTTCCTGTGTTAGTTTGCTGAGGTTGATGGTTTCCAGCTTCATCCATATCCCTGCAAAGGACATGGACTCATTCTTTTTTATGGCTGCATAGTATTCCATGGTGTGTATGGGCCACATTTTCTTTATTCTGTCTATCACTGATCTGTATTTGGGTTGGTCCAAATCTTTGCTATTGTAAATAGTGCTGCAGTAAACATATGTGTGCATGTGTCTTTATAGTAGAGTGATTTATAATCCTTTGGGTATATACCCAATAATGGAATTGCTGGGTCAAATGGTATTTCTGGTTCTAAATCCTAGAGGAATTGCTGCACTGTCTTCCACAATGGTTGAACTAATTTACACTCCCACCGACAATGTAAAAGCATTCTTATTTCTCCACATCCTCACCAGCATCTGTTGTTTCCATACTTTTTAATGATTACCATTCTAACTGGCATGAGATGTTATCTCACTGTGGTTTTGATTTGCATTAATGCATTAATGATGAACTTTTTAAAAAATATGTTTGTTGGCTGCATAAATGTCTTCTTTTGCAAATTGTCTGCTCATATCCTTTGCCCACTTTTTGATGGGATTTTTTTTTCTTGTAAACCTGTTTGAGATCCTTATAGATTCTGGATATTTGACCTTTGTCAAATGCATAGATTGCAATAATTTTGTCCCATTCTCTAGGTTGCCTGTTCACTCTGATGGTAGGCTTTTTTGTTTTGTTTTGTTTTGTTTTGTTGCTGTGTAGAAGCTCTTCAGTTTAATTAGATCTCATTTGTCAATTTTGGCTTTTGTTGCAATTGCTTTTGGTATTTTAATCATGAAGTTTTTGCCCATGTCTATGTCCTGAAGTGTATTGCCTAGGTTTTCTTCTAGAATTTTATGGTTTTAGGTTTATGTTTAAGCCTTTAACCCATCTTGAGTTAATTTTTGTATAAGGTTTAGGGAAGGGGTTCAGTTTCTGTTTTCTGCATATGGCTAGCCAGTTTTCCCAGTATCATTCATTATATAGGAAATCCTTTTCCCATTGCTTCTTTTTGTCAAGTTTGTTGAAGATCGATGCTTGTAGATTGTGGTGTTATTTCTGAGGCTTCTGATCTGTTCCATTGGGCTATATATCTGTCTTTGGTACAGGTACCATGCTGTTTTTGTTACTATAGTCTTTTAATATAGTTTGAAATCAGGTAGTGTGATGCTTCCAGGTTTTTTCTTTTTGCTTAGGATTGTCTTGGCTATATGGGCCTTTTTGGTTCCATATGAAATTTAAAGTAGCTTTTCTAGTTCTGGGAAGAAAGTCAATGGTAGCTTGATGGGAATAGCATTGAATCTATAAAGTTCTTTGGGCAGTATGACAATTTTCAGGATACTGATTCTTCTTATCCATGAACATGGAATATTTTTCCATTTGTTTGTGTTCTCTCTTATTTTCTGGAGCAGCGTTTTGTAGTTCTACTTGAAAAGGTCCTTCATATTCCTTATAAGTTGTATTCCTAGGTATTTTATTCTGTTTGTAGCAATTGTGAATGGGAGTTCACTCAGATTTGCCTCTCTGCTTGTCTGTTATTGGTTTATAGGGACATTTGTGATTTTTGGACATGGATTTTGTATCCTGAGACTTTGCTGAGTTGTTCATGTTCAATCATGTTGTCTTAAAACACAGACAATTAGACTTTCTCTCTTCCTAATTGAATACCCCTTTATTTCTTTCTCTTGCCTGATTTCTCTGGCCAGAAATTCCAAAACTTTGTTGAATAGGAATGGTGAGAGAGGGCATCCTTGTCTTGTGCCAGTTTTCAAAATACTTTCAGCGTTTGCCCATTCAGTATGATATTTACTATGGGTTGGTTATAAATAGGTCTTATTATTTTGAGATACGTTCCATCAGTACCTAGTTTATTGAGAGTTTTTAGCATGAATGGTGTTGAATTTTATCAAAGGCCTTTTCTGCATTTATTGAGATAATTGTGGTTTTTGTCATTGGTTCTGTTTATGTGATGGATTGCATTTATTGATTTGTGTACATTGAACCAGCCTTGCATCCCAGAGATGAAGCTGACTTGATGTGCTGCTGGATTTGGTTTGCCAGTATTTTATTGAGAATTTTCACATTGATGTTTATTAGGGATATTGCCTGAAATTTTCTTTTTTTGTGTGCCTCTGCCAGGTTTTGGAATCAAGATGCTGCTGGCCTCATAAAATGAGTTAGGGAGGATGACCTCTTTTTTATCGTTTGGAATTGTTTCAGAAGGAATGGTACCAGCTCCTCTTTGTACCTCTTGTAGAATTTGGATGTGAATCTATCTGGTCCTGGGCTTTTATTGATTGGTAGGCGATTAATTACTGCCTCAATTTCAGAACTTGTTATTGGTCTATTCAGGCATTTGACTTCTTCCTGGTTTAGTCTAGAGTGGGTGTATGTATCCAGGAATTTATCAATTTCTTCTAGATTTTCTAGTGTTTTTTTTTTTTTTTATGTTATAGAATTAATTTCTTTGTGGATTGAAGACAAAAATAGGCAGATATTAACAGGTATCTGATAATATTTTATGGTATTTGTTTTTTTTTTTGTGTGTGTGTGTGTGTGTGTGTGTGTGTGTGTGTGTGTGTAGAGGTGTTTATAGTATTCTCTGACGATAGTTTATATTTCTGTGGGATCAGTGGTGATATTCCCTTTGTTATTTTTTATTGTGTGTATTTGGGTTCTTCTCTCTTTTTTATTAGTCTGGCTAGCAGTCTATCTACTTTATTAATCTTTTCAAAAAACTAGCTGCTGGATTCATGGATTTTTTTGAAGGGTTTTTGTGTCTCTATCTCCTTCAGTTCTGCTCTGATATTAGTTATTGCTTGTTTTCTGCTAGCTTTTGAATTTGTTTGCTTTTGTTTCTCTAATTCTTTTAACTGTGATGTCAGGGTGTTGATTTTAGATCTCTCCCACTTTCTGATGTGGGCATTTAGTGCTATAAATTTCCCTCTAAACATCACCTTAGCTGTGTCCCAGAGATTCTGGTATGTTGTCTCTTTGTTCTCATTGGTTTGAAAGAACTTCGTTATTCCTGCCTTAATTTCGTTATTCCCATAGTCATTTAGAAGCAGGTTGTTTGGTTTCCATGTAATTGTGTGTTTGAGTAAGTTTCTTAATCCTGAGTTCTAGTTTGATTGCACTGTGGTCTGAGAGGCTGTTTGCTATGATTTCCGTTATTTTGCATTTGCTGAGGAGTGTTTTACTTCCAATTATGCAGTCAAATTTTGAGTAAATGCTATGTGGTGCTGAGAAGAATGTATATTCTGTTGATTTGGGGTGGAGAGTTCTGTTGATATCTATTAGGTCCACTTGGTACAGAGCTGAGTTGAAGTCCTGAATATCCTAGTTCATTTTCTGTCTCATTGATCTGTCTAATATTGACATTGGGGTGTTAAAAATCTCCCACTATTATTGTGAGAGAATGTAAGTCTTTGTAGGTCTCTAAGTACTTGTTTTATGAATCTGGGTGCTACTGTATTGGGTGCATATATATTTAGGTTAGTTAGGTCTTCTTGTTGCATTGATCCCTTTACTATTATGTAATGCCTTTCTTTGTCTTTTTTTATCTTTGTTGGTTTAAAGTCTGTTTTATCAGAGACTAGGATTGCAACCCCTGCCTTTTCTTGCTTTCCATTTGCTTGGTAAATATGTCTCCATCCCTTTATTTTGAGCCTATGTGTGTCTTGGCAGGTGAGATGGGTCTCCTGAATATAGCACAACTATGGGTCTTGACTCATTATCCAGTTTTTCAGTCTGTTTCTTTTAATTGGCACGTTTAGCCCATTTATATTTAAGGTTAACATTGTTATGTGTGAATTTAATTCTCTCATCATGATGCTAGCTGGTTATTTTGCACATTAGTTGATACAGTTTCCTCATAGTGTCTCTAGTCTTTATATTTTGGTGTGTTTTTGTAGTGTCTGGTACCAGTTTTTCCTTTCCATATTTAGTGCTTCCTTCAGGAACTCTTTTAAGGCAGGCCTGGTGGTGACAAAATCCCTCAGCATTTGCTTGTCTGTAAAGGATTTTATTTCTCCTTTGCTTATGAAACTTAGTTTGGCTGGATATGAAATTCTGGGTTGAAAATTCTTTTCTTTAAGAATGTTGAATATTGGGCCCCATTCTCTTCTGGCTTGTAGTGTTTCTGGAGAGAGATCTGCTGTTAGTTTGATGGGCTTCTCTTTGTAGGTAGCCTGACCTTTCTCTCTGATTGCTCTTAACATTTTTTTCCTTTGTTTCAACCTTAGAGAATCTGATGATTATGTGTCTTGAGGTTGCTTTTCTTGAGGAGTATCTTTGTGATGTTCTCTGTGTTTCCTGAATTTGAATGTTGGCCTGTCTTGCTAGGTTGGGGAAGTTCTCCTAGATAATACCCCAAAGTGTGCTTTTCAACTTGGTTTCAGTCTCCCCATCACATTCTGGACCCCAATTAATTGTAGGTTTGGTCTTTTCACTAAGTCCCCTATTTCTTGGAGGCTTTGTTCATTCCTTTTCAGTCTTTTTTCTCTAATCTTGTCTTCATGCATTATTTCATTAAGTTGATCTTCAATCTCTGATATCCTTTCTTCCACTTGATCAATTTGGCTATTGATATTTGTGTATGCTTCATGAAATCCTTATGCTGTGTTTTTCTGCTCCATCAGGTCATTTATGTTCTTCTCTAAACTGATTATTCTAGTTAGCAGTTCCTCTATTTTTCAAGCTTCTTAGCTTCCTTGCATTGGTTTAGAACATGCTCCTTTAGCTCAGAGGAGTTTGTTATTACCCACTTTCTGAAGCCTACTTCTGTCAGTTCCTCAAACTCATTCTCTGTCCAGTTTTGTGCCCTTGCTGGAGGGGAGTTGCGATCATTGGGAGGAAAAGAGGCATTCTGGTTTATGGAATTTTCAGCATTTTTGCCCTGGTTTTTCCTCATCTTTGTGGATTTATCTAACTTTGATCTTTGAGGCTGATGACTTTTGGATGGGGTTTCTGTGTGTGAGTATCCTTTTTGTTGATGTTGATGTTATTGATTTCTGTTTGTTAGTTTTTCTTCTAACAGTCAGGCCTCTCTTCTGCATGTCTGTGCAGTTTGCTGGAGGTCCACTCCAGACCTTATTTGCCTGGGTATCACCAGCAGAGGCTGCAGAACAGCAAAGATTGCTGCCTGCTCCTTCCTCTGGAAGCTTCATCCTAGATGGGCACCAGCCTGATGCCAGCCTGAACTGTCCTGCATGAGGTATCTGTCAATCCCTGTTGGGAGGTCGCTCCCAGTTAGGAGGCATGGGGATCAGGGACCCACCTAAGGAGGCAGTCTGTCCCTTAGCAGAGCTTGAGTGCTGTGCTGGAGAACCCTTTGTGTCAGGATCTGCCGTTCTCTTCCGAGCCAGCAGGCTGGAATGTTTAAGTTCACTGAAGCTGTGACCACAGCTGCTTCTTCCCCCCAGGAGTTCAGTCCCAGGGAAATGGGAGTTATATTTATAAGCCCCTGGCTGGGGCTGCTGTCTTTCTTTCAGAGATGCCCTGCCTAGTGAAGAGAAATTTAGAGAGGCAGTCACCCCTCCCCCCACCAAGCTGGATCATCCCAGGTCTACTTCAGACCACTGTGCTGGCAGCAAGAATTTCCAGCCAGTGGTTCTTAACTTGCTGGCTCCATGGGAATTGGGCCTGCTGAGCAAGGTCAGTTGGCTCCCTGGCTTCAGTCCCCTTTCCAGGGAAGTGAATTGCTTTCTCCCTGAGGTTCTGGGTACCACTCAGTGGGAAATGCAAAAATCAACTGCCTTCTCTGTTGGTCTTGCTGGAAGCTGTAGACTGGAGTTGTTCCTATTCTGCCATCTTGTCAGGTTCTGAATACAGCAGTCTTAACTCCTAACAGGCATCAGTCTGTGTTTCTGAAGGTCTTCTCTAAGAATTCTATGTTCTGGTAAAACGTCACATAACAAAAAATAATTTTCTTGTTCTTCAAATGGAGCAATGAATTAATTCTTATCACACTACAAAAATCTGTGATGCATTGTTCAGAGAACCTTTTTCTCCAACATAAAATGTACCTTTGCAAGTCAGCAACCAACTTGATATCAGCTATGATGACATTATGTTCAATATTCATGTGCTTCAGAAGTTTGTCTTGTTCAGCCACAGGGAAATGTTCTTCACAGAAAATACAAGGCACAGATGGAGAACCTTCTAATGTGGTGCTGCCACCTGGACTATCTGGCAGGGAAAGTGGCTCCAGGATACAATCCTTACTGTCCCCATAACCTATACCTCTGACTGTGCTGCAGCTCCCATCATGGACTTCCCCCAGTTCTAGACTTCTTAAATAATTAGTTTTATGTCTTTAATCAATTTTATAAAATTTTTGGCCATTGTTGCCTTTTAAAATAATCGTGCCATGGGATGTTTACAGTAAAGGAGGCTGTGCACATGTGGAGGCCATAGCATATATGTTAACTCTACTTTCTGCTGAATTATGTATGAGCCTAAAACTGCTCTAAAAATAAAATCTATAAAAATTTTTTCTGCTTCATTATTACTCCGCTTCTTTTATAGGATTCCAGTTACATATGTGTTAAATTGTTCAACTGTGCTTTATATGTTTATTACACTCTATTATCTTAATTCCGTTCCTTTTTTTTTTTTTTTTTTTGCTTTTGTTTTTTTTTTTTTTTGCCATTATCAATCCTGACTTCATTAGTGTTCAGTTTGTTAAACTCAGGCTATGAGTTCTTAATTTCAGATATTGTATTTTTCAGTTGTAGAATACAGACTAGTTTCTATTTTATAGATTCTGATACTGCATTAAAATTTTCAATGTTTTTATTCAATCTGTCCATTTTTTCTTATATGTTCTTTACAATACTTATCATTGTCATTTTAATCTCCTTCTATATTAAACATTAATATCTATAGCATTTGTGGGCCTGCTTCTATTGTCTATTTTTAAACCTGATTATTGCATATATTACCCTTTCTCCTTATATGTTTTTTAATGCCAGATATTATGCATGAAAGTATCATAGAGAAGAAGATGCTGTATGTTCCACCAGCAAGTATTTAATCTTTTTTCTATAAGGCAAGTAATGTGAAAAGCTGATTCCTTCAATCCAACAAAGATTAGGTTAGGTGTGGGTTGCAGTTTTAGTAAATTGCAATGCACTACTGGAATGTCTTCTTCTTTGGGCCCATCATCCCATTTTGACTGAGTCCACCATGTTTTGTATCCTCAGCCTGGGCACTGTGGAAGATTAATTTCTTTCCTTAAGAAATGTCAAGATTAGCTTTTTAGCCTCTGCTTTCTAGAAAATGTCTTGATGGGGATATGGCTAGTGTTTTTGAAGCAGTTCTTCCTTTTGAAAGACTTTCTGTCTTGAACACCATGATATTTATTCTGCCTTTTAGAAGCTTATGACTGATATTTTCCACTTTCCCCACAGGCCCAAAACTCAGTTAACATCTCATGAAGAAAACTTGTCATATGTTTTGAGTTCCTCAAATTTTCAAACTGTCATGACAACCTCCACAACTACCAAGAGATCCACTGGTTTTTTTTCCCACCCACTAAGTCCCTCCCTCTACCTGCATCAAGCTCAGCCCTTAAGGAAGGCTTAGAATTAGCAAATTTCCTGGGGGGAAGAAAAGTGATTGCTAGCAAAATCTTATTTAAAAGGGGTCTCCTTCTTCTGGGACACTGTTTAGTCCTTGCTTCTGCATTACTCTGATGTCCTTAAAAGCATGACTTTTGTCATTTATTTATTTTTACCCTAATTGCTGCATTTGGAGCATTGGCTTAATAAGACATTTTAAATTTACTCATAACACACACACACACACACACACACACAAAATTTTAAGGGAAAAAAAAGGCATGCCTGTACTTGCCAGTGACAAGGATTTTTAAAATACTTTACTTGGTGTTTGCATACAGAAATGTACCTTAGGAGTTTATAGCTTTTTCATGTTTTAACCTATGTGAAACCACCACCTTTCTACTTTGTTAAGAAGAGCTTGGGAAGAAAATGACATATAGGAGGCTTTGGCCTTTGAACTGTGTTAAACAGGAGACCTGTTAAGGAATAATTTTTAAAAATTAAGACTTATCTCTTGTCTGGATACTATAGTAAGCATGTGTCAAAGATTTCTTAATTCATTATCAAGGGAATTAACAAGATGGTAAAGCTGGTTCAAACAAGAATTTGAGGAACCTGAGATATGTAGTTAACTAGTCAAAGGAAAGCTAAAATGAGTTTGCTAATAGATACAGTGTTTAATGTCCTACATGGTAAGAAAACCACAACCACTGGCATTACCTTTACTTCCAGAGAGAAATCCAAACGTTAACAAATTGGAACGTTTTATTGAATTTTATGGAATTTAAGCCCTAATTAAGAGTAAAGAGTAAGTCAAGCAACAACAAAATCTTCTAAATAATTCAATAATTCTTGAAAAGGGCTGTTGGACAATAATTTAGAGTGACATTAAAAACGTATGTATTCATATTTTTATCTTACTCCAAAATACAGAAAAATTTTCTTAGAATAATTTACTAAAGTGAACCAAACTACCCAGAAATATTGTTTGCGTTCAGAAAATTTTTAAAATGTGGCATTACTACATACAGTCCCTCAACTTACAATGCTTTGACTTACAAGTTTTCACCATTACAATGGTGTGGAAGCAATATGCATTCAGTAGAAATGGGTATGATGCTCTTGCACTATTGGACAGCTTGCAGCAAGCTGTAATTCCTAGTCAGCTGCATGATCACAAGGGCAAACAACCCATACTCTACAGTGTACTGTGTTGTCAGATGATTTTGCCCAAACGTAGGCTAATGTAAGTGTTCTAAGCCATTTAAGGCAGGCAAGGCTAAGATATGATGTTCAGTAAGTTAATTGTATTAAATGCATTTTAACTTATGGTATATATATATATATATGGGAGTTTATTAATATTTATATATATATTTTATTGCATTTTAGGTTCTGGGGTACATGTAAAGAACTGATGCATAGGTACATACATGGCATTTCTCCCCATGTTATCCCTCCCCAAATCCCTATCAACCAATGTCCCTCCCCTAGTTCCCCCCCACAGACCTCAGGGTGTGATGCTCCCCTCCCTGTGTCCATGTGTTCTCATTGTTCAACAATCACCTACGAGTGAGAACATGCGGTGTTTGATTTTCCATTCTTGTATCAGTTTGCTGAGAATGATGGTTTCCAGGTTCATCCATGTCCCTACAAAGGACGCGAACTCATTGTTTTTGATGGCTGCATAGTATTCCATGGTGTATATGTGCCACATTTTCCCTGTCCAGTCTATCATCGATGGGCATTTGGGTTGGTTCCAGGTCTTTGCTATCGCAAACAGTGCCGCAATGAACATTTGTGTGCATGTTTCCTTATAATAAAACGATTTATAATCCTTTGGATATATACCCAGTAATGGGATTGCTGGGTCAAATGAAGTTTCTATTTCTAGGTCCTTGAGGCATCGCCNTCATCGATGGGCATTTGGGTTGGTTCCAGGTCTTTGCTATTGTAAACAGTGCTGCAATGAACATTCGTGTGCATGTGTCCTTATAATAGAATGATTTATAATCCTTTGGATATATACCCAGTAATGAGATTGCAGAGTCAAATGGAATTTCTATTTCTAGGTCCTTGAGGAATTGCCGCACTGTCTTCCACAATGGTTGAACTAATTTACTGTCCTACAAACAGTGTAAAAGTGTTCCTATTTCTCCACTTCCTCTCCAGCATCTGTTGTCTCCTGTCATTACAGAAATGCAAATCAAAATTGTATTGAGATACCATCTCACACCAGTTAGAATGGTGATCATTAACTTATGGTATTTTAAACTTGTGATGGGTTTATCTGTACATAACCCTATCATACATTGAGGAATAGCTATATAAATATTGAGAGATGATCTAGAGACTCTCCACCCACCCCACCCCCAGCCATGATCTCTGATGACAACTTAAACTGCCATGTGACAAGGGCCTTAGGTCTAGGGAAATGAAGGATATTACTTATTTTACTGTTAAACCTTTACAGTGTGTAAGCCTGGAAAAATATGTACTTTATGCAAGAATGACCTTAGAAGAGGGATAACCTTCCTTGTATCTTCTGAACATTTTACCCAAATGCAAAGATTGGAGGGATAGTGATAGATATAAACTTGTCTGTGTAAGGAATAAATTACATGAAGCAAGTTAAATAATGTATAAATGTGGTTGCTACAAATGAAGGCAAGGTTATGCCTATTCTAACAATTTTCCAATAGATTTATAGGGAAAGGAAGTTTATCCATAAGAAAAATAGAAAAGAATGTAACTGTCATAATATATTTTTAATCTCAGAGAATTGATTGTACTGAAGAAAGTTATCTGAAGAGGTACATAACAGAATTGTTGAAACTGGGAATTATTCCCACATCTGTCAGTCCCTGACTAAATCATTTAAATTTTCAAGCCAGATTTTATGCCTAAGAGTGAGCATTAATTAGAAAACCAATGTTATTGCAAAGCCAGATGAATAACTTATGCCTAGCATAGATATGCTAAAGTAATTTCAACCATGTATTGGGGATCAGTAAATGACTTAAATCAGAAGGCAAAGCAAAGTTGACCTTTGTACCTTCAGAGGAATTTAATGAGTTTAAGATTCTTTCTTTTGAATTAAGAGGTGCTACAGGACTTTTTTTCACTGATTGATAGGTAAGAAAGATATTGTCTGTGATAGAATTCTTGTATTAAAGAGGTTAAATGACATCTGAATTACTTGTGTACTGTATTAAGCATTACCAAAGTTGCTGGTAGTTTTAAATATAAAGTTTTTTGCATGTTTCAGATAACTTAAAATATATTTGGGTTGCAGAATGGCGAGGGGAAAAGTAGAACCCCTTTAAAGTTAAATGAAAATAAAATCCCTTCAAAGGTACTAGTTAACAGAGGTTAATATACAGTTTAAGCTAGGGGTCCCTAACCCCTAGTCTGCAGACTCATATTGATCGTAGTTGGTTAGGAACGGGGCTGCACAGCAGGAGGGGAGCAGCAAGCCAGCTTTACTGCCTGAGCTCCGCCTCCTGTCAGATCAGACACAGCATTAGATTTTCATAGGAGTCCCAACCCTACTGTGAACTGCACATGCCGGCGATCTAGGTTGTGCGCTCCTTATGAATCTAATGCCTGATAATCTGAGGTGGAGCAGTGTCATCCTAAAACCGTCCCTCATCCCCCAACCCCTAAATCCATGGAAAACCTGTCTCCCACAAAATTGGTCCGTGGTGCCAAAAAGGTTGGGGACCACTGGTTTAAGTCCTCGGACAGTCAAAATAACTGAAAAATATAAAAAATCTACGTTATGTACCCAGTGAAGTAATTTTTTAATATTTTTGACCTTATAAACAGTCTTTGACCTAGGAATTGGTAATGAGAATTGGTATGGGTGACTGCTTTTAGTCGGTTCTCATGGTTATTATTATGCTTTACAGCTGTACCCAAATACAGTATCCATTCCTAAGATCTGCAGTTTGAGGAGCTTCATTCATCCAGGGATGATTAGATTATATCGGTTCATGCTAATCAAATTCACAAGATACTGTTTTCATGAACAAGAACATCAACTTCTTCATTTATAACTTTCTCTTTTCTAGCCTGAGTGGAGAATACTTACCCCTTAAATGTTGATGTTCTATGATTCTAAATGCTTCTATTAAATTAAAAAAAAAAGATTTTTACTAACCCTTCTTATTTAACATAGTTGAAAAACTTCTAAAGAAAATATGAGGAAAAGAAAGCAACAATATGTATTTTTAATCCACCTGAACCAAGCGGATTTTATTCTAGGAATGTAATCAAGATTCCATAATAGGAAATATTTTTCTATTTAGAGAAAATTATTTATATTTCTTAATGTAAATAAGTCACTTAAAACATCACAATCATCTCAACAGATGCCAAAAAGACATTTAATAAAATCAAAGTCATTCCTAATATATTCTCTGCAAGAATAGAATTAAACAGCCACCTTCCTAACATGGTAAAGAGTACTTATTTTGAATCCCCAGTAAATAACATATTTTAAAGTAAAACCCAAAAGGCATATTCATTAAGAGTAGACATAATACTACCATACCATTATTACTTAATATTGCACAGGAAGTTCTGGTCAGTGCAACAAAGATGAACCAGAAATAAACTTTTATTATTTTCAAATTATATTCTTAGATATCAAGAAATCCCATTAGAATCTCCAAAACCCATTAGAATTACTATGATTTTTATTAAAACACTAAGTCCAGGAAAAATTTATATACAAAGGCTTGTGGGAAAAAAATATCCTAAGCTATTAATAATAACTCAAGAGTCATTAAGAGTTAGAATATTGAAAGGGAGAAAAATGGGACTGAAGTAGATGTGAAAAATTCCTAAGGGCTAGAGGAAGCACTTCCTTGATATTGCCAAGTGAAGGAAATTCAATATGCCTGTTAATTTTTATAAGATTTGATACAATTCCAGACAAAACTTTGGTGGGATATTTTGGAACTGCAATAGTTATTTTAAAGTTTGTCCTGGATAAAGAAACTGCTACTATTATGAAAAGTGAGGTAAAAAATAAGTTTGAGAACTGAGTGTATAATATGATCCAATTTGTGAAAATAGAGGAGGAGAATAAACATTCTATGTGTTTTTATTTATAGTGTGTACATATGTGTGTGTTTGTACATATACACATGCATACAGTTTCTGGAAAAATATAACAAAATGTTAACAGTGGTCCCCAACAAGCAGAACTGAGAGTTTAAACGGACACAGGGGAAGCTGTTTTCTTTTTGCTTTATCCCTTTATATTATTTACACTGTTTCTATGACCATGTTAGACTGTTGTAATTTTTTTTAGGTTCTTTATATTGGTGTTTTAAGACATAGGCAATCAATGAATAATCCTCACTAGAAATATTTCTATAAGGAAAGCAACAAAATAATATCTTATCAGATCGTATTCAAAAATATCTACTAGATATTAAAGCACATTTTCACAGTGCAGTTATAAATACCTTTATACTTTTTGGTGCAAGATAGCCCTGAAATAAACTTGAATTTAACATGAATCCAATGTACATAAAAGGCATATAATCAATGGAAAAAGAGTTACTCAATAAATTATGTTTGAGCAATTGTTTAGCAATTTGGGGGGAAAATCCTGTAGATTCTCACTTCACATCAAGCATCAAAATAAATTTCAGATGGTTTGTGTTAAATATCTAAAAACAAATCAAAACATAGGAAAAGGAAAAGTTAGTATTTGTCAAATTTTTAGAAGAAGGCAGCCAAAAAGTAATGAAAAAAGTAAATAAATATTTAACCGTGTGAATGTTAAAAACTTCTGTTTATCCTCCCTCCAAAAAAACTCACAGTTAAAATTAAGAGACGGACATAAGCCTGGAAGAAAAAAAAATCACAATTAATTTGGTAATTTTGATATAAATTGGGTAAAATACTAAGACTTAAATTGATATACAAAGGGATGAATTCACAGAAAAGAAAACATGTCTCCAGCAAATATGGGGAATGTTCTTCCTCATAGTATTGAGAAAACTTTAAATTAAGACAACTTTCTATTTTTCACTTATAAATTAAACAGATTTTTAACAATCGATAATGTGGTTTCTAATATTATTAGTGAGACTTCATTTGTTGCCGGTGGAAATGTAAATCAATACAAATCGTTTAGAAGACATTTTGGCAATGTGTCAAATGCCCTAAAAATGTTTATGTCTTTTGACCTAGTAATTACACTTCTTTTTTTTTTTTTGAGACGGAGTTTCGCTCTTGTTACCCAGGCTGGAGTGCAATGGCACGATCTCGGCTCACCGCAACCTCCGCCTCCTGGGTTCAGGCAATTCTCCTGCCTCGGCCTCCTGAGTAGCTGGGATCACACTCATGCACCACCATGCCCAGCTGAATTTTTGTATTTTTAGTAGAGACGGGGTTTCACCCTGTTGACCAGGATGGTCTCGATCTCTTGACCTCGTGATCCACCCACCTCGGCCTTCCAAAGTGCTGGGATTACAGGCTTGAGCCACCGCACCCGGCTTTTTTTTTCTTTTCTAATGACAGTCAGGGTCTTGCTATGTGGCCCTGGCTGGCATTTGAACTATTGACCTCAAGTGATTTTCCTGCCTTAGCCTCCCACAGTGCTGAGCTACAGGCATGAGCCACAATGCCCATCCTAATTTCCTTGAATATATCCTAAAGAAGTAATCCTAAATATTTTATTAAAACTTTGTTTGTAAAACTTAATCAAAACGTTCTTTCAAAGGGTGTTCAGCAATTAGAGACTGGCTAAGTAAGCTATGATATTATCTGGAAAGAATATTATATTACCATTTTATCAATTGTATGTGATCACATGTACAAATGTCTGTGTTATATAATATTAAGTAAAAATAAGGAATATAAATTATATTATTCAATAACAGTATTACTATTATTATTGTGTTAAATAAGGAAATATATAGGAATAAGACTGGAGGGAAACATAATTGTTGACTAGTTCTGCAGACGAATCGAACTCATTTCTCTCTCCAAACATGCCTCTTTACAAGTATTTCCAGTTCTGCTTGATGGCCCTACTATACACTACACATCCTACATTGCTGTAGTTGTTTCGCTTTTTAAATATATCCTATTTTCCCCCCCTCTATCCCCACTGCCAATGGCTTGACCTTTTTTTCCAAGTTCTGATCTTCTCCCACAGGACTTAAGCAGTGCCTTCATTCGGTCTCTCTGTTTTGACTATTGTTGGTTATTGATTTCCAGCTAATTTTACTGTGGCAAGAGAGTATTCTCTGCATGATTTTAATTATGTTAGATTTGTTGAGACTTGCTCAGTTTTGTATAACATTCCATGTGTGCTTGAAAATATTGTGCATATTCAGCAATAATCTTATTTAGGTCGAGCTTGCTCATTGTATTCAAGTCTGCTGTATATTCATGGATTATTTTGAGAGGTGCATTAAAAATGTTCCATTTTGTTTTTAGATTTAATGAAATTTTGCTTTACACATTGTGAGACTATGTTATTGGCATTATATGAATTTAAAGTGCTTGTATCTTCCTGGCCAACTACAGCTTTCTCATAATGAAATGTTCCCCTTTATCTTTAATAATGCTTTCTGCCTTTGCATTTATTTGTTTGAGATTAATATAGTTACAGCTACACTAGCTTTTTGGGAAGGAATTTAATATTTGTATGGTATTTTTAATAATTCTTTTGAGTCTTATTGTTTAAATATGTTTTATGTAAACACCATATAATCGTTACATTTTGTTATTTTGCCCAGCCTGAATCTATGTCTTTTACCCACAGCATTGTGTATTAAATCTGTCATGTTATTTCATGATTTCTACTTTTTCCATCTTTTCTATGTTTCTTTTTCTCTCCTTTCTTGCCTTCTTTTTGACCACATAAAAACAATCTTTTTATGTCATTTCTTTTCTAGTTTGTAAGTTATCCATTAGGTTCCTTTTTTCTTAGTGATGATACTAGAAATTTAGTAATTTATAACTAACTTTTCAAAGTATAGAGTTAATCAATACCTTTACATTCCTCCAGAATAACATTAGTTTCTTAGAACACATCAAGATCATTTTCTCTTATATGTTATTAAATATTTTAATTCTGTATTATAACTTTCTTTATCTCACATTATTTTATCTCTTTTAAATCATTATTCATTTAAATTTATCCACATATACGCAGTCTTTTTTGCTCTTTATGCCTTTTCGTATCGCACACCTTCTGTGAGATTACTTTCCTTTGACTGCAGTACATCCTCTAAAATTTTCATTAGTGTGGGAGTGCTAGTTGCACTGTCTTGATTTTCATGTCTCTGATTGTTTTTACTTTACCTTCACTCTCAAAAATGTTTTCTCTTGGTATGTAGAATTCCAGGCTGGCAGTTATTGCCTTTAAGAACAGTCAAAGATGTCTCCTGGCTTCCATGGTTACTCTTGAAAAATCAGTCATAAGCATAACAGTTGTGCTTTTGAATGTGATATTTTACATCTGGCTCCCTTTAAGACGTTATCTTTGGTGTTCTGCATTTTCACTGTGATGTACCTAGATGGTGATATCTTTTTATTTGTCCAATTTGTTCTATTTAAATCTGGGAATTGTTGTCTTTCATGAGTTATGGAAAATTCTTAGCCATGTTTTTTTCAAATACTGTATTGCCTCATTTATTCTTTCTTTTCTTTCCTTCTGGGATTCTGATACATGTATATTAGAATGTTTTTAAATTTTTCTTTCACATTTTATGTGCTTTTTTTTTTTTTT
>NW_016107469.1:2326665-2341679 GCF_001604975.1 Cebus imitator
ACAGAGTCTTGCTTTGTCACCCAGTGTGAAGTATAATGACGTGATCTCGGCTCGCTGCAACTTCTGCCTCCTGGGTTCAAGTGATTCTCCTATCTCAGCCTTCCAAGTAGTTGAGATTACAGGGGCCCACAACCATGCCTGGCTAATTTTTGTATTTTTAGTAGAGAAGGGGTTTCACCATGTTGATTAGGCTGGTCTTGAACTCCTGACCTTAGGTGATCTGCCTGCCTTGGCCTACTAAACTGCTGAGATTACAGATATAAACCATTGCGCCTGGCCATCTTTTTGTTTTATATGATGTATTCTGGATAATTTTTCTTATATTTTTATTTATTCTTTCTTCAGCTGGCTCTAATCTGCTGATAAACATATCCATTACATTTTAAATTGTGGTTATTATGTATTTTATTTTTTATTTCTGTAAGTTTCTAATTGGTCATTTGGGGTCTAATTTTTACCTTTCTCTACAGAAAGTTTCTATTTATCTTGTATTTCTTTAAACATAGTAGGTGTAGAGGGTTTTCAGATTTGCATCTGATGATTCTTATTTCTGAATACTTTGTGCATCTACTTCTTCTGTTGTTTCTGCTGGTTTCATTCATTGTGCCTTGTGTTTTTCCACACTTGCTATTTTGACAGTGTATGGCTCATGTTTGTGACAATTATTTGTGGAGATTCTTTTAGACCTATAATGTATATGTTTCCTATTGCTGCTGTAACAAATGACCACAAACTTAATGGGTTAAAACAATACACGTATATCCTGCTACAGTCCTGAAGACTGCAATCAGGGTTTCTGCCAGGCTGCATTCTTTCTGGAGACTCTGGGGGAGAATCTGTTTCCTTTTTTCAGCCTCTAGAGGCTGCCTGTATTCTTTGGCCCCTTTCTCACATCATTCAAGCTCTGCTTCCACCATCATGTCTCTTACTTCTGATTCTGATTTTCCCTCTTATAAGGTCCCTTGTGATGACTCTGGGAACCCCTAGGTAATCAGGTAATCTCTATATCTCAAGATCCTTAACTTGAATTACATCTGGGTACACACCTTAGACCCTAAGGGTATAGCTTTTTGGGTTACAATTTAATTTGGGAAAATCTTCTACTAAACTCTCTCCTCCCATTTGGGATTTGACTTCTATCTCCACCACCCTGCAAGTTTGCCAAAAGGGAATTCAAGTTGTGCAGAAAGTGGCTTTGGTGTTAATGGCTTTTTTTCTTTGAATTTCAGCTTTCCCTTGAATTTTGGCCTGCTAGTTCCTTAAAATCTTTTCAATTCTTCAGTACTCTTAAGGAAATTAAAACATATTTTATTGATTATTTTTTGATGTTTTCAGTATGAGCATTAGTTTGAATAATTTGCCTGCCATGGCACAAAGTTAAATCCCCAAATTCTTTTAATGAATACATATTACTTGGGCAACATAAAAAATTATAGGTGAAACCTCAGTATACTTGGAGAACAAACTAAGTGACAAGGTAGCACTTGATTATTACTACAAAATGAAAATGGTAGCAATTAATTTCCATGAGTTTAGAAGGAAATAAAATCACCATGGATTGAAATAGTTAGAAAAATTGAATGGCAGAAGTACAGTTTAAAGTGCAAGATGGGCCTTTGGATTTTTATGTAATAGATTAAAAAATATTTGATTAATTTTTATGACTTTGCCTTTATTCAGCTTCTGATGAAATCTGTGTGTCTGAAAACTATTTTAGGATATGAAGCTGTGGAGTTTCCATCTCTGTATTTTCCCTCTCTTGTGATCATTGCCTTGGAGGAGGTGTGCAGATGAACAAAAAGCAGAAACACTCCACAATTCTTGGTTGTTGCATTCCAAAAGTGTAAGCCCTCAGGAAAACTGAAAGGGGAGGTTAAAAGAAAGGGAGACGTTTCCTAGGCATAAATGGCATGTTTCAAAAGAAACATGAAAGTACAAAGATCTACCTCAGATTAAAATAGCAACTTCTTAGACTGAGGATAGGAGATAAAAATGAATTCTGTGGGGTCCAGAGATGAGGCACTGGCACATTAGTTACTGCCACTAGGGTGACAGCAGAGAGAAAGAGAGCAGCCAGAGAAAAATGACTCTTGGAGCATTTAGGCAGACAGGACACAGGCAGTCTAAAAAAGATCCCCAGCTACTAAACTGGCATAAAAGCAGCAGAGCACATCTAGAATTGTAGAGAGCATTGGTTATAGGACAACAGACTTCAGTAAGAAATGTTTAAATTTCCTTTCTTACCCTCGCACTGTGTAAGATACTGAAATTACAGTACAACCCAGGAAGAAGGTTATCCCCAAGAATGGCAGAGATCAATTTTCCTGTCAGCCCAGTGCAATGGAGGCTCAGGATTGGAAAGTTGAAATGTAGAAAAATAAAGTGGTATGTCTTAGCCAAACTTGTGACTGATGCTTAAATTACTATATTTTTAGTTCTCACATTTTCTCCAAGTAGCATCCAAGTGCTTACTAGAAATTTCTAGTTGGGTTTTGCATGTAATTTGTCATATTTATAACTATATTTTAGTAATATTTCTACTGAGGCAGAGGCAGATGAGACAATTATTTCTATATTCTCCTTCCTGTAGTTGGGGGAGAAACTCAGGGATAGGGAAAAACCAATTTGAACAGAGCGGTTTTTACTGTTACTTGATGTCAGAATGCTTTGTAATATAGCATAGGACATGGAGGATGCTCTATATTTGACATAATGGCCCAAGTTTGCAATAAATGAAATCAAAGTTATGTCAACAGGAGAAATACAAATCTTTTTATACATAGATTATGTTAAAGAAAGTTAAACTTCAAGTTGGATGGGTGCTGTATAATAATTACTTAAATACTAGCCCTAACTAGAGTAGAAAGTTCCTACCATCATTCTTTTCCCTACACTTCATGGGATCTGAGATTTAACCCGACTTGCATGCTAACATCTAAGCCTGACATAGTTTCAGGAATGTTGGCAGAAGATAGAAGGCTCCTGGGTGAAAAGCAAAGAACTTAAAAAAAGTTTTTTAATTTATATATTTTAATGAACAAGTGAAATATATGTATATATACTTGTGGTATATAACATGATGTTTTAATATATGTATATATCATATAATGGCAAATAAAGCTATTTAACATATGTAGTACCTTATATACTTATTTTTTGTGGTGAGTACACTTCAAATATACCCTCTTAGCAATTTTCAATTATACAATATATTGTTATTAACTGTAGTCATCATAATGAACAATAGATATCTTAAACTTATTCTTCCTAACTGAAATTTTTTGTCTTTTGACCAATATCTCCTCAATTTATATAACCCCCTCAGCCTCACGTAGTGACTGTTTTCTCTGTTTCTGTAAGTTTGACTTCCAAAAGTTCTACATATAAATGAGATCATATGGTATTTTTTCTTCTGTGCTTGGCTTATTTCACTCAACTATGTCCTCTGGGGCCATCCATGGTGTCACATGTGACAGGGTTTCCTTCCTTTTTAAGACTGAATAGTATTCCATTATGTATGTATATGTTTTCTTTATCCATTCATTCATTGATAAACACTTAGGTAGATTCAGTATCTTGGCGATTGTGAATAATGTTGCAGCATGAACATGGCAGTGCAAATATCTCTTTGACATATTGATTTCATATTCTTTGGCTACATACACAATAGTCATATTGCTGGATCATATGATAGTTGAATTTTTAATTTTTAATTTTTTGAGCAATATCCATACTATTTTTCATAATCTCACCAACAGTGACAGTGTACAAGGGTTTTCTTTTCTACATGTTCTTGCCCATGCTTATCTTTTGTCTTTTTTGGTAATAACCATTGTAATAGGTGTGAGGTAATATCTCATTGTGCTTTCAATTTGCATTTCCTTGATGATTTTTTTACTAGCTTTCTTTTTACTAGCTTTCACAAGAATTTTCTTTACTAACTAGCTTTATACTTTTATATGTTTTTTGTGTTACTAATAAGCATATTTTTCTTTCTGTTTGAAGAACTCTCTTTAGCATTTTTAAAAAGACAGGTCTGGGGGTGATAAACTCAGGTGTTTTGTTTGTCTGGGTAAGTCTTTATCTCTGCTTTATTATGGAAGGATACCTCTACCAGATACAGGATTTTTGGTTGGCAGTTTTTTTCCTTCAGCACTTTGAATATATATCTCACTCTCTCTTGGCCTGTGAGGTTTCTGCTAAGATACCCATTGCTAGACTTTTCAGAAATCCCTTAAATATAATTTGCTTCTTTTCTCTTTCTGCTTTCAGGATCCTTTCTTTGTCTTTGATTTTTTGGCAGTTTGATTATAATGTCTTGGTGTAGTCTTGTTTGTATTGTATCTGATTGGAGACTTTTAACTTCTATACCTGCATATGTATATATTTCACCAGATTTGGAAAGCTTTCTGTTATTTTTTTTCTTTTTTTTTTTATTGTACTTTGGGCTCTGGGGTATATGTGCACACCCTGCATCCTGCAGGATTGTTGCATAGGTACATATGCCATGGTGGTTTGCTGTCTCCATGCCCCCCATCGCCTACATCAGTCATTTCTCCAGGTGTTATCCCTCCTCAACTTCCCAACCCACACTGTTCCCCCTTCTCCTTCCCTCCAACCCCCCACTTACCCCGGTAAGTGTTGTTCCCTTCCCTGTGCCCAAGTGCTCTCATTGTTCATCACCCGCCTATGAGTGAAAACATGTGGTGTTTGATTTTCCATTCTTGTATCAGTTTAATGAGGATGATGGTTTCCAGGTTCATCCATGTCCCTACAAAGGACACGAACTCATCCTTTTTTATGGCTGTACAGTATTCTATGGTGTATATGTGCTACATTTTCTTTGTCCAGTCTATCATTGATGGGCATTTGGGTTGTTCCGGGTCTTTGTTATTATAAACAGCGCCACAATGAACATACATGTGCATGTGTCTTTATAATAGAATGATTTCTAATCCTTTGGGTATATATATATGCCCAGTAATGGGACTGCTGGGTCAAATGGTATTTCTAGTTATAGATCCTTGAGGAATTGCCACACTGTCTTCCATAATGGTTGAACTAATTTACACTACCACCAACAGTGTAAAAGTGTTCCTTTTCCTCCACATCCTCTCCAGCATCTGTTGTCTCCAGAGTTTTTAATGATTGTCATTCTAACTGATGTGAAATGGTATCTCAATGTGATTTTGATTTGCATTTCTCTAATGACCAGCGATGATTAACATTTTTGTCATATGTTTGTTGGCTGCATAAATGTCTTCTTTTGAAAAGTCTCTGTTCCTATCCTTCACCCACTTTTGAATGGGTTTGTTTGCTTTTTTCTTGTAAATCTTCTTTAGTTCTTTGTAGATTCTGGATATTAGCCCTTTGTCAGATGGGTAGATAGCAAACATTTTTTTTCATTCTGTTGGTTGCCAGTTCACTCTAATGATTGCTTCTTTTGCTGTGCAGAAGCTCTTAAGTTTAATTAGATCCTATTTGTCTATTTTGGCTTTTGTTGCCATTGCTTTTGGTGTTTCAGTCATGAAGTCCTTGCCTATGCCTATGTCCTGAATGGTGTTGCCTAGATTTTCTTCTAGGGTTTTTATGGTGTTAGTTTTTAGGTTTAAATCTTTAACCCATCTGGAGTTAATTTTTGTAGAATGTTTAAGGAAGAGGTTCAGTTTCAGCTTCCTGAATATGGCTAGCCAGTTTTCCCAACACCATTCATTAAACAGGGAATCCTTTCCCCATTGTTTATTTTTGTCAGGTCTGTGAAAGATCAGATGTTTGTACATGTGTGGCGTTGCCTCCAAGGCCTCTGTTCTGTTCCATCGATCTATATCTCTGTTTTGGTACCAGTACCATGCTGTTTTGATTGCTGTAGCCTTGTAGTATAGTTTGAAATCAGGTAGTGTGATGCCTCCCGCTTTGTTCTTTTTGCTTAGTATTGTCTTGGCTATGTGGGCTCTCTTTTGGTTTCATATGAAGTTTAAAGTGTTTTTTTCCAGTTCTGTGAAGAAGGTCACTGGTAGCTTGATGGGGATGGCATTGAATCTGTAAATTACTTTAGACAGTATTGCCATTTTTACAATATTGATTCTTCCTAACCATGAGCAGGGAATGTTTCTCCATCTGTTTGTATCCTCTCTTATTTCCTTGAGCAGTGCTTTGTAGTTCTCCTTGAAGAGGTCCTTTACATCCTTTTTTAATTGTATTCCTAGGTATTTTATTCTCTTCGTAGCAATTGTGAATGGGAGTTTGCTCATGATTCGGCTCTCTGTTAGTCTGTTATTGGTGTATAGAAATGCTTGTGATTTCTGCACATTGATTTTGTATCCTGAGAGTTTGCTGAAGTTGCTTGTCAGTTTAAGGAGATGTTGCGCTGAGATGATAGGGTCCTCTGAATATATAATCATATCATCTGCAAATAGACACCATTTGATTTCCTCTTTTCCTAATTGAATATTTCTGCTTTTCCTAATTCCAATTAGATCATCCAAGCAGAAAATCAGCAAAGAAACATTGGACTTAATCTGTATTATAGACCAAATAAACCTAATGGATATTTATAGAACACTTCATCCATAGCTACAGAATACAGATTCTTCTCCTCAGCATATGGATCATTCTCAAGGATAGACCATAATGATAGGCCACAAAACTCATACTTAAAAATTCAGAAAAATAGAAATAATATCAAGTAGTTTCTCTGACTATAATAGAAGACAACTAGAAATTAATAAGAGCTTTGGAAACTATACAGATACATGGAAATTATATAATATGCTCCTGAATAACTAGCAGATCAATGAAGAAGTTGAGAGAAATTTTAAAATTTCCTGAAGCAAATGAAAATGGAAACACAACATATCAAAACCTGTGAGATATAGCAAAATAAGTACTAAGAGGAAAATTTATAGCAGTGAATACCTACATCAAAGTAGAAGAAAAATTTCAAAAACACCATAATGATGCATCATTGTTATTGGTATTTTGTTATTGGTCTTTGTTATTTTTGCTTTTTTAAAAAAGCAAAAGTGAACAAAATACTGTGTTAGTAGCAGAAATACATGAAATGGAAATGAAAAGGACAATACAAAAAAAAAACAATGAAAAAAAAAGTTGATTTTTTGAACAGATAAAATTTATGAACCTTTATTTAGGATAAGAAAAAAGTGAGAAGACCCAAATAAATAAAATCAGAGATGAAAAAGGAGACATTACAATCAATACGACAGAAATTCAAAGGATCATTAGAGACCCAAGTGGCACGGTGGCTCACGCCTGTAATGCCAGCACTTTGAAAGGCCGAGGAGGGCGGATCATGAGGTTAAGAGATCAAGACCATCCTGGCCAACATGGTGAAATGCTGTCTCTACTAAAAATACAAAAATTAGCTGGGCGTGGTGGCGTGCACCTGTAGTCCCAGCTACTTAGGAGGCTGAGGCAGGAGAATTGCTTGAACTTGGGAGGTGGAGGTTGTAGTGAGCCAAGATCCTGCCACTGTACTCCAGTCTGGCGCCTGGCGACCGAGTGAGACTCTGTCTCAAACAAAAACAAAAACAAAAAACAAAAACCTAAGACCAATTTTACTCAAACTATTCTAGAAAATAGAAGGAGAGAGAATAATTCCAAACTCATTCTGTGAGGCCAATATTACTCTGGAGTGCAGTGGTGTGATCATTATGAAAACCAGAGATTTAGGCTTCTTCCTTTTTATTTTGGATGCCCTTTATTTCTTTATCTTGTTTGCTCTAGCGAAGTCTTTCAGTACTATCCTGAATAACAGTGGTCAAAGTGAACATCCTTGTCTTGTTTCAGATCTTAGAGGAAAGGTTTTCAGTCTTTCCTCATTCAGTATTATACTAGCTATGGGTCTGTCATAAATGGTTTTTATTGTGTTGAGGTATCTTCCTTCTGTATCCAGTTTTGTGAGGGTTTTTATGACATGTTGAATTTTATCAAATGTTTTTTCAGCATCTATTAAAATAATAACATGGTTTTTGTCCTTCATTCTGTCGATGTGATGCATCACATTAATTGATTTGTGTATGTAGAACCATTCTTGCATTCATAGGATAAATCCCGCTTTATCCCATGATGGTCATGGTCATGATGAATGATCTTTTTAATGTGTTGTTTAATTTAGTTTGCTAGTATTTTGTTGACAATTTTATCATGAATTTTCATCAGATATATGAGCCTGTAATTTTCTTTCTATGATGTGTCTTTAGTTTTGGTCTCACTCTGTCCCTCAGGCTGAAGTGTGGTGGTGTGATCATGGCTGATCCTCCTGGGCTTAAGCTATCCTCCTGCCTCAGCCTCCTGAGTAGCTGAGACCACAGGCATGCACTACCATGCCTGGTTAATTTTTGTATTTTTTTGTAGAAATCGGGTGTTTCCATGTTGCCCAGGCTGTTCTGGAACTCCTGTGGTTCAAGTCAATCAGTAGCATTTCTATATGCCAACGATGAACAATCTGAAAACAAAATCAAGAATGTAACCCCATTTACATTAGCTGCAAATACAATTAAATACCTAGGAATAGACTAAAGTAGTAGAAGATCTCTACAATAAAAACCATAAAACACTGATGCAAGAAACTGAAAAGACAAAAAACATAGAAAAATATTCCATGTTCATGGATTGAAAGAATATTGTTTAAATGTCCACATTTCCCAAAGCAATCTACAGATTCATTGCAATCCCTGTGAAAACACTGATGACATTCTTCAGAGAAAAAGGAAAAAAAGTCCTAAAATTTATATGGAACCACAAAAGACCCAGAATAGCCAGGGCCACCTTGAGCAAAAAGAACAAAACTGGAGGAATTTTATTACCAGATTCAAATTATATTACAGAGTTAATGTAATTAAGTCACCATGTTTCCTGCAAACAAGCAGATACATAGACCAAAGGAACAGAACAGAGAACCCAGAAATGAATTTATAAATCTACAGTGAACTCATTTTTGACAAAAATGCCAAGAACATACATTGGGGAAAAGGTAGTCTTTTCAATAAAATATGCGGGGAAAACTGAGTATCTATATGCAAAAGAAAGAAATTCAACCCTTATCTCTCACCATACACAAAAGTAAAATCAAAATGGATTAAACACTTAAGTCTAAGACCTCAAAATATAAAACTCTTACAAGAAAACATTGGAAAAACTCTCCAGGACATTGGACTGGGCAATGATTTCTTGAGTAATACCCCATGAACACAGACAGTCTAAGCAAAAATGGACAAATAGGATCACATCAAGTTAAAAAGCTTCTGTATAGCAAAGTAAGGAATCAACAAAGTGAAGAAACAACTCACTAAATGGTAGAAAATATTTGCAAACTATCTTTCTGACAAGGGATTACTAACCACAATATACAAGAAGCTCAAATAACTCAAAGGGAAAAATGTAATAATCTGATTTTAAAATGGGCAAAAAATGTCCACAGCTTTTCTCAAAAGAATATATGCAAATTGCAGACATATAAAAGATGCTCAATAGAAATGCAAATCAAAACTACAATGAGATAACACCAGTTAAGATGGCTTTTATGCAAAAACCAGGCAATAATGAATGCTGGTGAGCACGCAGAGAAAAGGTAACCCTTGTATATTGTTGGTGGAAATGTAATAGCACAGCCACTATGCAGAACAGTATGGAGGTTCCTCAGAAAACTAGAAATAGAACTACCAGCAATTCCACTGCTAGGCAGCTAGGTATAAAAAAAAAAAAAAAAAAAGAAATTTTGATATAGAGATATCTACACTTCCATGTGTATTGCAGTACTATTCACAATAGCCATGATTTGGGAGATACCTAAGTGTCCATCAACAGATGAATGGATAAAGAAAATGTGGCACCTATACACAATGGAATACTATTCAGCCATAAAAATGAACAAGATTCTGTCATTTGCAACAACATGGATACAACTGAGGGCCACTATGCCAAGTGAAATGGGCCAGGCACAGAAAGACAAACTTTGCATGTTATCGCTCATTTGTAGGAGCTAAAAATTAAAACAATTGAACTCATGGATATAGAGAGTAGAATAATGGTTACCAGAGGTTGGGAAGGGGTTTAGGATTGGGGAAGTAGGGATATTTAATGGATACCAAAATATGGTTAGACTGAATAAGATCTACTATTTTATAGTAAAATAAGGTGATTATACATGATTGTACATTAAAAAATAACTAAAAGACTATAAATGGAAGGTTTGTAACACAAAGAAAGGATAAATGATTGAGGTGATGGATACTCCATTTACCCTGATGTGATTATTGTGCACTGCATGCTTGTATCAAAATATCTCATGTACCGTATAAATACATACTCCTACTACATACCCATGAAACATTAAAAATTAAAAGAAATTTATACAGCCTATTAATACAGTTATATTTAGTTTGCCTGTTGCTAATATGCCCAATAAATCTCAGCTGTCTTTTTTTTCACTCATATTCAGGGAAGTTTGAAATCTCAACTCTCCTTTGTTTTTCCTGGCTGTGCTCAGTAACATAATTATTCATCTAAAATACAGTTTCCTAGGAGGAAAATGACTAAATATCTGTGAGTACAAGCAGTAGGACACCTGCCCTAGCTCTCTAAGAAGCCAAGCTGGCAGCTGAATGAAACTCAGAAAGAGGGATGTAAGAAGCTGTTAACTGAATTGAGGTGCCTCCGGACCACAGGCCACTGGTCTCTTACCTCAACGTTTATCCTCTACCCGTTCCCCAAGCTTATTGTCTAAACAACCTCTAATGAGAGCCTGAATCTCTTCCCCACTTTCGGATTTACCATGCTTTGCCATAGCTCCTCTCCCTAGCCCAACAGTCTGGACGGCTGTTTCCAATTCCTTCACTGGCAATCTTTAGGCTATCCCATCGGGCCACTGCCAGGACTGAGAAGATAAAAAGTGTAAAACCCTCAGCAGGAAATAGCATCAGCTCTGTAATTTGAATTGAGGTTGATGGGAATAAAACCAACCTACATTTATTAAATGTCCAATGTAGGCCAGGTATTTAAAAAATAACAGCTTTGTTGACATAAATTACATACCTTAAAATTAATCCTTTTAAATCATACAATGCAGTGGGTTTTAGTGTATTTGCAGAGTTGTACAAACACCAAGGTCTAATTTTAGAATATTTTAATCAGCCCCAAAAGAAACCTCATACTCATTAGCATATACTCGCCATTCTCCCCTACCACCAGTCTCTGGAAACCAGTAATCTACTTTGTCTTTATGGATTTGTCTATTCTGGATAGTTCATAAAAATCGAATTATACATAGCCTTTTGTGTCTGGAGTCTTTAACCTAGCCTAATATTTCCAAGTTCATCTGTGTTGTAGTTTGTACTGATACATTTATTTTTATAGCCTAGTAATATTTCATTAACTGGTTATATCACATTTTGTTTAACCATTCATTAGTTGTTGGGCAATTGAGTTGTCTCTACATTTTAGCTATTATGAATAATGCTACTGTGAACATCTGTGCAAGTTTGTTCATGGACATATTTTCAGTTTTCATCAGTATATATCTAGGAGTGAAAATGGTGGGTCTTTAGGTTACCACATATAACTTTTGAGGAACTGCCAAACTGTTTTCCAAAGTAGCTGTACTATTTTACATTTTAACAGCAGTGTATGAGGTTTCCAATTTCTTTACATCCTTGCCAATACTTGTTATTTCCATCTTATTTATTATAGTCATACTATTGGGTGTAAAATGGGTATCTCATTGTCTTCAGTTTGCATTTTCTGATGACTAATGGCGCTGAACATCTTTTCATATGCTTATTGACTATTTGTCTTCTTTGGAGAAATGTCTATTCAAATCCTTTGCCCATTCTTTAATTGAATTATTTGTCTTTTTATTGTTGAGTTGTAAGGGTGCTTTATTCTGGGTGTTAGACCTTTATCAGATACATAATTTGCAAATTTTTTTTTCATTCTGTGGGTTGTCTTTTCACTTTATTGATAATGTCCTTTGAAACATGAAAGCTTTTAATTTAATTTTGATAATGTCCAGTTTATTTTCTTCTTTTGTTGCATGTACTATTGGTATCATATCTAAGAGATCATTCCTGGAAGATTTTTACTCCTGTTTTATTCTAATAGTTTTATAGTTTTAGCTTTTACCTTTAGGATTATGATTCATTTTGAATTAATTTTTGTATAGTGTATGAGGAAAGGGTCCAACCTTATTTTTTGTATAAGGGCATCCAGTGGTCCCAGGACCATTCATTGAAATGATTACCTTTCCCATTGAATTATAGTAGAGCATTGCTCAAAATGAGTTGACCATAAATAGAAGAACTTTTTCTCCCTGTATTCCCAATTCTTTACCATTGATCTATATATTTAATCTTATGCCAGTACTGCACTGTCATTAGTGTAGTTTTGTAGTAAGTTTTGAAATCAGAAACTGTAAGTCTTTAAACTTTGTTCTTTTTCAAGATTATTTTGGTTATTCTGAATTCCTTGTATTGCCATATGAATTTTATGATAAGCTTGTCAATCTATGTAAAACATGCTAGCTGGAATTCTGATAGAAATTGTTTTGAATCTGCAGATCATTTAGGGGAGTATTACCATCCTAACAATATTAGGACTTTCACCATCAAGTATGATATTAGCTGTGGATTTTTCATGGATGGTCTTTTGTTAGGTTGAGGAAATTCCCTTCTATTCCTAATTTGCTGAGTTTTTATTAAGAAAGAATGTTAGAAATTGTCAATTTGTTTCTGTGTTTATTTAGATGATCATGTGTGTTTTGTTTTTTAAAATTCTATTGGTATTATATTAGTTGATTTTCATATGTTTACCTGACTTTGTGTTCTTAAAATAAACTCCATCTGGTCATGGTGTAAAACACTGGATATTTTATATGACTGGACGTGGTTTGCTAGTATTTTATTGATGGTTTTAACATCTACATTCGTAAGGATATGGGTCTGTAGATTTTCTTCTCTTGTGAAGTCTTTGTCTGGTTTTGGTATGATGGTAACGAATGAATTGGGAAGCATTCTATTTTTTAATGGAAGAGCTTGGGAAAGATTGGTGTTAATTCTTTAAAAGTTGAGTGGAATTTATTGGTAAATCATCAGGGCCTGGGATTTTTGTAGGAAATTTTTAATTATTATTACAAATTCAATATCTTTACTTGTTATGGATCTATTCAGATTATCTATTTATTCTCAAGTCAGTTTGACTAGTTTGTCTTTCTAGGAATAACACACATTTCATCTAGGCTACCGAATTCATTGGCAAGCAATTACTCATTCCCTTACAGTCCTTTTAGTTTCTGTAAGGCAGGTAGATCCCCACCCTCTGCTTTATTCTTAATGATAGAATTTAAGTCTTCCCTTCTCTTTTCCTTTTCAGCCTAGCTAAAGATTTATCGGCTTTGTGAATCATATCAAAGAATCAACTTCTAGCATTGTTGAGTTTCTCTATTGTTTTTCTAGTTACTGTTTTATTTATTTCTACTTTAATCTTTGTTATTTTCTTCCTCCTACTTGCTTTGAATTTAGTTTACTCTTCTTTTTCTAGTTTATTAAGGCAGACATTTAGTCTTTCTACTTGAGATCTTTCTTCTTTTTAAATATAGGTCTTTAGAGCTAGAAATTCCTAAGTATAGCTTGTGTTCCATATATTGTACTTTCATTGTTATTCATCTTAAAGTATTTCCTAATTTCCCTTGAGATTTCATCTTTGACCAATTGATTATTTGGGATTATGTCATTCAATTTCTACATATCTGAGAATTTTCCAAATTTTCTTCTGTTATTGATTTTTAAATTTTATTCCATTTTTGTTGGAGGAAGAATTTATTGAGGCTTGTTTTATGGCCTAACCTATGATGTTTTCTGGAGAGTATATCATGGGCACTCGAGAAGAATGTGTACATTGCTCTTTGAGGTGGAGTGTTCACAGATGTCTGTTAGGTCTAGCTGGTTTATAGCATTTTTCAAATCTGCTTTTTTGTTGATAGTCTATTGATTCTATCCATTATTGAAACTGGGTTAATGAAATCTCTATTATCGTTGAATTGTCTTAGGCCTTTTTCAATTCTCTCAATTTTTGGTTCACGTATTTTGGAACTTTGTTGTTAAGTGCATATATATTTGTAATAGTTTTGTGTTTGTTGAATTGACCCATTTGTTTATGTTCTTAATATGTTGATCATTTTATTATTAGAAAAGTCCTCTGGTAACACTTTTTGTTTTAAAGTCTATTTCATCTGATATTAATATAGTTGTTCCCATTCTCTTTTGTTTATTGTTTGCATGCTATATGTTTTTCCATCTTTTTCTTTCAACCGATTTACACATTTGAATCTAAAGTGTATTATATTGTAGACAGCATATAGTTGGATCATGTTTTTATTTATTCTACAGTTATTGGCCTTTTGATTGGAGTGTTTTGTCTACTAAATTTGATTCATGTTTAGTTTACATTTGATAAAATTACTAATGAGGTAGAATTTATGTCTGCTATTTTCTATTTGTTTTCTTTATTATTATTATCATACTTTAAGTTCTGGTGTACATGTGCACAATGTGCAGGTTTACATTCACCTAGCCAACAAACATATGAAAAAAAGCTTATTATCACTGGTCATCAGAGAAATGCAAATCAAAATCACATTGAGATACCATCTCATGCCAGTTAGAATGGCGATCATTAAAAAATCAGGAGACAACAGAGGCTGGAGAGGATGTGGAGAAATAGAAACACTTTTACACTGTTGGTGAGAGTATAAATTAGTTCAACCATTTTGGAAGACAGTGTGGCGATTCCTCAAGGATCTAGAACTAGAAATACCATTTAACTCAGCAATCCCATTACTGGGTATATACCCAAAGGATTATAAATCATTGTATTATAAAGACACATGCACACATATGTTTCTATTTGTTTTCTATATGTCTTACATCTTTTTTATTTATTCCTTTATTACTTCTTTGTTCTGTGTTAAATAAATATTTTTTTCTTTTCTTTTCTGTTTTTTT